>NC_133461.1:30054473-30359605 GCF_048565385.1 Saimiri boliviensis
AGAGTTTTGGCTTTATGAAAATTCACACTGCAATGCTGTTGGCTAACTACTAGATTGATGATGTTCCTCGGTGGTGGTATCAGTCAGGATGGACTAGATTATATGATCATTACAAACACCACCAAAATCTTGGGGACTCATTACCACAGATTAATTTCTCACTCACGCCATGTGATCATGGGGCTTTAACATGCTTACCCTGGGTCCCAGGCCGATAATCTGAACTGATCTGGAACATTGCCGGCCCCTGTGGGAGAAGGAAGGAGATAGTGTGAAGAATTGTACACCAGCTCTCAGTGTTACAGCTGGACGTGCCTCCATCATTCCCACTCACATTTCATTATCCACGGAGAGCCATGTGGCCACACTTAACCATGGGGATAGGTTGTGCCAACCTACCATGGCCTGGATGGGCAACTAAAAAGATGTGAGTGAACAGCATTGAGACTACCACAGGTGGCATTTGCATTTGAATAGTGGCTAATGCTAAAACTAAATACTCACTAAAGTGGGATTTCATTCAGCAGCTGTAAATTGGGTAAAGGGAGCAATTTTTTAAAACTTATTTTCTGTTACTTACCAATTTTCATATTAATGAGTTATTTCCCTGATATCTGCCAACGTTGAATGTTTTATTACATTTTTATTGTCCAATAAATTTACACATATTTTATGTATTTAAATCCATTGCAGTTATTATTCTAACACAATCTCAAATTGTCCCATTATCTAGTAGGAGCCTTTCGAAGTTGGACCAACCTCATCTTGTACATTTTTTGTCTCCCTGACCTAGAATCAGTTGTTTCTTCAACTGATTTCTGGTTCCTTTCCATGGAAATTGATATTTAGAATCTGGACACAAGGGGGTGCTTTATTATTATTGAGTACTATTGAGTTGGTCCTTGTTTTGAAGCTTTTTTCTTTTTTTAAAAAAAGAGTTTTTAATTGATGTAATTGTACATATTTATGGTGTATATGTGAATTTTTGATATATGTATACAATATGTTGTAATCCAATTAGGGTAATTGGCATATTTATCAACTCAAAATTTTATCAATTCTTATTGGGGAACATTCAAAATCTTTTCATGTAACTATTTTGAAATACACTATATGTTATTCTTAAAGATGTCACCCTACTGTGTTATAAAACAGGAGCCCCTAACCCCTGAGCCATGGCCTGGTAGCAGTCTGTGGCTGCACAGCAGGTGAGTGGTGCGGTGAGCCAGCAAAGCTTCATCTATATTTACAGCCACTCTCCATCGCTCATATCACCACCTGAGCCCCACCTCTTGTTGGATCAATGGGGACATTAGATTCTCATAGGAGCACAAATCCTATTGTGAACTGTGCATTTGAGGTATGTAGGTTTGCACCCCCTATGAGAATCCAATGCCTGATGATCTGTCACTGTCTTCCATCACCCCCAGATGGGACTACCTAGTTGCAGGAAAACAAGCTCAGAGGTCCCACTGATTCTGCATTATGGTGAATTGTATAATTATTTCATTATATATTACAATGTAATAATAGTAGAAATAAAGTGCACAATAAATGTAATGGGCTTGAATCATCCTGAAACCATCCCCCCAACCTCCACCTTCTGTCTGTGAAAAAATCGTCTTTCGTGAAACTGGTCCCTGTCGCCAAAAAGGTTGGGAACCATTGTCATAGGACACTAATACTTCCTCCTATCTAATTGCAATCTTGTACCCATTAGCAGACCTCTCCCTCTGCCCTTCCCAGCTTCTAGTAACCACTACTCTACTCTGTACTTCCATAAGATCAGCTCTTTCAGCTTCTAAATATGAGTGAGAACATGCAGTGTTAGTCTTTCTGTGTCTGGCTTATTTCACTTAATATAGTATCTTCCAGGCTCATCCATGCTATTACAAATGACAGGATTTCATTCTTCTTCTTGCCAAAAGTATTCCATTGTGTATATATATACATATACATTTTCTTTATCTATTCATTTGTTGATGGTCACTTAGCTTGATTCTGTATCTTGGCTATTGGGAATAGTGTAACAATACACATAGAGTGCAGATATCTCTTTCATATACTGGTTTTCTTTCCTTTGTGGGGGGATTACTGGATCATGTGGTATTTTTGTGTTTAGTTTTTTGAGGAACCACCACACTGTTTTCTGTAATGGCCATTTTAATTTACATTTGCACCAACAGTGTATAAGACTTCCCCTTTCTCTGCATGCTTGCCAACACTTGTTATTTTTTGTCTTTTTGATCAGGATATCTCATTGTGGTTTTGATTTGCATTTTCCTAATAAGTAGCAATGTTGAATATTTTTCATATACCTTTTGGCCATTTGTATTTCTTCTGTTGAGAAATATCTATTTAGATCATTTGCCTTTTTATGTTTTTGGATATGGGGTCTTGCTTTGTTGCCTAGGCTGTACTTGAACTGCTGGGCTCAGACAACCATCTGCCTCAGCCTCCCAAGTAGCTGGGACTGCAGACATACAACCGCCAGCTCATGGGCTCATTTTAAAATCAGATTGTTTGCTATTTTGCTGTTGAGTTGTTTGAGTTCCATACGTCTTGCTTATTAATCTGTTGTTGGATGGACAGTTTCAAATATTTTCTACCCTTCTACAGGTTGTCGCTTTATTCATTGTTTCCTTTGCTGTGTAGAAGAGTTTTAGTTTAATAGAATTGCATTTATCTATTTTTGCTTTTGTTGCCTGTGTTTTTAAAAAACTTTGCCCAGACTAATGTCAGAAAGTGTTTCCCCATATTTCTAGTAGTTTCATAGTTTTATGTCTTCAGATTAAAGTCTTTAATCCATAGCACCATTTATTGTAGAGACTGTCCTTTCCCCCAATGAATGTTCTTGGTGTCTTTGTCAAAAATCCATTGACTGTAAATACATTCATTTCTGGGTTCTTAATTTATTCTTTTCTATTGGTTTATATATCTGTATTTAAGCCAGTACCATGCTGTTTTGGTTGCTATAGCTTTATAGTATATTTTAAAGTCAGGTAGTGTGATTATCTCCAGCTTGTTCTTTTGGCTCAGGATTGCTTTGACTATTCAGGGTCTTTTGTGGTTGCATATCAATTTTAGGGTTGTTCTTTCCGTTTCTGGGAAGAATGTTATTGGTATTTTGAAAGAGATTGCATTCAATCTGTATATCACTTTTGGCAGTATGGACATTTTAACAATATTAATATTCTAATCTGTTAACATGTAATGTATTTTAATTTTTGCGTCCTCTTAAATTTCTTTCATCAGTATCTTATAGTTTTCATTGTAGAGATTTTTCATCTCTCGTTAAATTTACTTCTGGGTATTTTTTATTTCCTAACTATTGTACACAGGATTACTTTCTTAGTTTCTTTTTCAAATTGTTCATTATTGGCAAATAGAAATGCTACTGCTTTTTGTATAATGAGTTTGTATCCTGCAACTTTACTGAATTTGTTTATTAGTTCTAACAGTTTTTTGGTGGAGTTTTTAGGTTTTTCTAAATCACATTGTCTGTAAACGGAGACAGTTTGAATTCCTCCTTTCCAATTTGGATGCCCTTTATTTCTTTCTCTTGCTTAATTGGTCTGGCTAGGACTTGAAATAGTATGCTGAATAACAGTGGTGAAAGTGGGTATCCTTGTCTTATTCCAGATCTTAGAGGAAAAGCTTTCAACATTTCCCCATTCGGCATAATATTAGTACTACATGTTAGTTGCGGGTTTGTCATATATGACCTTTATTGTTTTGAGGTATGTTGAGACCTAATTTGTTGAGACATTTTATCATGAAATAATGTTGTATTTTATGAAGCATTTTCCTCCATCTATTAAAATAATCATATGATTTTTGTCCTTCATTCTGATGATGTGATTTATACATTTAGTGATCCGCATAAGTTGAAATATCCTTGCATTCTGGGATAAATTCCACTTGATCATGGTATATAATCTTTTTGATATGCTGTTAGATTTAATTTGCTAGTATTTTGCTGAGAAATTCTGCAACTATGTTCATCAGAAATATTGGCCTATAGATCTACTTTTTGATTGTATCCTCTGCTTTGGGCATCAGGGTAATGCTGGTCTTGTAGAATGAGTTTGAAAGAATTCCTTCCCATCAATTTTCTGGAATAGTTGGAGAAAAAACAGTAGAATTTATCAGTGAAGCTAATCAGTCTAAAGGGAGCACCTTTTGAAGCCTTCCACAGATACTCTTAGATCCCACCTATGGCCACCTCTGCTGGCTTCGACCAAAACCTACCTCCTCTAAGGCAATTCTCCCTCATCCTCCTGAATTGTAGTAGGGAGTTGCTTCTCTCTGCATATCCATAAAGGGATTTTACATGCAAAGATGACATTTCTGTTGCTCCTCCCTTACTTTCAAAGCAATTCCTGGTAGAGTTCAGAACATCTCAGCCCTGTCAACAGAGAAGGGGCTCTGCATAGTCCTTTGTGGAGTCTGCAGGGCTGTGCATGTGAACCACGTGGGGCCAAGGACACAAAATCCTGACTATGATCTGGTCTTCACTCCTCAGGGAATGGGGCCAACTCATATTTTAACCTGAGTCAAATAGATCTAAGTTTGAATTCTACTTCGGCCACCATCTAGCTGTGTCATGTTGTGCCTGTTAATTTTTCTGAGCCTGATTTCCACATATGCAAAATAGGGATAAAAACATGTATTTTGCACGGTAGTCATAAGGCCTGCATGATCGAAATGGCCATGCTGTGTACTAGCTGTGTGACCTTAAGCAAGTCACTTAACCTCTTCATACCTCTGTACTTAGGGGTGTTATGAGGTATGAGTGAGTTAATATTTGCAAAAAGCACATGACTGTGCCTTGTGCATACAAAACATCACTTAGTGTTGACTGTTGTTAATATTATAGCATATAAACTGGCTGATGTGCAAAAGGCCTTCAATAAATATAAATTCTTTTATCTTCTCCTTCTCAAGCCCACAGGCTCTGGCCAGTGGAGTCTGGTTTCTCTGAGGCCACCAGTTCCAGGCAGCCTGTTTATCTGGATTTGAGTAGTTTTAAGTAAGTGGCCTTGGTTCACCTTTGAGCACCCAAAAAATAAAGTAACAGAGACACCTAGTGGGAGCTGGTAGCAAGTGCTCCAGGAAGCCTGAGTGCCAGTGGCTGCCTGGGGTCAGGTGGAGACCTATAGGATGGGCCCGTGAGTGTACAATGAGGCCACCAGGCTTTCCGGAGCCATGCCAATGCAGCCTTCACCAGTGGGAAGCCCTGTTCATCCACCCTGCAGCTGGGCCTTGTCTCCAAGGCTCTGTTCTGAACAACCTCCAGGGGCAGAGAGTCTGTTGCCATTTCAGCTCACACTGATGGACGTAGCCTCAGGTCGTGGTGGGGGATGTAGGAGAACAGACAGGTTCCTGCTTTGAGGAGCTGGCAGAAAATGATTGAGCTTAGCACTTTTTTTTTTTTTTTTTTTTTTTTTTTTTGCTGTGTGAACTTGAATGAATCATTTAGCATCATTTAGCATCTCTGAGCTCCAGTTTCCTGCTTTGCAAAAACAGAGTTAGTAATAGTGAGGATGGTTTAAAATGATGGACGTGGCCAGGTGTGGTGGCCCAAACCTGTAAGCTCAGCATTTTGGGAGGCTGAGACAGGCGGATTGCCTGAAATCAGAAGTTCAAGACCAGCCTGGTCAACATGGTGAAACCCCATCTCTACTAAAAATACAAAATTTAGCCGGGCATGATGGTGCATGCCTGTAATCTCAGCTACTTGGGAGGCTGAGGCAGGAGAATAGCTTGAACCCAGAAGGCGGAGGTTGCAGTGAGCTGAAATCATGCCACTGCACTCCAGCCTGGGCAGCAGAGTAAGACTCCATCTCAAAAATAAATAATAAATAAATAAATAAATTTTAAAAATGATATATGTAGAAAGTGAAGCACTGAGTCCACGGCCATGCCCCCTTGAATGCACTCAAACTTCTCTGATCTCAGAAGCTAAGCAGGGTCGGGCCTGGTTAGTACTTGGGCATGACAAAGTTAAGCACCGTGTTGTTGACACACAGAAAGCACCCAAAATATAGTAGATAGTGTTGTTATTGTTATTATTTTGTGGTAGATAAATGCACATGAAATAATTAGGGAATAAGTCCACACAATATTGAACCAAGTGAAAGTCATTACAATTTATTGCAGGTGAGACAGGGCTCATTCCGGAGCTGCAGTGGTTAGATGAGACCTCATGGAGACCAGATCTTGATGAGCCTCTGACTGTAGCAACAAACATATCATACTCCCACTGGCTGAAACAATTGTGGGGTGTGTTGGCTTATATAACTTGGTATGACTTGATCCAGCACCTTGATGATTTCATGAGGACCCAGTCTTTTAAAAATATTCTTGTGACATAAAAACATACAAAAACATTTAGAAAACAACATACCATTCACCTTAGGAAATAAAATAGCAAATATAGTTGAGGCTTCCTGATCCTTCCCCAGTTGCATCTCCCCTTTCCCTACCCTGCAAAGAGAACCACTCTCCTAAATTTGGTGTTTATACATCCTGTGGATGCATTTATGCTATTACTAAATATGTGTGTGTTCCTAAACAACATATGGTAGAACTGCATGTTTTAAACCTTTCTATAAATATATCATAGAGTATGCATCTCTATTTGTCTGTTTGGGATGTGTAAAAAAAATACCATAGATTTAGTGGCTTAAACCACAGAAATTCATTTCTCACAGTTCTAGAGGCCAGGAAGTCCAAGCTCAAGATGCCAGCCAGGGAGGTTTTATTCTGAGGACTGTTCTCTAGTCTTGCAGGCAGCCACTGTTTCTCTGGGTACTCATATGACCTCTTCCCTGAGCTTATGCAGAGAAAGAAAGAGAGGGAGCAAGTGCTCTGATGTCTTTTCATCAGAGCCCCATCCCCAGGACTCTATCTAAAGCTAATGATCTCCTAAAGACCCCATCTCCGCATACATTCACATTTGGGGTAGAGTTTCAATATGTTAATTTGGGGGAGATGCAAATATTCGGCTCATTTCATTCCAATTCTGCCCCCCACAAAGTTCATGTTCTTCTCACATGCAAATATATTCATTCCATCCCAGCTATCCCAAAAGTCTGAATTCATTCCAGCATAAACTCTAGTTCTAAAGTCCAAAATCTCAACTAAATTTCACCAAAATTGGGTATGGATGAAAATCGAGGTACAATTCATTATGAGCAAAACTCCTCACCAGCTATGAGCCTGTGAAACCAGACTAGTTAAGTGTTTCCAAAATACAATGGTGGGAAGGGCATAGGATGAACATTCCCATTCCAGTGGGAGAAATCAGAAGAAAGGGTGACAGATCCTAAGCAAGTTCAATATGTAGCAAGGCAAATTCCATTAGACCTTAGGAGTTGAGAATGATCCTCTTTTGCTCAGTGCTCTGTCCACCCCCTATCCCAGCCCATTGGAGTGGTAGCATTGCCCTACCATTCTCTGTGGCAACCTCACCTACACAGCTCTGTGATGGCCATCTGGTCCTCTGAAACTGAGAAGAAACCAACCTTGCCTATTGGTTTTTCAGTGGGACTGGCAGCCCTAATGATCTCCGAATTGCCTTCAGGGTCATTCTTGCCTTTTCCTGAAGGACAAAGCATATTTCTCAACTGAGAAGTTCTTTTTTTTTTTTTTTTTTTTGAGATGGAGTTTTGCTCTTGTTACCCAGGCTGGAGTGCAATGGCGCGATCTCGGCTCACTGCAACCTCCGCCTCCTGGGTTCAGGCAATTCTCCTGCCTCAGCCTCCTGAGTAGCTGGGATTACAGGCATGCACCACCAAGCCCAGCTAATTTTTTTTTTTATATTTTTAGTAGAGACGGGGTTTCACCATGTTGACCAGGTTGGTCTCGATCTCTCGACCTTGTGATCCACCTGCCTCGGCCTCCCCAAGTGCTGGGATTACAGGCTTGAGCCACCGCGCCCGGCCTGAGAAGTTCTATCATCCTGCTCTGTAGAATTCCAATATCTGACAGCCTTTTTCCAACCTGTCTCACTCTCTGTCCCTTTTTGTTCAAACTGGCAGTGCCTAACTTCTATCCCTGGCTCCTACTGAGCTGGCCAGCTAAATCCATGAGTTGCACCCATGATCTCTTTATCAAATGGCTGGCCAGCCACACCCTTGGTGTTTGCTGCAGAATATGCTGCTGCTGCTGCTGCTGCTGCTGCTGCTGCTGCTGCTGCTGCTGCTGCTGCTTCTTCTTCTGCTTCTTCTTCTTCTTCTTCTTCTTCTTCTTCTTCTTCTTCTTCTTCTTCTTCTTCTTCTTCTAGTTCTTCCTCCTCCCTCCTCCTCCTTCTCCTCCTCCTCCTCCTTCTTCCTTCCTCCTCCTCCTTCTTCTTCCCTCCTCCTCCTTCTTCCCTCTGCCACCTCCTCCTCCTCCTTCCCTCCTCCTCCTCCTCCTTCTTCTTCCCTCCTCCTCCTCCTCCTCCTTCTTCCCTCCTCCTCCTCCTTCTTTCTTCTCCAATATGGACAGGCTGAGAATCTTCTTCCAGTCTTCAAGCTCTCGGTCCTTTTTGATTAACATTTTTTTCAACTTATCTCTCTTCTCTTTCATTTTACTATAAGCCGTAAGGAGAAACCAAATGACTCCTTCAACATTTTGCTTAGCAATGCCCTCAGCTAAACATCTAGTTTCATTGCTTGTAAGTTCTACCTTCAGTAAAACACTAGAACACAATTCAGCCAGGTTCTGTGCCACTTTGTAACAGGAATCAACATTCCTCCAGTTTCCAATAAACTGTTTCTCATTTTCAGCTGAAACCTCACCAGTATTACGTTTAGCAACTGTGTTTCTACCAACAGTTCCTTTAAGGGAATCTAGGCTTTTCCTAGCTCGCACCTCAAAACTCTTCCAACCTCTATGCATTACCCAGTTCCAAAGCCACTTCTGCATTTTTAGCATTTGTTATGGCAACTCCCTGCTTCTCAATACAAAAATCTGTTTTAGTCATCTTGGGACTTTATAACGAAATGCCGCAGATTAAGTGGGTTAAGTGATAGAAATTAATTCTCTCACAGTTCTGGAAATTTCAAGTTCCAGCTTATTCAGTTTCTGGTGAAGGCTCTTTTCCTGCCTCACAGATGGCCACCTTCTTACTATGTCCTCACATGGACTTTCGTGTGTGTGTGTGTGTGTGTGTGTGTGTGTGTGTGTGTGTGTGTATGTGTCGGGAGAGAGAGGGAGAGAGAGAAAGGAAGAGAGAGAGAGACAGAACACATTTCTAGTGTCTCCTCTTATAAGGACATTATTCCTGTCAGATCAGGGCCACACCCTTATGACTTCATTTAACCTTAATTGCTTCCATAGAGACCCCATCTCCAAATGCAGCCACACTGAAGGTTAGGCCTTCAACATTTAAATTTAGGGAAACACACATTCATATCCTAACACGGATTTATAGGGATTAAAGATAAATTGTAAATGGTTTGATCAGCTGGTCAGGTAGTTGGAAAGAACAGGACTGGAGGATTGGGGACAGGGAAGTCTGGGAAAGTTATGTGGATGGACATCTCAGCATGGGCAGACTGTGAAAATTTTCACGTCCCATGGGACTGCTCATCAAAAGACATCCTTTGCAGATCAGAGGAGGCTTTCAACAGTCAGGAGGACCAAATAATATACTCTATCAGTGTCAGTCAGTATATTTTCCCAGCCACCCCAGGGCTTGCTCAATGGACTTACAGATAAACTGGTCGTGGCAGTGGAGATAGAGCTGTGCATAAGCCCAACAATGTGGATTTCCCCTTACCAAGTCTGACCTGGCTATAGCTAAGTGAATGCTTAACTTGCCAACAGCAAAGATAAATACCAACACCCGATATGATACCATTCCCTGAGGGGACCAGTCAGCCACCCAGTGGTGGGTTGATTACATTGGTGCTCTTCTATCCTGAAATTGGACAGCAATTGTTCTCACTAGGATAGACGCACATTCTGGACAAGGATTTCATTTCCCTGCCTGCGATGCTTGTGCCTGTCTCACCACCCGTGGGCTCAAGAATGCCCTATCCATGTTCAGAGCATTCTCAAAGGCAGTCTGATCAAGGAATATATCTCTCAGCCAAGGAAATATAGCAGTGGGTTATTGCTCTTGGGACTCACTGGTACTTCTATATACCTGATCACCTGGAAATAAATGGCCTTATTGAAAGGTGGAATAGTTTCTTCAAGATTCAGTTGCCCCACCAGTTGGAAGGCAGTGTCCTGAAGGCATGGGGTTCTGTGTCAGAAGGTGAAGTATGTCCTTTGAATCAGAAACCATTATATGGCATTGCCTTCTCCATGGCAAGAATTCATGAGTCTGAAAATCAAAGGGTAGAAGTAAAAGGGTTTCCTCTCTCCCTTACACCTATCACCCACTCACAGAACGTTTGCTTCCCATCCTGGCATCTTGGAGCTTTGTTCGTTTGTAAGTCTTAGTTCCTAAGGGGAGAATGGTTATATCAGGGGACACATCAGTGTAGGGTCATTGATTGGGAGATGAGAATGCCATCCAGCTATTTTGGGCTCTTTATGTTATGGTACCATCTAGAAGAACAAGGCTTTTGGCTTTTGTTTTTTTTTCTATTGACAGGAGTGATTTATTCCAGTTGCCAGAAGAAACTGGTTTGCAGCTACACAATGGGGCAAGGAGGGTTATGTCTGGAACTGAGGAAATTCTCTGGGAGAGGAGAGAGTTTGGGAGAGATACGCCAGGGCAGCATCCCTAGATCATGGCTTGAGGTCACCTCTTCTGTTGACACCATGAATAACTCAAAATTAGGGCTGTCTCTGTAGCCATTTCTTTTTCTCTTTGATATGAGCTGGGTTCGGGATTTCCTGCTTCCAGGCCCAGCCCCAGCCCAGCCCTTGGGCACCCTGGGTTTGGCCTTCTGTGCCATGCCACTTCCCATGGTGAATGTTGATGCTGCATTGTTTACAGAGACCTTCTTCCCCAGGACCCTCCTCCCCTACGATCTATGCTTTCTCATTCACTTACTCAAATCGAGCCCAGCTCAATGTGTTTTCTGTTTCCAGTAATTTTCCCTCAGACTGTGGCTCTTTCCTTCTGGAATGAATTGTTTGCTGGATATTTCTGAGACTCTCAGGAATTTAAACTGTTCCACCCTTTCCAGCCAGAGCCAGGCCCAGTTATCTTCACCGTGAGCCCCTGGGACTCTTCTTCCCTGCTCAGGATGCGCTCAGCTCTGCTCAGGCTGTTGTCTTCTCCTTTTGGGGGTGAGAATTTGTGCGTGATTTTATCATTTTGTGGCCAAGTCCTGCTGTGGCTGGTTTGGCATATTTGTCCATGTCCTCAGGTTTGATAGGTCTCCTGTCACCTCATTTGGTTGAAGAGGTTAGAGGTGGAATTTTTTTGTTGTGGCTGGGGTAGTGGCTAGTTGGAGATATGTAGTCTACCTGGTTGTCTCGAGAGGTTATAGGGAGACTGGGGAACTCACTGCCACCATGACCTCCTTGCCCTTGAGTTGGAGTCTTAGTTAATTGATTTTCTTTCTAAGGTGCTAATAGATAGATTTTAAGGCTATGAATTTATCTCTAAATTCTGTTTTCTAGCTGAAGTCCATATATTTTGATAGATAAGGCTCTGATGTTGCTTTATTTTTAAAGACTGGTTCATTTCAGCTTTGGTTTCCTGTTAGACCCAGGATATCTATTTTCTAGATTGTATTTTTCTTGGAAGGAGAGACCACCTCTCCGTACATGGTTGTATCTCTAGTAATTACGTAGTGTCAGAGCTGTAGAAAATGCTTGATAGTTTTTGTTCTTGAAATGGAATGAAAATAATGTTACACATTCCTATTCTCTATCTGGTCCAGCTTACAAATGAGACACAGCAGGAAAGAAGGAGTATTTAACATAGTAGGTCTGGAGTTCTTGGATCAAAGTATGTTCTGATACTTCCAAATTAGGGTTAATTTGCCTAACTATTATCTTTTCGTAGTGGTAACTATCCCCCAGGAATATCGATTGGAACAATACATCTTTTTCTTCTTTCTTTCTTTATTTATTGAAACAGAGTTTCACTCTGTCACCCAGGCTGGAGAGCAGTGGCACAGTCTCAGGTCACTGCAACCTCTGCCTCCTGGGTTCAGGTGATTCTCCTGCCTCAGCCTCCCATGTAACTGGGATTACAGAAGCCTGCCACCACGCCCAGGTAATTTTTATATATATTTTTTTTTTTTTTTTTTTTTTTTTTTTTTTTTTTTTTTTTTGTAGAGACAGGCTTTCATCATGTTGGCCAGGCTGGTCTCAAACTCCTGACCTCAAGTGATATGCCTGCCTCGGCCTCTCAAAGTGTTGGGATTACAGGCATGAGCCGCCGCTCCTGGCAAGGGCAATACAGCTTTGAAGGAACAGCATATGTTAATCAGATTGCCTTCCTTGTAGCTGAACATAACTTCACTGAGGGAATGAGAATTTGGATGCCTATGAAGAAGAAATATTTTTGAAGCATGGTTCAAAGCTGGAGAGGGCTGACTTGAGGAGCAGGAGAGTCTAGAAATGTTTCCGAATCCTGACTACACCTTAGAATTCTTTGCAGGGGAGTGGTAGTTTCTAAAATATTCTGGTCCTCAGGCCTGACCTAAGAGATTGTGATTTATTTGATCTCAGGTGGGGTCTGGCTCTAATAATTGAGGGGATGGAAGAAAGTAGAGCAGCCTAGACTTAAGTGTATCCGTTTTGCAGTTTTTTCGAAGAGCTAGCTATGGAGACGGCAGCTGCCTGGTGCAGCACTGCGACCTTCCCATGGAGCATCAGAAAACGTGGCAATGCATTCCTGTAGGTGCGTGGGAAACCGAGTGGCAGGAAAGGAGGCTACTGGAGGAAGATGGTTGGATAACACTGTGGACTGGGCAGGAGTGCTGAGCAGGCAGGTGGGACAGGAAGAGGCTTGCTGCAGTAGTCCGGGCAGAGGCGGCTTCAGCCACAGGCGCCCTGGGTTAGATTTTCTCCCCTTCTGTGACCTAGCGTAGCTCCCCTTCATGCTGTTCTCAGGCCTGGGATAGCAGTGGCTCAGGCTGTTATAACAAAGTACCACAAACTCAGTGGCGTCAAAGCAGAAATGTATTGTCTCACAGCTCTGGAGCTAGAAGTCTGAAGTCACTGTGTGGGCTGGATTGGGGTTCCTCCTGAGGGTTGTGAGGGAAGACTCTGTCCCAGGCTCTCCCTGTGGCTTTTCGGGGGCCATCTTCTCTCTAGGTCTCTTCACATCATTTTCCTTTCCACATATTTTTGTCCAGATACTCCCCTGACACACTTTTTAATCTTTTTTTGGTATGAAGTCTTGCTCTGTTGCCCAGGCTGCAGTGCAATGGCATGATCTCGGCTCACTGCAACCTCTGCCTCCCAGGTTCAAGGGATTCTCTTGCTCAGACTCCTGTATAGCTGGGATTAAAGACATGCTCTACTATGCTCAGCTAATTTTTGTATTTTTTGGTAGGGATGGGGTTTTATCATCTTGGCCAGGCTGGTCTTGAATTCCTGACCTCAAGGGATCCCCCTGCCCTGGCCTCCCAAAGGGCTGGAATTACCAGCATAAGCCACCCGCCCAGATTCTCCCTTTCTATAGGGACACAAGTCCTGCTGGATGAGGGCCTATCCTAATGACCTCATTTTAACTTGATTCCCTTTGTAAAGATCATGTCTCCAAATAAGTCACATTCTAAGGTAATGGAAGTTCAGAATTCAATATACAAATTTGAGCAGGACAGAGTTTAACTCATAAGATCTGACAAAGCCCGGTTTCTTCATTTCTTTGGCAGCACCCACAAATCACCAACACAAAATGGCTGCAACCCCTCCCTATGAGTTCGGACTGGGTCCTCCTGATTGACTTGCAAGTCTCCACGGGCAAGTCTCCATTGATGCTTTCTCCCAGTGCTGCCAAAATGTGTCCTGTAACCATTTCCAACGTAGTCACATCAACAGCTGAGTGACCTGGATGGTCCGAAAATTCTCCTGAGGTCTTGTGACCCAACCACGCAACGCAGCTGGCATCTGCCCACCCTGGGAAATTTTGTCATTCCAGGTTGCTTTATCTGAATCCTAGTTCATACACTTGAATGACTATCTATTCCTGGAATTGCCCTTAGAGACTAAATATCCTAGAGGTGTTCAGCCAGTTTTCACAAATACACTGTTTTTAGAGACAGGGTCTCACTCTATTTCGCAGGCTATAGTGCAGTGATGTGATGGCTCACTGCAGCCTCAAACTCCTGGTCTCAAGCAGTCGTCTCACCTCAGTTTCCTGAGTAGCTGGGATAGCTGGGCCTACCGGTGCACACCACGACACCTGACTAATTTTTTAATTTTTTGTAGAGGCAGGGTCTTGCTATGTTTCTTCATCCAGTCTTGAACTCCTGGCCTCAAGTGATTCTCCTGCTTTGGCCTCCCAAAATTGTGGGATTAAAGGCATAAGCCACCATGTCCAGTTCAAATAATCCCTTTTATTCAAATGAAATCTTTGGTAAATCCTCAATGTAAAACAGGTAAAAAGAAATAAATGGATTAGAAGTTCTCATTTTTGTACTTTGTGGATGTTGCATCACTGCCATAGAACCCACGCAGCACTGCCATGGAGCCCCCAGTTTCTCTGTGCCAGAGAAAAGCACAGCTCTCTCCAAACCCCTTGCTTTGCAGGTAAAGAAATGGAACCCAAAGTAGTGAAAAGAACTAAATCAAAAGCACACATATAGTGGAAGATCCAGTGGGGAGCTCTGGTATCTTGAGACCTAGACTAGTGCTCTCTATCACAAGGGTCTGTCCTCTGGTAGCCAGGACCTTAAAAAGAATGAGTTTACCATTGTTTTAGAAAGTAATTCTCAAGTGAGTTCTGGACAGCATCTTGTAAGTAGGCATGATTCCCAAATAAATTCTGGAAAAGCTGTTCTATAATTCTCTCTAGCTAACTCTCGTAGCACATTAGTGTACTTAAGGCTCAAAGATGTCCTGCAGCATAGAAAGCCATTTATCTTTGCTTATTCCAAATTTTCCAAAATTCTTAAAAGAAAAAAAAAAGGTGTTATCTTTTCCTAGGACTGCTTGCACTCTGCTTTGGAGCCCAGAAGAGGCTTCTCTCAAGGAGTTAGTCTCTACCAGGAGCAACTCAGACATGCTAACAGTGGGTGTGAGATTTCAGGTATCATGACCTGCACCATTTCCTTTGCCTGGGAGTTGCTGGCTAGCATCTCTGGCAGGTGCTGCTCCGAGGATGGGGGCAGACGAGCAGGGAATTGCAGCGTGGTAGATGTGCTGTCTTCAAATTGCCCCACGGAGATTTCTACCTCTTGTATCTTTCGGGAGAAGAATAGCCTTCAAGAGCTAGACGTGGCCAGTGGTCTGGAGATACTTCCTAGCTGATTCTTTCATTGTGTTGCCTACTTTCTGTAATGCACGCCTACTTCCAAATCCTCCCTTCAAATGCTTGCTCCTCTCCATTCCCGCCAACACCTTTCTGAGGCTCTCATCATTCTCCAATGACCTCCAAGCAGGGCACTCTGAGGTCAGTCACCCTTATCTTCCCTGGACAGTCGGTGTATGTAAATGTGATTACCAGAATCTTCTGCAAGGGTGAAGTTCCAATGCTCCAGCATGAGAATTTCCATCACTCCTTTAGAATCTAGGAATAAATGGACCCAATTAAATTCACAGCCACCACCAGAGGGCACAGCGAGACTCATACAGGAGTAAAGGATGTTGAATAGAGACTGCAAAAACTTACCCTTCAGATGCTTTTATTTATTTATTTATTTCTGGTCATAGCTGGTTCACATAGTCTTAGAAACAGGCAAAGTTTGGCCAGGCACAGTGACTCATGCCTGTAATCCCAGCACTCTGGGAGGCCGAGGCAGGCAGATCATGAGGTCAGGAGATCAAGACCATCCTGGCTAACACAGTGAAACCCCGTTGCTACTAAAAATGCAAAACTTGGCTGGGTGTGGGGGCAAGCACTTGTAGTCCCAGCTACTCAGGAGGCTGAGGCAAGAGAATCACTTGAACCTGGCAGGCAGAGGTTACAGTGAGCTGAGATCACGCCACTGCACTCCAGCCTGGCAACAGAGCCAGACTCCGGCTCAAAGAAAAACAACAACAAAAACCAGAAAGAAGTAAAAGAAACAGACCAAATTTGAAAAGTTTGAATCTAAAACCTGGAGAGTGAAATAGTGAAATACTGTAGCTTGGTCACTATCTGTGACTTCTTCATTGCCTTTATTCCAAATTCAGTAGAATTCTCTTATAACTAGACTCACACCACACCATTTCAGTTGTGCCCTGGACCTAATCCCAGCCTTTCAAAGATGTGCACACGGAGTGTTCAAAAGAGGTTTCCAGCCTTGTTCTCACAAACATGAATGCTAAGGAAGACTCCTTTTTAATTAAGAGATTCAATCATAAAGCAGGCCTGGGGAAAAACAGGGTGTATAGTAGAAGCTGTTCGGGGTTGACCTTCAAGAAAATGGGACTCTGACCCCAGCTCTGATGTGATTAACCATGTGAATCTATGATGTAACAACAGGAGCAATGTTCACTGAGAACCTACCATATGCCACCTACTGTGTGCCAGCCTGGCACATTATAAATATTATCGTTCATTCTTATGATAAACCTGTTAGACAGGTATTTTCCCCTTTAACAAATACAAAAAACTGATGCTCAGAAATGTTAAATGATGTGCTTAAAGACACACAGCTAGCAAGTGATGGAAACATGAAACCATTTCTAGGTGTGTTTGGCCACAAACCAGGTGATTTTTCATTACCCACACCTTTTCCACTTTTTGATGTTTCAGTTTTGGTACATAGTTTGTCATAAAATTCACACTTGTTTTCCTGCTTTATTCAGGCTTGGCTAACTGTTGTCACAATCTTAAACTCTCAATGGTTGAATAAGATAAAAACCTTTCTTGTTTATGTACATGTCCAATGCAAGTCAGATAGGGGATTCTGCTCCAGGGAGTCATTCAGGACCCTCGGTCCTTCCATTTTTTGGAGCTGCCATCTTCAGAATGTGGCCTTCAAGGTCTCCATGGATCAGAAGGGAGAGTCATACATGAGAGATTTGTATGTGCCAGGCCTGGAAGTGGCACACATCACTTTCCGTTTGTCTGAACTAGGTAATCCAGTCCTAATCTGTCTGTAGAGAAGTTGGGAAATAATGTTGAGCCCTGTGCCCAGGAAGAAGAGAAAATGTATATTGATGAGCCTATCCCTCTCCACATCCCTATCTCATGAGATTGTGGTAAAGATAAAATAAAATAATATCTGTCAGAGTACTTTACCAACAAGAGAGATGTGGTAGTATAAGCCTGGAGGGAAGGAGCTGTCAGAGAGAGATTACAGATGGAAATATATATGAACAGGGATTACCATGGCCCAGTAAAGTGCTTGTTCTATGTTCTGGGTTGAGGAATAAGGAAAGAGACTAGAGAAGCTTTACTCATCTTCCTAAATTTATTTAAGCCTTTAGGTCTCTGGCTTACACTCTTATTTCTAGTATTCACTCATTTATTCATTCATTTATTCTCCAACAAATTGTTATAATACCCTGGGTATTGTGCCATGTGCTTTTGTGTGTGTGTGTGTGTGTATGTGTAATGCATCACACTAAAGAAAATCCCTTTCTGGAACTGGTTTCAATTCTAGGAAAGATGTATTGCTGCCTGCTCTAACATGGAAGCTTTCCAATGTAATTGACTTGTCACCAGTTTGCTAGCTGGTGGACGTGATGAAGGATGCCACTTCAAGGACTCAGCAATCACAGTAAATAAGTCAGAGTCCCTGTTTGGGGACTTTTGTAACCTGTGTTTTTGTTACTTTGACCACTCTCTTCATAGACCCGTTGAAGAAATACTGAGATACCTGAGGGAAGAGATCGGAGGACAAACTCACAGGACAGGCCACCCTGTCTAGATGGTGGCTGAGAACCTCAAATATGTATACGGTCTTTGGTGAGCATTAATGTTTGACCCAAAGATCTATCCATGAACTTGGTGCCCACTTCCATAGGTCTATCTGCATTCCACTTCCCCAGATTTCCTCAAATCTCATCTTCCAGTCTGCTCCGTCCAGGCCATTAGCCAGCTGGCTGAGCCATCTAATCCTGTCATGAAGGAGTGTACATCCATGTCTCAGGCCACATCCTCCCTCCATATACAGTATATGATCAAGCGTACTGGTTCCAGCTTGTCCCATTGGAAGAACAACCAATGGTTGTTCTTACCAACAATGATGGTAAACATCATCCTCCAGGGTCACTTTTGATTGGGGCAACTATGCAGCAGCAATCCCATTAAATCAACACCAGGCTCAGTGACATGTCGGGTGCTCCCAGGAGGCTATGAGTGTGTATCGAGTGGGAGTCAACAGTGCAGCAGAGAGGGGTGAAATGGGAGTCTGAACCATTTGTTTATATAATTTACTTAATATTTCTGGACCTGCTACAGGTTAGATCCAAATGTACACTTCTGTTGCATGATAGATTGCTGTTACATGTGTCCAAAAGTAGGGCTCCATAGGTTAGATAACACCAACTCATAATGGAAATCAACTGACAGGGTGCCCATGTGCAGCTGCTCTGTCTCCACTGGGGTCCAGTAGTATGCCAGGAGCACTTTCCGAACAAGATAGTTCTCTCCTGTAGTGCATGGCCTTGTTTCAGAATCTAAAGTCTCTGTGCTGTGACTCTTCTATTTAAGACTGCCACATCCTTATCTCTCACAGATGCCCCTAGCACCACTGGATCTATTTGTTACATGGCCCAAGAAACAGAATACCTGGAACCACAACTCGGATTTGCTGTCCACACTCAACACTGGTGGCTTTCTGAGGCAACAGGGAACTGGGAGAGAAGTTTATACTATGTTGTTTTCAAAAATCCAAAGAAACTACAGTATGATGTCTCCTTTTTTTTTTTTTTTTTTTTTAAAGCGAGACCGAGTCCCTGGGCTGGAGTGCAGTGGAGCAATCTCGGCTCACTGCAACCTTTGTCTCCTGGGTTCAAGCGATTCTTCTGCCTCAGCCTCCTGAGTAGCTGTGATTATAGGTGTTTGCCACCAAGCCCAGCTAATTTTCTGTATTTTTAGTAGAGACAGGGTTTCACCATATTGGCCAGGCTGGTCTCGAACTCCTGACCTTGTGATTTGCCTGCCTTGGCCTCTCAAAGTGCTGGGATTACAGGCATGAGCCACTGCGCCCAACCTGATGTCTCTTTTTTTTTTTAAAAAATTATAGTTTACTGTTCAGATGATGTATAAGATAGTGTTATGGATTAGTATCTCTCAAATAAAAGAATATGGTCTCTCTTTTTAAATGTATTATTTTTTAAAAATTTTATTTTAGGTTCAGGGATACATGTGCACATTTGCTATAAAGATAAACTGTGTGTGTTTGCCACGAGGGTTTGGTGTACAGATAATTTTGTCACTTGGGTAATAAGCATAGTACCCAATACTAGGTACTTTTATCTGAAAAGTATTTTTTTCTGCTCCTCTCCCTCCTTCCACCCTCCATCCTCAAGTAGACCCCAGTGTCTATTGTTCCCCTCCTGGTATCCATGTGTTCTTGTCATTTAGCTCCCACTTGTAGGTGAGAACACAGCATAATGTCTCTTTCTTGGCATTATAAGACGCAAGGTGCAGCACATGTCCTTTACCTTAGAGGGGTGTCCCAACATATCCCAGACAAATGGACTCTAAAAAGCTCACCAATGTAGCATACTTCTTAATCTTTGTGGGGTTTATTTTTTACTTCCTGGCATGCATGTATCTTATGAGTGCCTTGAGGACATTTGCTAGTTACTGATTACTAATTCCAATTAGCATGTTTATCACTATAGTGGATCAACATGATGTTCTGCTATATCATGACAGAGAGCAAGAAGGTTAACATGGCCTCGAGGCAAAACAGTAAATGTGTACTGCTGTCCCTGCTAAGTAAAGGTAAACTTCTTTGGTCCCGCTCTACTGATGGATTGCCTGAGGCTGTGTTGATCTGCCCCAGTAAAGATCCATAGCCAGTGGCATGTGCCTGTAGTCCCAGATGCTTGGAAAGTGAGAGAAACACTTGAACCCAGAAGTCCAAGAGTTCAAGTCCAGCCCAGGTAGCAGTCAGACCCCATCTCTAAAAAAGTAAGAAGTAAAAAATTTATATCTTGACCAGCAGCTGAAATGGAGTATTAAGTTTGCAGTGTCCACTGCCAGAGGTGAACTCCTTGGGAATATAACAGGGACAAACACCTTCATCTCTCAAATCTTGAATGGTGATGCTAATCTCTAAAATTCCTCCAGAAATGTGGCATTGCTTCTGATTTTTCTTGGAAGCTAGAATTGGGGATAGGAAAATGTCAAGAGCTTCCACTTGGCCTTTCAAGGGCTTCCATTTCTTCTCATAATGATCCTCACTCCACAAATCAGGGCACTAATGTGAGGGATCCACCAGCTGGTAAATATATGCTAACTATATCTATCCTAACTATATACTTGGGCACTGAGGAAATAGCCACAGGGTGGGTTTGAAGATGCACTGGATCTTCTGAGAGGCTGACTTTTGTCAGCACTTACGATTCTAGAATTCCATTCACAATGGGCTATGGGTCTGCAAACTGACTTTGAAGAGTAGGCCTCAATTTTCCTTTGCAATGGTTAATGTCAGCCTTCCATTTGCCATACTGAGATATCTTCCTGTTTGTGTAAATCCAATAGCACCCTAATTGGTTTTCTATGCAACTCACTCCTTGGACTCTGTAATCTATTAATTACTGTCACAGAGCCCTGTGAACCAAGGCACTCTGACTGAACCTAGCACTCTGGCTTGCTGCCTATCAAGTAATGATGTTTGTGGTGTGTGCCTTTGAAAGCCACCATTGAGCAGGATGCTGGTATCTTGCTCACCAATGCGCTTTCTGTTGTCAGTGAAATGTTGGTCCAAACGTAAGAAGTCCCTGTATAGTATTTCAAGTTCTCTGAGCCTTCTATTCTCTTCTTCAACACTATGCCAAGGTATTTCTATGGTCTCCACTTTGTTTTCTGTAGTTCCTTGTGGAGTCAAGGCCTCATATCCATCCCACCAAACTATCCATGTGTTCTTGATACAAAATTAAATTATGAGTCATAAACGAGTTATCCCATGTCAATGAACACCCCAGTATCCAGCTCTGTATTTGCCCCCCTCTTTGGGCTCAATATTCACTTTATGTTCAGCAGTTCTTGCTGGAGTTTGTAACTTTTTTCTTATCTAGACAATTTCCCCCTGAAACAGGATTTTGCATGTGCACCTGAGCTTGCCGAGACCTGCCTCTGGCTCTGGGTCTGGAGACAATGAGAGGTGGTGGAGGTTAGCTTGTCTTGAGGGGGATGGGCATCATCTGGGGAAGCCACTGCTTCTGGTGAGATTTATTATACTCTACAGCCATCAAATAGAATCTAGACTTCTCTGGCAAAGGTGAAGGCGTCACGTCTTTAGGGAAGGAGGGCTTACAGGAATTTGGAGTTTCTTTATCTACCTAAATGTCTCCATCCCAAGTCTGAGATTTCTACACTTCCCTATCAGGACCCTGATGTGACACAGAATACTTGCTAAGGCTATGCATTTCATCTTCATGGAAGCCCCAAAACCCTTAGAATCAGATTCCGAACCTGATTTTCACACAGTTTTTCCTGATGTTGCAGGAAATAAAGACCTTCTTTAATACTGCCATAGGAGTCACCTGGCTTTTAGAGCCGTAAGTCAACTTCCCTGACCTATTACTTACTTAAATGTCTTTAGTGCTGCCATAAGTAGCCATCCTAGTTCAAAAGTCTCATAGGTAGCATTGCTTCTGTATTAGTCTGTTTTTATGCTGCTGATAAAGACATACCCGAGGCTGGGAAGTTTATGGAAAAAAAAAAAAAAAAAAAAAAGAGGTTTAATCAACTTACAGTTCCACGTGGCTGAGGAGGCCTCACAGTCAAGGTGGAAGGTGAAAGGCATGGCTCACATGGTGGCAGACAAGCAAAGAGGGCTTGTGCAGAGAAACTCCATTTTTTAAAAGCATCAGATCTCACTGTATTTGCAAGGTATAAGAATAGGGAGATAAGGGTGGAAAAAATGGGAAGTGAGGCAAAGATACATGTAAAACAATGCAGTGTGTTACTGTGCTGGCCACTGCTTCATGATTAACCATGAGGAGACATGCAAGTCAGTTGGCATGTGTATTCATGCTGCATGCTGGATTTTCTCCAGAATTTCGAGGGGAAGCCAGTCCTCAGTTATCCATAGAAGAGGAAATGAAGAGACATTTATTTTGTAGCTCTCTTTTGTCTTCTGTTTCCTAGCAGATACTAACACTCTTATCTTACATTATCTGGTGCTATAGCAACTGGTTAGAAAGCTAGATGCCATGATCTAGGTGTAGCAATTTAGCCAAGTCTAGGAACAGAGGACAACGTGGTGTGGCAAATGGCGTATGTTGGTCATGTAGGCTTGGGTCTAATCTAGATTCTTGCCAGCCTGGGGAAGTTGTTACAAGCAGGGGCAGCAGCATGGTTCAGGCAGAAACTTGGGAAGGAAACCAGGGATGGTGACCCCAGAAAGCCAAAGTCTGTCAGACACATGATGCTTTAGGATAACAGGGACAAAGCAGGTTCACATTACTCAATAAGCCTTGCCTCAGAGACTATCTAGGCAGCTCCAATTTTGGGCTCTACACATTATAAACTAGAACTTAAGTGTGCTAACATTGTTCATGCAAGCATCCATGTGTACCCAGTTTTATGTAATAGCTCTGGTCCTGAAAAGTGTGGAAGAGCTCCATGTTTCAAGAAGTCTGGTAGAAAACTCTTTTGTAAAAGCGTGGATTTCTTTGCCAATGTGAATTTAGCAATAAGGGGAGTTTAGTTTCAACACAATAGATTTGAAGTTCATACAACTCAATGTATCCTAATCTAAAAAGTCTAATTTCGGCAAGGCATGGTAGCTCATGCATGTAATCCCAGCACTTTGTGTGGGCTGAGGCAGATGGATCACTTCAGGTCAGGAGTTCAAGACCAGCCTGGCCAACATGGTAAAATCCCATGTCTACTAAAAATTAGCCAGGTGTGCTGTTGGGCACCTGTAATCCTAGCTACTCAGGAGGCTGAGGGAGGAGAATCACTTGAACCTGGGAGGTGGAGGTTGGAGTGAGCCGAGATCACGCCACTGCACTCCAGCTGGGTGTCAGAGGGAGACTCCATCTCGATAAAATTTTTTTAAAAAGTCTAATTTATTATTTGCCTCAGCCAGATTAAATTTTGCTTACTATGGATAAAGCTAATGGCTTCCAGATATAATGCGTTCTCAAGTGAAGTTGAAGGGCATGGACTTTTCTCCTGGCTTGAAGTTCTGGACTGGGATTTGTGGAGCTACTCAGGCCAGGAAAGTGACAGCAAGTTTCTTAACCTCTCTGGTTCTCAAGTGACTCTTCATCTTATTTCATGGAGCAAATAAGGAAATATATGGAAAGTGCTAATCAAAAAAGGCCAGATGCATATTATTATTTTGTTGTTGAGATAGTCTTGCTCTGTCACTCAGGCTGGAGTGCAGAAGTACAATCATAACCCACTGCAACCTTTGCTCCTGGACTCCAGTGAGCCTTCCCTCTTCAGCCTCCCAAGTCGTTGGGATTACAGGCATGAGCCACCACACCCAGCATTTTGTTTTCTTTCCCTATTTTTTTGAGCAATGGTCTTGCTGTGTTGCCCAGCCTGGTCTAGAACTCCCGGGCTCAAGCTATCTTCCTGCCTCTGCCTTTTGAGTAGCTGGAATTACAAACCTGCACCACTATGCTTGGCCCTGGTACAGATTATTCAATATCACTTCTCCAGTGTCGCTTCACTCTCAGTAGACTCAGGAGCTGGTCCAGGTAATAACAGCCAACACCCACTAAGCGCTTACTCTGTGCAAGGCACCATGCTCATTGCCATAGCAGCTAAGCCCCTTTGAATCTTCACAGTAACCATAAGCTTCGCATTTTTATTTACTGTCAGAGAGCGCGAGTGATGGGCTCTAAGTCTGGTCTTGGGGATTCTAACGTTCTCTTTCCACCCACTGTGCTGCTTTGTGGGACTTTAGAGGGTCTCCCCGCTCCCGTTGGCTTTAGCACACCCCGTGATCTGAGAAGAGGGGAGGCAAGAGGCTACTGGAGGGGCACCGGGGTGAGGGGCCAGGTGTGTTGATTGCCTGCAACTCAGTTCACACAGCCTGGGGGTCAGCCGAAAGGAAACCCACAAAGTATGTGTCAGTGTTTGGCCAGGGGCTCTGTTTTGGGCTGACAGGGAACTGCCCTGCTGGTGGCCCTGGGATTATTCCTACATGGTCATTTGAAGGAGGTTTTCAGCAAGAGCACTCAAAGCTAACAGAGTGTATAACACCCGGATCTTACAGTTTATCAGAAAATTCCAGTCCCTCGGCACCCTCTTCACAGTAGAGGTGTATTCAAAGGCTGCTCAGTGCAGTGGGCATCTGACTCGTCAAGCTCGCCCCCCTAACCAGTGCCAGTCCTTGTCTCAGACAGCACAGGAGCCTTCTGCCTTCCTCTGGATCAGGAGCCAGGGCATTGGCCTCTCTGGGGGTGACCATCCTCTTCTGCATTCGTTTGTGTTTATTGTGGGGAGGGGGCTGAAGGAAGGGCCCGGGCCACGGGAGCCTGTGCCTTGGGATCTGATATTTGTCCTTGTCCTGAACATTCTCCCTTTCCCCTAATGAGCCAGTGTATCATCACTAATACAGACGCAGAGTCCACTCCCTGGACCCACAAACCAGCAACTCACTCAGCCTCTCTGTGCTTTAGTTTCTTCATCTGTAAAACAGAAGTCACCACAGGACTGACTTCTTAGAATGGTGAGGATTAAATGAGCTAGCAGAGAATATTTAGGAGTGTCTGGCAGGTGAGCAGGGCTGCATACATTTAGCTATTATCATGCTGTACCTTAGGGTCCTTCAGAGTGCTGAGACCAAGAAATAGAAAGAAAAGCCACACCCCTAAAGAGAGGTAGAATCTTAGAAAGCTAGAGCTGCAGGTGACCCGGTCCAAGCTCTGAGGCTTGGTGCTGTGTTAGCAAGTGTCCCAGCATGAAAATCCCAGCTATCATTTCTGGTCTTTCTCTATGGCACCTTCATCTACTGAGCCCCACATCTGGCTCACATAGGGAACTACATTCTCTCGGAGGCTCCCCTCATGCAGTACTGTCCCCAACCGTTGTGAGAGGAGTTCCTGGATGAGTCATACTTGTGACGGTTTTTTGGTAGCCGGGAAGCCTGTGCCCAAGGAGGGCTCCCACAGGTGAGTGGGGCTGCCCCACCTTCTGCTGCCTGCCTTTTCCCCCTGGGCAGGGCACCCTCAATAGGCTCTTTGTTCTCAGGACTCGCCCCTGCTCCTCCTAGTCTTTAACTGTCCCACAATCTGGGCTCAGGGCTTTACTTAAACCACCAAGCCCTTGCATCAAACCACAAGAAGAAAACCACACGCCTTTGGAATTGCTCAGTGCTCTCTTGTTTTTTTCCCTTCTTTTCTTCTTCCCTCCCCCTTCCCTTGCTTCGCCACTCCAGCACATACACACACACACACACACACACACACGTACGTGCATGCACATACACACACACACACACACACATACACACACAGAGAGAACAGTTTTCCCATCAAGCAACTGTTTCCTGGTGTCATGAGACAGGCTGCCCAGGACTTGTTTTAGGAACGTGTGAACATGGGAGTACCCACAGCCCTTAGGACACTCAGGGGACCAGCCATCCCCCTCTCTTGGGCCTTGGGTCCTCACCTCAGCTGCAGTTGGTGCTGTCCTGAAGTGTAGCAGAGCTGGGATGGGAGCCGCCCTGCATTTGTAGGCTCTCTGGATTAAGTGGCAGTGGCCCAGCCTTGAGCCCAGTGATCTCGGTCAGCACCAGGCCTTGTGGACTTCTGGGTCCACTGAAGATCATGAGGTCAATGCTGGCAGCCTGGCCCCTTTGAGCTGCCCACACACAGTGGACTTCTGGCCCTGGGAACACAGGCTCCCCTGTCTGGGACTGTGGAGTCCTCGGCAGGGTGGGAAGGGGGAGGCAATGTTGGTGAAGTGAGGAAAGGGTAAGAGTCCTATCTGTTTTTCTGGGCCCTCAACCTGATTTCTCAGTGCTGATGAGGCGACCCCAAAGTACCTTCCAAGGGAAAGAAGATGAAGCACCTTCAAAACACAGGTGTCCCAAGGCATCAGCCCTAACATCACAGTGAGGGTGAGAGATACGGCATAAGATATGGCATAAGAGCCCCATAAGAGAGGGCTCTTATGGGGTCACAGATTCCAATGCTTTCCAGGGCAGACAGGTAATTAAACATGGAAAAGGCCAAACATAGGGTATGGTGTTCACATTAGGAAAGACATTTAACTTAAACTGTTTTATTTTTAAAAACATTATTTTAAGGCTGGGCATAGCACTGTGGGAGGCCGAGGCAGGACGATGACTGGAGGCTAGGGGTTCGTGACCAGCCTGGGCAACATAGCAAGACTCCACCTCTACAAAAACAAAAACAAAAACAAAAAACAAAGAACAAACCCACACACAGTAAGACATTCTTTTAGCTAAATGAAATGTATTTTTGATCAGATGCAGCCCCATGGCCGTGAGTTTCCAATCCTCTTCTCTACAATCCACAGTTCTAAATGGCAGAAGGGTTAATAAAGAAAAACTATCAGAGTCCGTTAAGGGCTTCTTAAAACACAGCATTGGCTTGGGTGCTGGCAGAGCTGTGGTTAAAAGCACAGCCTTTGATGTCCAGCTCTGATAAGCATTCCTCACTGGCTTCATTTTAGCTGTATGAGTGTTGGACAGGTTAATAGACCTTGCTAAGTTTCACTTTCTTCCTCTGAAAAATGGGGAGTCTATCTTCTAGCATAATGAACCACCTCACATAGTGAGTGGAGCTTCATAAATGATCACTGTGATGTGCTTCACCTCCTTCCCCTAACCCCACACAAGGAGCTGGATGCCTTATGCTGAACGGCAGTGGTTTGGTTGACTGAGGGTTAATGCTTCTGTGGCTCTGCTCTGTGGCAAGACGGGGTGGAAGTCAGAGCCAGGGTCAGATCTTCACAGGCCATTTCCCTGTGAACACAGAACAAATACTCTATTTGCAACTGGGCTGTTCATTTGAAATTCAGCAAAGGAGGGCTGGTTGGGGAAGTTTTGCCCTGGAGTCTTGGAATTTCTCCCCAGATCTCTAGTGCTCACTTCCAGCTGCTCCCACTTTTCCTACCTTAGTGGGCAGTGGACAGTTTGCCCTTGATTTTAGCGGAAGAAGCAGATCTGCCCAACACCGTGGTGTCTGGGGGTGGGGAACCCATCGTTGGCAGCACCTTGGAGGCATTTGAGAGAGGCGTTAGGCCTTTCTTCGTGAAATCGCCTTCTCCCACATGGCTGTGCACGTGAACTTGTAAACTCTTTGAAGGTGGAAGCTACCTGGTCTCTCTGGATCGTCACGACTGAGCATCAGCACTCTTGGATAAATCATGTGCTTAATGGATCCTGGACTAACTATGAAATCTAGACTTGAAAGCAGAAAAATGGGAAAAGAATCTTCACTTTTTTTTTTTTTTTTTGAGACAGAGTCTTGCTCTGTCGCCCAGGCTGAAGTGGTGCAATCTCAGCTTACTGCAACTTCCGCCTCCCAGGTTCAAGCGATTCTCCTGCCTCAGCCTTCTGAGTAACTGGGACTAAAGGCGCTTGCCACCACGTCCAGCTAACTTTTTGTATTTTTAGTAAAGACAGGGTTTCACCGTATTATCCAGGATGGTCTCCATTTCCTGACCTCATGATCTGCCCTCCCCGGCCTCCCAAAGTGCTGGGATTACAGGCATGAGCCACTGTGTCTGGCCAGAACCTTCACTTTTTAAAAAAGAAATGTTCATTTAACAAAACATTCCACTGAAGCCCTTAAATAGAAACTTCCTTAGTTACCTAAAATGAGCTTTTGAGTAGCTCAAACCTAAGCTGATGAGCTGATTGCCCTGTACGGTCCCTGGCTCCTTCCTTTCCCCAACTCTTTAAATTCAGTCCCATCCACCCTCAAGCATTGTTGAGTATTGTTGAGACTTGCTTTACAGACACCCTGCTTGGTGCTGTTAACATGACCTCATTCCATCATCATGGCCATGGCATGGCCAGATATATTATTTTCCTTCTTTTATAGATGAGAAAACGGGCTGGGAGAATTCAAAACAACTTGTTCATAGGAATATAGCAGAGTCAAGACCCAAAAACCCAGCCTCAGGGCCAAATCAGGGCTCAGAACCGTCTCTAAGGAAACTCCAACTTCACAAAGGTCTTCCTGACCTTCCCCACCTCTCCTCGACAGACAGGAATGTCCCGTCTCTCTGGCTCCTGGTGCTCTCCTGGTCTGGAACCTCATGTTCTGCCCTGGGGGCAGCCACCTGGGTGTTTGCTGCTTCAGCCTCCTGCCACCCTTCCGCCCCAACTGCTCACACTGGACTGGAATTGCCTGGAGAGTGAGCAATGGGTCTGAGTCCTTTTTGCATTCCCAGCAGTGCCAGGCTCAGTGCCAGCACCTGGGGGCTCTCTGGGTATTTCAATTCATTTGATATATTATTTGTCCCTGAAGAAGGCACTGAGGGTCTCCAAGGAAGAGCCTGATAGGCTTCAGAGGACCCCGGAGGTCTCTGGGGGAGATCAGGCTGTTCTGGTCTAGCCTGGGCAACCCTGGAAGCTGCCCCCTCTAGGGCTCTTCCACCCCTAAGAAGATCTAGGAACAGCCAGGGAGGCTCCCAGGTTGCCTCATGGTTCCCCAGCCTCCAGCATGTTCCACCTGCCTGGGCCCTGAGAGGCTGAGGCTCCAGACAGCCACTTGGGCATGATCCTGGCCACTGGCCATCCCCCTCGCTGCCCTCTCTCAGCCAGTGGCACTCACTCTTCTGGGATGTGGGCCTGATACTGTTTCCTGCTTGCAGACCTGCTGAAATAGAATGAACAGATTCCAGCTAGGCCTTAGTCTGATCCCAGCAGGCCTGTCCGAGCATGTGACGTCTCTTCTTCCCCTTTCTTCATCAGTCAAGCAGAGGTAATAACAATAATTAACCTGGAGCCTCTTGGACCTCACACCCAAGATCTCCCTGGATTATGCTAACAGTCCCAAGTAGAAAATAAAGGTTATTATTATCATTCCCGTTGTACACCCAAAGGAACCGAGGCTCAATCTAGGTAAAGACAGAAACACAGAGGCAGCCTGGAGCATCCCCGGAGACAGAGACCTGGGGTGGGGAAAGCTTGCCTGGGCTGAAAGCTAGGAGTGTCTGGTCCCCAGGCTGGCAGTGTAGGGCTTTGTGCCCTATCTTTGCAGCCACCAGAGCACTCCTGGAAGAGGGAGAGGTGGCAGGGAGGAAGCTACTGGGCTGGTGTTCCTGCCTGATCACCTGCCTAGAACTTACCTAGGGGACCCCATATTATATGCGAGGCATGGGAGGTAAATGGCTCCCCCAGCTCTGCCCCAGACCAGCTCACAGCTGCCGTCTGGGTTGGATGAGCTTGGCAGCCAGTCCCCAGAGGGGTCTCTTGCCAGCAGCACCTGTATCATCTATTGAACCTAAAGGCACATTGCTGCAGAGTGCAGACTGAAGACAGACATCTGAGCTGCTGCCCTGACTTTCCTCTTCTGTCTGTGTCTCTTTTTCTCACATTGTTGTGGGGAGGGGTGTGGACAGGAGGAAGGGGCACTGTTATGCTTCTCTCTGCAGTTGCTGCCCTGCATTTGGACTACTCCCAGTGATATGGGAGGAGGGCAGGGAAGTGCTGGGAAGGGAACAGCATGGTTCTTGGCAAGGGCTTCATCCCTGGGCCTGTGCCAACGGACCTAGGTGAGGACAGGCATTTCTGTTTTCATGCCCAAATGTTGGATTTTCCCAAGACCACCCTGGCCTGCTGCACCCCCATTATGTGTCTATAACCACCGCCCCCCGCCACAAGACCCTAGTGGGCAGAGACACAAGCAGCTGGACATTGAGAGAAGAAGAACACACCAACAGGCACTAGCAGACATGGACAGGCCATCGACCATGCAGAGTTCCACCAAGTGCAGTCGGAAGAGAGCCTGGCCACTGATCGGCCTGTCTCCGGGGAAAACCACCTTCCCACTCTGTCTCCCTTCTGGCTCCCCCATCTGCTGAGAGATACTGCTACTCAGTAAAACCTTGCACTCATTCTCCAAGCCCACGTGTGATCCAATTCTTCCTGTACACCAAGGCAAGAAATCCCGGGATGCAGAAAGCCCTCTGTCCTTGAGATAAGGCAGGGGGTCTAACTGAGCTGATGGACACAAGCTGCCTACGGATGGCGAAACTGAAAGACCGTCCTGTAACACATGCCTACTGGGCTTCAGCTGTAAACATTCACCCCCAGATGCTGCCGTGGGGTTGGAGCCCCACAGCCTTCCTGCCTGCATGCTCCTCCTAGAGGTCTGAGCAGCAGGGCACTGAAGAAGCAAGCCACACCCCCATTGCACACCCTGCGAGGGCAACCAGGGAACTTTTCCCATTTCACCAGTTCAAAGTACCCATGGATCAGATGCTCCAGGAAAAATGAAATTTTACAACTCTGGGAACCCACTGCCCACCAAGATAGATGAGCCTTGTGGGGCCTCTGCACAGCCTGGCCCATTCTCTGAATTAGGCACCCCCTTTTCTGAAGACCCTGGTCCTTCCCAGATGCCACTCTGCCCATCCATCCTTACATGAGTCATGCATCAACTGTGAGGGGCTGTGCTGGACTCCTCCCAGCTCAGCTACGTGGAGACGACTCTCACTGCACATCTTGGGTGTGACAGGCCTTCAGTGGCTGTCTGAACTTAGACTCCTTTTACTTCTGCAGAATCTTAGGCTGCAGAATCTGGCCCAGCTGGTGGGGCCATTTTTGCTTAGGGCCCCTCCTGCCTACATTTTCCCTAAACCCAGGGTCTTGGATGTCCCAGTCTTGTGGGCTACAGAATACTGATTAGTGGGTGTGAGGTATTCGGTTCTATCCAACATATATTTATGAGGAGTCTGCCACTGTGCTGGGATCTGAGGATGTAAAGATGACCCCTGCATAGGTATACGGCTGGGGCAGACCCAGAAGCCAGGCAGCAGGCATACCCTCTCTGTTATGCCTCTGGGTGGCCTTTCCAGTAATTAACCAGGATTAACCATGAGAACCCCACCAGGGGACTGGACCACAGCAAAGTGCTGATAGGATCTTAACTAGTCACTCCTCCTGAGACTTTCTGAATTGGTTCAATTTTGAGAACACAACTCAAATACCGTCTTTGCTGTGATGTCTTCCTTCCATTCATTTCTTTAGCCAGCAAGTAGTCAGGGAGTGCTGTAACTGAGAGGTATTGGTAAAGGGATAAAGGAGTATGGACCACCGCCCAAGATATCTAGGATACTGCATTCTAGTAGGGAAAATTCCTTTATTCTCCACAGATTGACTGAGGACCAACCATGGTCTAGGCATTGTGCTAGACACAGGGCATATGACAGTGACCCAGACCAACAAGTGTTCCTCCCCTCCCAGTGCGTTAGACCTGGTGAAGGACACAAACATGTTGCAGCTGGCTCCGCTGATTGTGACCACTGTGGCATCGTGGAGGGATGGAGCCGGGGGTGATGGAGCACACAGAAAAGCTTCCAGCCCCTGGCCAGAGCAGGTGTCGCTGTGCCCAAATAAACACGCAAAGCTGGCGACAGCTCAGTATCACCCAGGGGTGCGATTAGTGCAATAGGAACTGCGAAGGCGAGATCCCCTCCAGCTGCAGAGAAGGCTTCCTGGAAGAAGTAGGCATTGGTTCAGCATTCATTGAGTTGAGCTTCCTGAGTGACTGTAACATACCCAAGTCTGGAACTGATGAGGCACTCCCAGCCGACCTCATCAAGTTAACTCAGTTGTTTATGCTGTGACCACATAATTGTGCTCCATTCTGCTCTGCTCTGTCGCCTGTGTCCCTTGTTCCCCTCAGCATCACAACCCTCTTGAAGCTTCTGGGGACCGAGGCTTCCTGTGTCCCTTTGGATCAGCTGGGTGCTGGAGAGTGAACAAAGTGCAGTCTGAGAGGCTGGGTCCACAGGCACATGTTCCTCAATGCCCTTTTACGTCCCTCTTCAGGACACCCTGTGCCCAAGGCAAATCAGTGCAGTTTCTTGGGGAGAGGGATTTTTAAGTGGGTTTGGTAAAAGCAGAGTCCAGGCTTTGCCCCAGAAGGGTCTTTAAATAGAGGAGAGGAACACTGTCAGGAGAGAATTCGTTTATGCTTTATATTATTCATTTATATTGGGAACATTAACGGAATTAAGCTTTGAATAAAAAGGACTCTATTTTCAGAGTAGTCCTGAGGACAATTAAAGGGCAGCGTTTCCCTCCAGAGAGCTGCCATCAAACCATGCAACTCTATTTTGGAAGCCACCAAGTGTTCCAGTAATGTGACGTAGAAATAAAAAGTGAGAAGATGCGCTCCTGCCTGCAGCAGGAGAGAACTCAGGCTGGCCACCCAGCCTCTTGTTACTTCATCCTGCCTGGAGCAAATTTCCAGGTTCCTGGAGATAGAAAGGTGGGCAGCGCGGGTACGGGGAGCCCAGAGTGCTGTCTTCCTTACTGGAGGTCTTTCAGTTGGTGCCTCCAGGTTTTAGGTTAAGAGACGTCTTTCCTGGACGTTCCTGGCTTAAACAATTTCCTCTGTTAGGCAAGCCAGCATCCTTCACAGGTCCACACAGATTTTGAGCACCTATTTTATGCCCAACAGAGTTCTAGGAGCTGGGGACACAGCAGGTAGCAAAACAAAGCCCCTGACAGTGAATGAAGTCAAATCTGCATGTATGGTTTAGTGACGGCGGGGCCATTAAGAAACATCAAGCAGACCAGGGGATAGAGAGTGATGGGTAGTGTTCTGTCACCTGCAGGGAAGTCAGGGAAGGCCCCTCTCATCATGAGACCCTTGGGCAGAAGCCTGAAGGAGGGGAGGCTGACCAGGCAGCTCTGAGGGAAGTGCTCCCAGCCGAGGGAACAACAAAGGCAAAGGCCTCTGTTCTCACACTGCTATAAAGAACCCCCAGAGACTGGGTGATTTATGAAGAGGTGTAATTGACACACAATTCTGCAGGCTGTACAGGAAGCATGACTGGGAGGCCTCAGGAAACGTACAATCATGGTGGAAGGAGGAGGGGAAGAAAATATGTCTTACCATGGCAAAGCAGGAGAGAGAGTGAAGAGGGAAGTGCCACACTTTCAAACAACCACTTCTTGTGAGATCTCCTTCACACTATCACCAGATTGACAAGGGGAAGTTGGCCTCCATAATCCAATCACCTCTCACCACACCACCCTCCCCCCCATGTGGGGATTACAATTCAAGCTGAGGTTTGGGTGGGGACACAGAGCCAAACCATATCAGGCCCGAGGCAGGCGAGGGCTGGCATCCTGGAAGCAGCTGAGGCAGAGAGCTGGGAGCAATGACGGGTGCTGGGGAGGGCATGGGGCCGAGGTGGCGGGAGCTGAGGTCAGGCTGTAGGGCCTGGCAGCCTGTGCAGAGGACCCTGGACTTTACTCTTAGTGGTATGGGAAGCCGTTGGAAGGCTCTGAGCAGAGGAGGGACATGATCTGATGGGTGCTTTACAACATCACTCATCAGCCATCATCACCTTGGGTGTTGCACGAAATGAGGCCTGAGAGAAGGGCAGGGGCTGAGGCATAAAGGGCATTATAGGCCAGGTAGGGAAGATGGGCCTTTAGCATGGGGTCAATGGGGAGCCATGGGGGAGTTCAGAGGAAGGAGTTAGTCCTTATCCTCATCTTGGAGCAGAAGGCTCTAAGCACAGAGAAGTGAGGTCACCCTTCTTGGAACACACAGCCAGATAAGGTGGTGCTGGGATGGAAAGCAAGGTCTTCAGATTCCTATCCCAGTTAGTATGAGCGTTCTCCTGAATAACAACAGGAAACATTTACTGAGCATTTTCTCAGGTACCAATCCACTTAATTTTCAAAACAACCCCTGAAGTCGGCAATATTATGACTCTCATCTTAAAGACAAGAACCACAAGGCACAAAGGGGTCAAGTAACTTGTCTGAGGTTACGTGGCTTAAGTGGTAGAGCCGGGATTGGAACCCAGGCAGCCCGGATCGGGAGTCCATGGAGTCAACCAGTGTGCTCCAGGGCCTTGCTAAGTCCTCCAGCCATGTGAGGAAGTGGGTGGGAGAACCGGGACCAGTTTCTATGGTGCTTCCGGAGCCGAGCCAGCTCTGGACTCAGAACCCCATACTTCTGCGAACACCATCCTTAATCCTTTCCCACTGAGATCCCCACCGCAGGAGACACTGAAGGAACAAGAATAGGAGCAGAAGAGTAGACCCGAAGAATTGCCTCCCCAGGATGAAAATTCAAAGCTGTTTCTTAACCTGTCGGGCCCCCAGATCCCTCAGATCTCGAGTGCCCTGGGGAGCTGTCGTGCCCTCTTGGCCATAAGCAGAACACAGAATGCCGACCTCTTGTGCGGTTTGATCATGTGAACCACCCGGTTGAAAAAACGAAGGGTATCGAATTAGGAATGAAAATGATTCCTTCCCCAAGCTCTGAATGCACTCCAGAATCCCTAGGGAGAGGCTTGGGTTTGTGTTGGCAGAGGAGGAGCTGGTGGAAATGTCTGTAACTCAGTCTCACGCTTCCTCCTTCTCCCTGACTGATTGCCTTAACAGGCGCCGAGGCTCTCCAGCCGACAGGCCACCAGAGGGCAGCCACAGACAGAGCTGGCAGTCTCAGGCGGGCAGGCGGGTTAGCGTCCTTTGAGAAGGCCGGGGTTGGATGTTGTGGCACTGCAGAGGGAAAAGCGTACACAGGAGCTGAAACACACTGAGCAGGCCCAGGACGTGAGAACGTGGATCTGGAGCCACACCCAGCCCGTGGCCTTCCCACACAATAGCTGTGACAACTCTCCGGTTCTGTGGCGTGTGCACCAAAACAATACCTGTAGGCTACGGCTCAGTGACAAAGTGGGATTATGTGTGTGTGTTTCCAAGATTAATTTGAAAAAGGTGGCTGGGCATGGTGGCTCACACCTATAATCCTAGCACTTTGGGAGGCTGAGGCAGAAGGATCCCTTGAGCCCAGGAGTTTGAGCCCAGCCTGGGCAACATAGGGAGACTTTGTCTCTATGAAAAATTTTTTTTTAATTTTGAAAAATAATTTTAAAAAAGAAAAAAAAGGCAAGTCCTCTGTAGTTGTGTAAAGACCATGGCTGGAAGTGACTACAGATCCTACTTTATTTACCACCGTGAGGGTGGTTAATTATCTGAATCCTGGTGACATTGGCTGGTGATGGTTTTAGCCCAAACACACACATATGTCCCCACATCTCCCATGTGCTTCTCACACTGAATGAGAATTATCTGCTTATTTACATGGGTACCTTAAGACAGGAACCATGTCCTACGAATCTCAGTTCCCAGTTGAACTAGAATGTATGTCAAGCATACATAGAACATTTCGTTCTGTTTCTCCAGCAAAGCCTGGAAGACAAGAAACATGATGCCACCTTGGATTCTAAGTAGATAAAACTCTCCGGTTCTGTGGCCTGGGATCATTTCCAAGTAGGCTGGTCCGTGATTTTAGGACAGAGGTCAGCAAACTATGTACCTAGGCCGTATCTGGTCCGTTGCCCATTTTTGTAAGTAAAGTTTTATTGGAACAAAGCCATGCCCATTCATTTACTTACTAGCTATGTCTGCTTTTGTGCTACAGCAGCAGGGTTAAGCGGTTTCAACAGAGACCATATTGCCCACCTACTCTGAAATATTTGCTATCTGGCCCTTTACAGAACAGTCTGCTGACCCCTGCTCGAGGAGAACGCAATAGCAGCCTTGGGATGTGGCTGGGAGGAGGGCTCCTCCCTGCTTCACTGTGGGACACAGGGATGATGGTGGGGCCAGCAGGGCCTTTGAGGGCTGCTAGCTGTGCCCTGAGTGTGCTATGGGTGTGTGAAATCTGTTTTATGGGGACAGCCTTGCTGAGAAGCCAAGGGTCCTGCCCAAGTCCATTCAATTCCTGATATCCAGCTGCAATGCTGGCATAACCTAGCCCAGCCTGGGAGAGTCTGGACATCTTAGATCAGTTCCACTCTCTCTCTCTCCCTAAACATTTAAAAAAACCATTTTATTGAGATACGATTCACATATTTAAAGTGTAAAATTCAATCCCTTATCTCTTAACCTACTTGTCTTGTGACTCTTTCTCCTTTCATTTCCTTAAGCTACATCTGTATAAACTTGTTCTCTGCAAATATTTCAGTGAATGTATTCACAATCAGGTGCAAGTGATGATAATAGTATGACTAGACTCTCAGGATGACCCATATCATGTGGTATGCTTTTGTCTCAGGTAGAGTTTTCTCCAGGTAGATACTGAGCTGGAGTTTGGGCTACAGAAGAAGTCAAACAGTGAGGCGGATCCAACAAAGCCTTAGTCATCCTAGCTCTTGCCTGGATGTCCAGGCTTCGGTGCTTGTCCAGACCTCTCTCAGTCACCAGATACAAGTGCCCCTGGGGAGGAGGCTCCCTGCAGGGAAGGCCAACTCTGAAGAGCTGACCCTGGAGGCTGTCTGCCACCATACTCCCCATAGCTGGATAGTGAGTCCTTCCCTGAAGGTGATCTAGGAGCTGTGTTTCCATGTGCACCTCACTGTCTTAAAGGATCCCCTAACTCAGTGACTCTCCAGCCGCATCCCCTGCCCCCCAACTGATAGGAGGACTCTCCCAGGACCAGCGCATTCTCTTTCTGTAGAGGCAGCCCATCCTCATTTCACAAGGTGCTGGGCTTTCCTCTGCTGAGCTAAAACCTGCACTCCTAAAAGGCAGGAGTGCTAGTCTGGGTTCTGCCTAGCCCAATCCCCTGCTGGTCTCTCCATTCATTCCCCATGTGACACACGTCTGTGATCTCTGTCCAGATAGTTGCTGTTTAGTCCAAATCCCCCTGATATATGGTTCCAGTTCTGAGTGCAGCTCTCTAGGGGGCCTGCTCAGTGCTGAGACTATGTCCTTCTTGCTCCGAAGGACACAGTCAAAGCACGGTGTTGACCCAACTGAAGTTTACGAAAATCCTTCGCTACCAGCTACTGCTGATCCCAACAGCCCCAAACTGTCCTGCTGTAATTGATTTCTCAGACACAAGTAAAGAATTTTATATTTGTCTCAGTTTTTTTTTCCCCCAATTTTTAGCCCCTTACCAAGGAAATTTGCATTTTAACAGACAAGGATGAATATCTGAGAAGGGATTCCTGGGTGGATCAAAAGATGAATTTTCAGCTCTGGAAGCTCGCTGTTCCTGCAGACAGCCACAGATTAGTGCTTCTTAAACCAGTTTCAGGGGTATGTAGCAGTTCATTACAGAAAGCTCAAACAGTTTTAGCAAGAAGCGCCCTCTCAGAGGGTCACTTTATCCTAAGATTTGGGGACAAAAATTCCTATGTTAAACAACTCAGTAATAAATAGAAAAGAATGCAAAATATACGTGAATTTCTAAGGGAAATTACTGATGTTAAAGACATTTCACACGTCTTTCGGTATGCCTTCGGCCCACCCCAGGCCTCCCTGGACAAGGGCCACATGGTCACTCTCTAGTTATGGGGTGCTTGATGTAGATAATGATGCTGTCCAACCTGGGCCAGAATGGCCATGCCTGGGCCAAGACACACACAAGAACACCAGCGAAATGAGAACCAAACACACACTCCCTGCCAGTCTGGGTGATGCCGTTTTTGAGGTAGAGGGTCCCTCATAGATAGGCAGTCTGATTTTTGTTTTGTTTTGCAAAGATACTAACGCCAAGAGCCAGAGAATAGAAATCATTTGCTCAAGGTCACAGATGGGGCAGATTTGTGGTCCCCTGAGTCTGAGACTCATGCTCAGCTTTCCTATGGGTCGTTCCAGGGACGTGAAATTGGCAGGCTGTGAGTCTAAAACAGGGCAGGTAGACTTCTCGGGTTGCTGCTCCAGGCGCTCATGGGGCCGTGGGCATAGGCACAGGCAGGAGTTTCCGGCAGGAGAGCTGCTGGAGAATCCCCAAGCTTGATGTGCTGGGCAGCTCCCTGTGGGTTGAATCCGCCTGGGTCAGCTACCAGGGATTCACCCTGGATCCATTCTCTTACTTGTGAAGCTGACATCAGAACCACCTTTTATGACTCTAAGAGAAAGCCACACTTCTTTGTCAACAGTTATTTCAGACATTGACACTTTTTTCCCCCTGGTTGTTTCTTATGGAAAACAAGACTGCTCCCCCCCAAGTCCCAAGTGACTGTCTTCTTTGATGCTGCCCCTGGGGCTATGTGTGTGACACCATCATTTGGCAGACCATGAGAAAACAAAAGAGAAAACCCAGAAGGGTTGGGGTTTCTAAGATCTAGGGCACAATCCATCCCTTGAGAAGCAGCAAGTGATCTAGCTGAGAGAGAGAAGACTCACATGAATTTGACAACAGTAAAAAAACCTTAAGGAAGGAAGGGTGGTTCAGGCTGTGATTGAGGGAACAGCTCTTAGAGGGGAGGGGCAAGTGGGGACAGGAGTGATCCACGGAAACCTTCTTGGAACTGCCATCTCTTGTACTAGGTGTTGGGGGACCAGCACAAGAGTACTAGACTGGGGTGGTGGTGCATGTTTACAATTTGAGTTCACCTAAAGAAATTTTGTAAGTGGGCCCATCTCCAGTTCCTCCTGAGTTCCCTCCCAGGGTGTCCTCTGTGCCCAGTGATTGTATAAATCTCTAAAGTCAGGAAAAGACTATCTCACCAGCATGCATCTTCTCAGATTGGCCCTGCTCTGTGGCTTCTTCTCTACAGTTGTCTCTGCAGCCTCTCTTAGCCTCAGTTTCCCCATATGCAAAAGAAAAGATTTGTTCTTCTGCTCCTCTTTAAGAAGGTTGGGAAGATAAATGGCATTAGAGGCTAGATCAATTCAACACAAGCCCAGTGAAATATTGTGCTGGGAAGTTTCATTCAAACTATTCTCCTCCAATCTGTTAAGCATGGCTATAGAGACAGTGAGAGAAAGAATTTCTGATAGGGAGGGGAGCAGGCAGAGGGGCAGCAGGCTTTGTATTCATTCATTCCACAAGAGCAAATACTTTTGGGTTCCAAGCAATGGAGGGAGCATACAAACAGGCAAGTGTGCAAGGGGGCTGCCTTGCCACCTTTCCTGAGTGTCCAGGGCCGGAGCAGCCGGTGGAGGACGTGGCACTTGGAACCTGCTCAGCTGCAAGGGCAAACCACAACCAAACCAGTAACTGCTTTTCCAGATGCTGCAAACAGCTTTGCCGGGCTGGAGAGTGTGAGGCAGCTGAGAGACGGAGAAGGGCCTGCCGTTTCCAGCGCTCCGACCGGTGTCAGAAATCCTCAGAAGATTGATGGGCCCTTTCCAAAGAGGAGGCCAGAGCACTTCCAGGATGAGAGCCCGGGAGGAGCCAGGCTTTGGAGAACTTGGCACAGAGCTGCCTTTTGCCCCCAGGGACCTGGATCTGAGCGTGGTCCCAGAGTCTTGGCAGAGGTCGTGTTTCAATTGGCATCCTCTGCCACAGTGGAGGAAGCCGACCACAGCCGGACATCCTGTGCCAGTTTGGGAGGGTTGGGAGTGCCTTTCAGAGAAGTCCCCAAACCCTGAGCACACACAGTCACACTGCATTCATTCAGCACACAAGTGCTGTTTCTAAGGTCAGCACCAGATGTGACTTGAAAAGTGTACAAAAGGAACACAGATTTCAACAAACGGAATCCTGCCTGGCTGTACGCTTTAATGGAACAGCCCTCACAGGCCAACCTGGGTGGGTTTAAATTCATTTAAGCCACCTTCCTGATAGAGGGCTCTGACTGCAGAGCACTCAGCCAAGGGCTTGGAGCATTTCCTCCTGTAGTTAGATTTGGTGGAGGACTAGTAGGGCTGAGTCCTCAGTGCCATTGAGCAGTGAATTGGGATTTGTTTCCCTGAGACTAGGGGTGGCAGGGACGGTGTAAGGTTGTGGCAAGGTCTCTGGAGTCAGGCATTCTGGAATTGAGTCCTTTCTAGGACTCTAACTAGCATATGTCTGCAGGCAGTCAATCTCCTCACTGTCCAATTCTGATTCCCCCCAGTTTGAAAATTCTAAATGGGAGTGTTCCAAGTGCAAGCGAAGATTATATTTTTAATATGAGTGGAGGGTTCCTGTTAATCCCCAGGTAAAGGAAAGAGTTTTCTAAGTCCATAGACTTTTGATTTCCCTTAAATTATTATGTTAATAGCAGATGTAAAGATAGTGCTAGTTGGAGTCAGGTAGATAGGAAGAACTGATATTCATTCAAATCAGTTTACAATGGCTCATACCTGTAATCCCAGCACTTTGGGAGGCCAACACGGGTGGATCATGAGGTCAAAAGATCAAGACCATTTTGGTCAACATGGTGAAACCCCATCTCTACTAAAAATACAAAAATTAGCTGGATGTGGTGGCAAGTGCCAGTAATCTCAGCTACTTGGGAGGCTGAGGCAGGAGGATTACTTGAACCTGGAGGTGGAGGTTGTAGTGAGCCAAGATCGTGCCACTGCACTCCAGCCTGGTGACAGAGCAAGACTGTGTCTCAAAAAAACAAAAACAAAAACAAACGGGCTTAAGAAAAAGGGAGTTTATTGGTTTCCATGAAACCTAAGATTGGGATGGGTCTGGCAGGAGCTGAAGCTGGAAGCTGGAAAGTTTTCTGCAACGGAGATGGCCTCTCTGCTTCATTCTCTCTTTCTGTACATTATGAGTTTCCTTTGTTTACCCAGAGTCCCTGTCACTCATAAATGTCACAAGTCTTTGTCTTGTCATGGTACTGACTTCTCCCTCCCTCTACTCTTCCTTAAAAGCTCACCACTAGTGAACACAGCCTTGGGTCACGTGCCCGTCCTTGGTCTAATCAGCCTCTGTGATGTTGTCCCTGTGTACTGGGTGGTTTCCCTAGAGAGGGCTGGGCTGGGAAGAGGCAGGTGCAAAAGCTATGTAAGACAAGAACATCTTGACCACTTCAGCACCCTCTACTCTAGACATTCTCTCTCCATTTGGGTCCAGGGACTCCACATCCCATAACGCTTCTCTTTCTCTGGTGATTACTTTGACAGCTTCTTTGATGGTCTTTTCTTGCTGCCTAGCCCTTTAGTTTTGATGTTCCCTAAGATGCTGTTCTTGATTATCTTTATTAGTTTCTCAATAATCCAGGTCCTTAGTCTAGATACTAAGCATACAATGGAGAACAAGACAGCCTCCATCATCACAGGATTCACAGTCTAAAGAGCAAACAAGCGGTTTCAACCTTTCGTGACAAGCTCCATGATGGGAAGTGGGGAGAAGGTCTTGAGAGCACATATCAGGGGACTTAATTCCATCCACTGAGGATTCCCCAAGTATGTTTCCAGCTCCAATTCTCCTTTAGCCTGTATTTGTGACTGTACTTAGTTGACATCTGCATCTGCAAGTTCTGTAGCAGTGTTAGATCTAAAATATCCATAATGGAAATAATTGCTACCCACCTAGAGCTGCGAAATCTATATTACTGATAGCTATTAACATTGGCACATCCTTCAAGGCTCTAAGGCTGGATACCCGAGAGTCCACTGACATCTCTTTTCTCTGATCATCAAAATCCAGTGAGTTGCTAGGTCTTGTCAAGTTGCCCTTGGTGATGTCTGCAGGACCCAGTCTACCCCTACATCCCCACCACCATTTCTGATTCAAACACACGTCTTCTCTTCTCCTTGGTGTTGCAATAGCTTCCAGTTGTTTCCCTCGGCTTGATTCCCACCTCCCCCTCCTCAGTCTATCAACAACACAGCACCCACAGTGAAGCTTAATTTATCTGGGGGAAAAAAGAAACAAACATTTTTTTTCCCTCTTATTGTGTACTTTCAGAACAGGATGCTTTCCCTGTGGTCACCCAAATGTGTGTGGGGTTTTCCCCATCAACCAATCAATCCCCTAGCCACATCAGCTAGATGTCCTATAATTTAACTCAATTCTGACACTTCCTGGAGACAGCGTCAGATCCCGCAGGTGAGGGCTTGGTCCCACAAGACTGTGCCTTACCTTGAGGGGCCAGACGTAAGCCCCAGATTGTGATCTGTGCTTCTGAGCGACTGGTTATAAATCCCACTACCTCCTCCTTCGGTTCAATTAATTTGCTACGATGACTCACAGAACTCAAGGAAACACATGACTTACGTTAACCCGTTTATTATAAAGGATGAACAGCCAGATGGAAGAGATGTATGGAGCAAGGTATATGGGAAGGGGCAAAGAGCTTCCATGCCCTTTCCGGGGATGCCACCACCCTCAAGACACCTCCACATGCTCAGCTATCCAGAGCTCTCTGAAACCTGTTCTTTTGGGTTTTTAATCAAGGCTTCATTACATAGACATGATTGATTAAATCAAGTTGGTGATCAACTCAGCCTTCAGCCCCACTCCCCTCTCTGGAGGTTTGCAGGGTAGGACTGAAAATTCCAACCCTCTAATCACATGGTTGGTTCCCCTGGCAACCAGTCCCCATCCTAAGGCCATCCAAGAGCCCGTCAAGTGTTGCCTCATTAGAACAAAAGATGCTCCTATCACCCAAGAAATTTCAAGGGATTTAGGAGCACTATGTCGATGCTCCTGTCACTCAGGAAATTACAAAGATCTTAGGAGTTCTGTGTCAGAAATCATGGTCAAAGACCAATTATTAGAACAACAGATTTTTCTAGTGCCCTATCTGCAAGGGTTTTAGGAGCTGTGTGCCAGGAATCGGGGGCAGAGAATAAATGTATATTTCTTATTATATCACAATATCAAATTTTGCTTTTCTGTTTTTACTTACATCTTAGTCTGTCCAGGCAGCTATACCAGAATACCATAAACCAGGTGGCTCATAAACTGCATAGACGATGTGCCAATATTAACAGGTAGAAGGATTACTGGATTTATTTCTCACAGTTTTGGAGGACGGGTGGTCTAAGATCAAGACACTAGCAGATTTGGTATCTGGTGAGGGGCCACTTCCTGGCTCATTGCCTTCTTGCTGTGTCCTTACATGGTGGAAGGGAGTAACTAGCTCTTGGGGCCCTCTGTTGTGAGGGCACTGATCCCAATCATGAGCCCTTGTGGTCTAGTCACCTCCCAAAGGCCCCACCTCCTAACACCATCACCTGGGGCTTGAAGACTTCAACAAAGGAATTTGGAGAAAGACACAAATATTCAGATCATTGCAACCTAACTCTCATTCAGCTTCTAAAATCTGGAATCTTAGTATTTGCTATTTTTTTTCACTTCTCTCTTAAAAACCAGAATAGAATACTAGAGATAACACTAATGTTTCCTTTTAGATAACCAGTCATACCAAACCCGTTTGTTTACAGCAGGTGCTTTCCCTAGCATTTGCCACATTTTGGGGCTCCATCTGTGTGTTGGGGTTTCTTTGGGGCCTCTATTTGATTGTATTGGTGTGTTGCTTTCTTCCGTGCCAACACCATACTTAATACATTTTTTTCTACAAAGTCTTACTATCTGGTGAAGCAAGGCCTCTGCTGTTTTATGATACAATTGCCTTGGCTATTCTTGTCTCTGTGTGCATGTGAGTGTGTGTGTGTGTGTGTGTGTGTGTGTGTGTGTGTAGCATGAATGTTTCCTCAATTTTAGAGCAAGTTATGCACAATTTGGAAGATTGAGCCTATATGACAGAGCTGTGACATTTCAAAATATCAACCAGATGATAAATTCTGACCTGCACATTGTTCCTGTGCTTCATTAGCCAACAAATACCTTTTACTTGTGTGGCAATTTATAATTTCTCAAACCCAGTAGAGTGGTAAGAGGCAGCATTATTGCCACCATTTAATTATTTCTTAATTTTATGTTAAAAGTTTTGTATTTCAGTCAAAGCTATATGTGTGCATAAAGAGTCAGATCCATTTACAAGCTTTAATATGAAAAACAGCAGTCTCCTGCCTTTCATTCCACTTCTTCCTTCCCAGGGGCAAACATTTCAACTCTGATTATTTTGGCAATTACAGTCACACACCACGTAATGATGTTTTGGTCAACGACAAGCCACATATGTGATAGTGGTACCGTAAGATTATTAAACCGTATTTTTGTTGTGCCTTTTCTATGTTTAGATACACAAAGACTTACCACTGTATTACATTTGCCTACAGTATGCCTATAACGTGCTGTACAGGTATGTAGCCTGGGAGCAATAGGCTGGAACACATAGCCTAAGTATAGTAAGTTGTGCCACCTAGGTTTGTGTAAGCACACTCTATAATATACCAGTAATTAAATCATCTAACCATGCATTTCTCAGAATGTATTCCTGTTGTTAAGCAACCCTTGACTCTATTTCCATGTCTTTGAATAATACACTTAAACTCGCCTTGCCGCCTGTTAACGTTTCAGTTGTAAACTTTAAGGTTTTTTTAAAAAAATTGTTTATTTATTTATTTATTTATTTATTTTGAGATGGAGTCTTGCTCTGTCTCTCAGGCTGGAATGCAAACTCTGCTCACTGCAACCTCTGCTTCCCAGACTCAAGCGATTTTCTTGCCTCAGCCTCCTGAGTAGCTGGGACTATAGGTGCATGCCACCACATCCATCTAATTTTTGTATTTTTAGGAGAGACAGGGATTCACCATGATGGCCAGGCTGGTCTTGAACTCCTGGCCTCAAGCGATCTGCCCGCCTTGGCCTCCCAAAGTTTTGGGATTACAGGAGTGAGCCACTGAGCCCGCTAGCTTTAAGCTTTACATATTAATCTGCTGTGGATTTCTCTGCCCCTCCCACCCACGTGCACCCTTCCCTTTCTTCATCCTGGCTATCTGGTTATGTCGCAATTTGAGTTAGATCAAGCTTTGGGGTTTATGTGAACACAACTGCATAAAAGCCCCGTTTACAGCCAAACCATGTAGTGAACCACGATGACTTTTCTTTATCCACACAACTTTCCGTTCCTCCTGGAGGTAATGATTACCTTGCTTTTTTGTTTGCTTGGTTCCAGTTTAGTTTACGCATATCTTATTCAATCTCGAGGCCTTCATCCATAGTCTAATTCTTCCCTTTGCAATCTGGTGCCAATTTCATCTTCTGGGACATCTCCCCTGGAGATTTCTGATGTGCTCCAACGTGGACTGGAAGTCTCTATGCTGAGTGCGCACCTGTCACCCTGGGCCTTTCATCCATTAGCAAAGCTCTTTCATGTTGGATCTCTGTGTCATGATTATATTACCTTCTAGTTCTGGGGACACTTGTCCTTAAGGAGCTTCTGGGAAAGGGGCGCATGGGAGGGAAATATTTTGAGAGCTTCTATGTCTAAAAATATCTGTCTTCCCTTTTCTTGATTAATTGGAACTTTAGAGGATTATGGAATCTCAGACTGGAGGGATTTAAGCTTCAGAATTTTTAAGGTATTGACCAACACCTTCAAGTTTCCGACATGTAATTGAAAAGCCCAAGGCCTTTTTGAACTTTGAAAGCTTGTAAGACTTTTTTTTCTTTGCAGTACACTTAAAAATTTAAAAGCATTCTAAAAACAATGTTTTAAAATTTCAGTGCTCTAAAACTTTGTCGTGTCGTTTCACCCATCATGCTGGGCACTTACTTGGTAGATCCTTAAACCTGTAAACTCAAGTCCTTCCATCTCCCTTCCTTTTCTCCTTCCTTCCTTCCTGCAATTCTTCTCATCTATTTTCTGTTGTTTCTTCCTGGAGCTCCTATAGTTTGTATATCGCAACTCCTGAACTAGTCTTCTGATTTTCTTATCTTGACTTTTCTGTTTTCCATTTCTTTTTCTTTGCCCTTTTTCATTAACTTTGTCTTCTACAAAGTCTGGGATTCCCATTCTTCTCCTGGGAAGGGTCTCTGGTCCCCTCTCGAGAGGAGACATGTCCCACTGCCTTGTTGCAGTGGCCTCAGGGTAAGGAATTGAGTCCCACCCAGTGTGATGGATAAACCCAGACTCTCAGCAATGCGGGCAGAAAGGATCCTCACATACCACGGTGACCAGGTAACTCTGTGCACAGACCAAGGTTAAGAAATGTCATCGGGGTGACAAAGTGTTTCCTTGGTGGTCAGGATAAAAGCAAGAAATCTCCAGTAAGGGAGGTTGAGCCTCCAGAGAAAGGAAAGGCAAGAAATCTGTATGATGAGGGATTGAGCCTCAGGTCAAATCTCCAGGATGGGAAATACCCCAAGTCTCAACTCTTCAGAGAAGAATAGGATACCTACTCCCAAACAGTCCACTAGCTTATGGGATCCCTTAGACCCCCTTCACCTGCTTAATACCCCTGATCTTAACCTCTCTCCCTCTTAGACAGCCACTACCACCCCAGACCCTGCACCAGATCCTGCCCCAGATCCTCCCCTCCTCCTTACAACCCTGAGTTTTGGGAATCCTAAGTACCCTTCCCTAAAAGGCAGAAACTGACTTCTTTGCCTCCTTATCCCTAGTTACGGTAAACAACCTTCCAGCCATTTCCAGTCTGTAACCCATATCCATTCTTAATCTGTAACCCACATCCAATCCCCATCTGTAAACTACATCTGTTCCCAATTGGTAATCCAATCTGTTCCTTATTTGGGAAGCAATGCTGTATCCACAGGTGGAAAGAAGGAAGGGGCAGACTCACACCTTTAATCTCTTTATAAGGCACTAATTCATTCAGTGCCTTATAAAGGTGTTCTGATCACCTTTAAAAGGCCTCATGTCTTCGCTGGGCGAAATGGCTCATGCCTGTAATCCTAGCACTTTGGGAGGCCAAGGTGGGCAGATCCCTTGAGCTCAGGAGTTCCAGACCAGCCTGACCAACATGGCGAAACCTCATCTGTACTAAGAATACAAAAATTAGCAGCCGGGAGTGGTGGCATGCACCTGTAATCCCAGCTACTCAGGAGGCTGAGGCAGGAGAATCACTTGAACCTGGGAGGTGGAGGTTGCAGTGAGCTTCTAGCCTGGGTGACAGAACAAGAAAAAAAAAAAAAAAGCCCCGTGAAGGCCCCATGTCTGAATATATCATTTTGTTTGTTTGTTTGTTTGTTTTTTGAGACAGTCTCACTCTGTCACCCAGGCTAGAGTGCAGTGGTGCGATCTTGGCTCACTGCAACCTCTGCCTCCTGGGTTCAAGTGATTCTCCTGTCTCCGCCTCCCTAGTAGCTGGGATTACAGGCATGCACTGCCATGCCCAGCTAATTTTTGTATCTTTAGTCGAGACGGGGTTTCACCATGTTGTCCAGGCTGGTCTTCAACTCCTGAACTCAAGAGATCCACCTACGTCAGTCTCTCAAAGTGTTGGGATTACAGGCGTGAGCCATCGCAGTGGGCCTGCATACATCTTAATATGGTTGCATTGAGGATTAAGTTTCAACATGAATTTTGGAGGGGACAAAACATTCAAACCCTGGCCTCACCCAGGATGGCTTGCAGCTTCTGCTTTTGCCTCTTGAAACTCTTGCTACCTGGTTGCAGAAGGCGACCCAACCAACAGTCAGTACCAGCCACCAGATACATGAGCAACGCCATGTTAGGTCATACAGCCCATCGAGATGACAGGTAACTGCAGTTACATGAGTGAGCCTGGGCGACACCAGCAAAAAAAAACATCCCAGCTAAGCCTGGACCAGATTGCTGACCTGCAGGAACATGACCAGATAAAATGGTTGTTGTTTTAGGCTGCAAAGTTTTAGGGTGGTTTGTTCCACAGCAATGGATAACTGCTATGATGTGCACATTGGTTTGTGATCACTTGCGCGTATTTCCCTTGTCAAATGTAGTTCTATTTTCCTTCTAAATCTGATTGCTCTAATGAATGGGCTCTTTTTCTCTACTAAATTTTATAATTGTCAATTACCAATTTGTACAAATGCACTAATTTTTATGTTATTGCTTTTCTACCAATTGGGAATTGACAATTATAAAATTTAGTAAAGAAAAAAATATAAAATTTAGTAGAGAAACTTGCTGTTAAATAGCAAGTTTCCTGAATGAAATTTTTTATTTTCATACTTTGATAGATTTTGCCTTGTTAACAAATTCTCTGCAATCCCTAGTTTGCCAAGGCTTCTTTTTATATATTATGAATTTAAAACACCAAAGAATATTTGATGTTTATTTAATGGTTTTTCTGCATTGACATGAGCGTAACAGTTTTCTCCTATAATTAGCTAATACGGTGTAGTTCATTAAAAGATTTCCTGATGATAAGTCAGCCTTATATTCCTGGATTAAAGCCTACTTGGTGATGTTATATTTTTCTTTATACACCGATATATTCAATTCATTAATGCAGTTAATTTAGAACTATTGTGTCCAAGTTCATACATGAGCCTGATCTTTGCTTTTCATTCTTTGTATTGTCCTGCTTTTGGAATGAAGATCATATTAACCTCATATGATGAATTAGTTGGTTTTCTTACATTTTCAATGCCCTGAAAGAGTTTATACATGATGGTAATAATGTATTTCTCCAAGTTTAATACAATTTATGTAAAACCACTTGAGCTTGTCATTGTCTCTTTCTCCTTCTCCTCCTTCTTTTTTATTTTGAAATAATTTTTAGACTAATGGAAAAATTGCAAAACGTTGCAGAGAATTCCCATAGACTCTTCACCCAAGCTGAGTCAGAGTTTTTCCACAGAACGCTAGAGTCCCACGACACTACCCGAGGGAGAAAGTGTCCAGCCGGTTGCTTTAAGGAGCTTATTTCCTCCATCCTCAGGAGTCTTTAGATCCTTCTAATCCCACCCAACATTTTTAGAGACGGTGCTAACATGCAAGTAACTGGTAAAACAAACAAAAACGCCCAGCACATTACTGAGTGTTCCCGGAGCAGCCTTCATGGCTCTGATACTACTGGGCTCTGCGTTGGCTGCAATGAGGACCAGACACAGTCCCCAGCTTCAAGGAATCTGCCCTCTCCCTTTTGGAAGGCAGACCTGCACTCTGATAATATGAGGTGGAGTTCAAACTCTGTTACCTGAAAAGAGCAGATCAGTGGTAATATGATCAGGGATGACAATTCCCAAAGCTGCTGGGAAGCTTTCATGGAACAGGGGGTTATTGGTGGGAGAAGGGGTGGGACCATGAGGCAGGGGAGTGGAGAAAGACTCAGGTCTGTGGCAGGCAGGTAGGATCCCAGAGGAAAGTGTGGATATGTCAGAGGACAGAATGCCAGGGTCGGATGTGTGTGTGTGTGTGCGCGCTGCGGGGGTAGGAGAGTGGGGATGGAGAGGATGATGAAATGGAGCAAGTGACAGCAATGAACACAAACTTTCCTGCTGCACAGTTTTGCCCAGGGCCAGCCCTGGGCCTGTGAGCCATCTGGCAAGACCTGCAATTCTACATGCATAAAATTGTCTACTTTCCCTTCCCTTCCCTTCCTTACTACAACCCACGGGTGTATGTGTGATTGCAAAATGCAGTTTACAAAATTCGAGAATTCTCTCTGACCCCACTCCGTGCCACTCTCCTGGTGGCCTTGTGATTTCATGGATGACATGTTTGGCAAGCCCATGCAGTGCTGAGAGATGGCAGGGCCTTCAGAGCTGGAAACCCACAAGGGTTTTGGATTCTTTTCCCTCTCTTTCCCTAACCTCAAGTCGTCTCAGCAAGCATTTTATTGAGCACTGAGAGCGTGCAAGGTACTAGCCAGGTGTTAGAAGGAGACAATGGTGTTAAAAGAGGTGGATAAGAGGATGAATAAGATCTGATCCCTGTCCTCAGTGTTCTCCTGTCCTTGCTTTTCTTTTCTTTTCTTTGTTTTTTGAGACAGAGTCTCACCACTCTGTTGCCCAGGCTGGAGTGCAGTGGCACAATCTCAGCTCACTGCAACCTCCACCTGCCGGGTTCAAGCCATTCTCCAGCCTCAGCCTCCCGAGTAGCTGGGACTACAGGTGCCCGCCACCATGCCTAGCTACTTTTATATTTTTAGTAGACACAGGGTTTCACCATGTTGGTCAGGCTGGTCTCAAACTCCTGACTTCAAGTGATCCACCCTTCTCAGCCTCCCAAAGTGCAGGGATTACAGGTGTAAGCCACCACACCTGACCTGGCCTTTCTTGATGAAGAAAGGGCACTTTGCAGTTTACAAAGCACTTCCTTTTTGAACTTCACAATATTCCTGGGAAGGAGACAGGGAAGGTTTTACTGATCCCATTTTACAGGTGAGAAAAGCAAACAATATAGTCAATGTCATGTTGCTGGCAAGCAGGAGGCTCAGGGAAGATCTGGAGGTCCTACGATGCCCCAGGCAGGAAGAACTGTTCAGACTGCAGCCTCCAAGGCTGTTCCTGTGTCCTGTTTATTTCTCGGATCCTGCGCCTCAGCATAGCATAAAGCACACCCCATGACCCTTTAGCCCTACATGTTCAAGGCTGAATGATATTCTTTTGTATGAATAGACCACATTTAGTTTATCCATTATTCATCCATGGCTGGCCATTTGCATTGCCTACCTGTTCTTTTTGAAGTGTTTCTGGATAACCCATTCTGAATCCAGGAGAGAGAAAAAAATTAACGTCAGACCTCCAGGTGGACGGGATCTCCTCCCAACTCAGGAGTGACTTAAACCATCAGGAACCAGCAGGAAGCAGGGGGCATGGGAGTAGTCTTTGGGGGCTACAGGATGAAAGAGAAGCGGACAAAGGCGACCTTCACAGGGAAGGGAGTGGGTGGGGAATGGTGGGGGGTGGGGTGGGCCCGAAGAAGAAGGCTGTGGGCAGGGCTCTGTGAAAGGGGACGGGCGAAGAAGGGGATGAAAGGCTCTTCAGGGAAGTAAACAGAGAGACTGACAGCTCCTCTCTTGCTCTTGATTAAGGAAAAGAAAGGCAGGCGGGAAGAACAGGGGGAAAAGGAGCGAGCATATGTGTGGAGGGTGGTGAGTGTGGAGGCTGAGGAGGCAACCGGAGCGCAGGAACTGAGATGTTGATGGACAGCGAGGACCCAGCTGGCTACGGAGTGGGCGGTGCCAGTGCCAAATGAAAACCCAGGGGCGAAGTGACCTTAAAGGTACTCAAATACAAAGCTCTTTTCCTTATGTAATCTCTCCCAATTTATGCGTTTTGGAAAACCTTGCTATTGTGATTATAAGTAACGAAAAATAAAACACAAATTATTAGCATGAATTTTGCCATTTATCTTTATATTGTGCCATTGATTGATTGATTAATCACAGTAAAACGCCCATAACATAAAATTTACTGCTTTAACCATGTTCAAGCGTATGGTTTCAAGCGCATGACATGAAGTACTTTCATGCTATCATGCAATCGGCACCACCCAAGAACTCTTTTCATCTTTCCAAACTGAAAAGAGTTAATGCTCCCATTAAGCACCAACTCCCGAGTCTCCCCCTACCCAGGCCAGGGCTGCCACACTTCGACTTTCTGTCTAAGAGTTTCATTGCTCTAGGCACCTCGCTCGTCCCTGGATGGACACCTGGGTTATTTCCTCCTTTGGCATAAGCAATGCCAGTTTTAAGTGCAAATGTAAAGGCATTTAACTCATCTTTAAAATCATCAAAATTATGCAGTTTCTGTTTCATACCCTACATATTCATACGTGTTTTCTTTTCTTTTCTTTTCTTTTTCTTTGAGATGGAGTCTCACCCTGTACCCAGGCTGGAGTGCAGTGGCACGATCTCAGCTCACTGCAACTTCCGCCTCCAGGGTCCTGGTTCAAGCAATTCTCCCACCTCAGCCTCCCAAGTAGCTGGAATTACAGACACGAGCCACCATGCCCAGCTAATTTTTGTATTTTTTTTTAGTAGAGATTTCATTTCACCATATTGGCCCATCTGATCTTGAACTCTTGACCTCGTAATCTGCCTGCCTCAGCCTCCCAAAGTGCTGGGATTACAGGTGTGAGCCACCTTGCCTGGCCCATATGTGTCTTATTCTTATCACAATAAGGGAGATGCTGGATAAAACCAACTCAACTGTGTTTATTTCATGTTTTGATACATTCCACCTCTACCTTCAGTTCATTGACAAGGAAGGAAGGACTTACAGGATGAAGAGCTTGGGCTGCCTGTCTTTTCCTTTCTTTGGATGTCACCATTTTCAGTGTAAGTGTCTGGCTACCACAGAGAAACAACATTAGTAAAAAAGGAAATAATAAAGTTCCTTGGTCATTCGTGCTTCTTAGAATGTCATTGTCATCTTTCTAAATTGGAGGCAAGCTCTGGTTGGAATGGAAAGCTGGCTTCTCAGGGCTGTCAGTTCCCCACTCACTCAGTTGTAGATGAGCAAATATGGAACATGAGCACAGAACTCCTGTGGGCTCATGATACGTGGGAGTCCAGAAGACTCAAAGGGAGGGCCTGATAAGGGTGTCATGGAAGCAGCACAGTGGGCACAGCAGGCACTATGTGTGAGCAGGGCAGCCAAGAGCAGATGATACAGAGCAACGCTCCTCTGCTCCATCGTCCCATGGGACTTCACATATAAAACACAAATCCCAAAATGAAATTATTATTAGGAATTTCAAGGTGGGGAGTGGTGGCTACCAAGTGTAATCCCGGCACTTTGGGAGGGTGAGGCGGTCAGATCACTTGAAGCCAGGAGTTGGAGACCAGCCTGGGTAACAGGGTGAAAACCTGTTTCTACTAAAAATGCAAAAATTAGCCAGGCATCGTGGCAGGTGCCTGTAATCCCAGCTACTAGGGAGACTGAGGCAGGAGAATTGCTTGAACTTGGGAGGCGGAGGTTGCATGGAGCCGAGATTGTGCCACTGCACTGCAGCTTGGGCGACAGAATGAGATTCTGTCTCAAAAAAAAAAGAAAGAAAAAAAAGAAAGAAAAATTTCAAGACAGCTACAGCAGAGTATTAAAGCAAGTGTAGGGCCCTCCTGAGGGCGGAGTAGGGTGGGGTTGGGGGCTTGCATGACTGCACAGCTTTTTTGTTCATGTGTTTATGGAGCTGATCCAATAAATTGACCTTAATAAAGGAAAGGAAACAGATAAAAGCACAGAGGTTTACCCAAAATGGTCCTTTTGAAGAGTACCAGGTGGAAACAGCAAACAACAACAACAACAACAACAACAACAACAAAAAACCAGGAAGACCAGCAAAATGAAGAAATGACAGCCCCGCCAACAGTCTGCAGTAAGAATGGTGGGTATGTAATATGTTTTAGGACATTTTCTTTCTAATATATAAATAACATGTATATATTTTAAGTTCTTATGTCTTAAGGTTAAGTTTTAAATTTCTAGAAAATCTGCTTCCATGGCATAGCACACGAATGAGATGCTGTTACAGCTTTGACAGCCCATGAATATGTTGAAAGCTCTAGACAATTGTACTTGGAGGGCATGGGTTGTGTATTCTATTGCTTTTGTATCACTGTTGATACTTGCCTAAAGCACATGTTAGATTGTTGGTAAATTCTTGTTGAAGAGCTGTGTGTGGGTGGGAGAGGAATTTAAAGTCCGGTGAACCTGAGCTGGGGGATCCTGCTAGTTCTGCTAACAGTTAAGGCTGGTTTTGTCTAGCAGCTCACATAAATGTAAACTAGATATCAAAACATTAAGAAGTATGGTTTGCTCTGTGTTCTTCCAAAAATTATGTGTAATACATCGTTTTTATTAAGTATTTTACTCTAAAAGACTATCATTGAATGAATGAATGAAATGGAGAAGGAGATAGCAACTCTGTCAATTATTAGAGTCTCAGTTTATTCATCTGTTGTGTTTTAAACTGTATGACACATTATGACAAAATTCTATGATTTGATTAATATTTAGAAATTGAATTAAGATCATCAGTGTTTGCTAAGAAGAAATCAGATACATTTATGTAGCATGGGAATCCATTTGCTACCAGATATTAAACCTAATGAAGAGTGTTTAAAAAACAGAAGAGCAAATGACAACTGGAGAGTCAGAAGACAATTATTCATTTAGCCAGGAATTACTAAGTGCCTCTGGGTGTCAACATGCTAGGCGCAGTGTAAGTTAGAGGAGAAGCTACCATTGCTAACCTCAAGTTATTAATTTGGAGATATACAAATAAAGCTATAAAAATTCATGGTCAGACAACATATCATCAGGAATAAGATTAAAAGAGAGACTACAAATGTCCAGAGAAGGAGGGGCCTCTCTGTGGGTAGAGCTCAGGGAGGCATGGCTGAAGAAATTTGAGTTTGCATAATTTCTACTTGTCAATGTTTAGGCCACATGCATCTGCTTCTCATGCTATGAGAAGGATTATGGGGTCTTTTAACCAAACATTCATTCAGCAAAATATTTCCTGAGCACTAAATGCCAGGCACTATGCAAGGTACTGGAGATATAAAAATGAACAAATGGAGTCCTGTCCCCCAAATTGCTTATATGGTTATTGGTGGGTGGTGGTGGTGGGCAGTTGAAGTAACCAAGAGCAGTGCAATGCGGAAGTATGGGTAGGTAGCTACGTGGTACCTGGCTGTGACCCACTGCAGCTGCCTTTTCTACCCAGTGATGGCAAGACTTCCTGCTGTGCCTGCATGTGGCCTCAGCTTTTTTCTTGAGACAGTTACCAGATAATCACTACCCATCAATCAGGCCTGGCACAGAAAAATAGAATGTATTTGCTTTCCAGGTAGCAAGGGCTAGAATAACACTAAACACATTTGATGTGGGAATTCAGAGTGCTTTTTTGTGGATTTTAGTTGTATCAGGTCTGTTCTCACTCTGCTAATAAAGGCATGACTGACACTGTGTAATTTATTAAAAAGAGAAGTTTAATTGACTCACAGTTCCACATGGCTGGGGAGGCCTCAGAATCATGGTGGAATGTGAATGAGGAGCAAAGTCACATCCTACATGGCAAGAGAGAGCATGTTCAGGGGAATTCCCCTTTATAAAACCATCAGATCTAATAGGACTTACTCGCTATCATGAGAACAGCACGGGAAAAACCCGCTCCCATGATTCAGTTACCTCTCATCAGGTTCCTCCCACAACACGTGGGGATTATTACAATTCAAGGTGAGATTTGGTTGGGGACACAGAGCCAAAGCATATCATTGGATAAAAAAGAGTCACAGGTAGATGAACAATTAACTGGACCCCAATGGATGGATAGATTTCTGTATGTCAGAAACTTCCAGGTCCCCTTCCACTCCTTGTGCTGTTGCTGCTTTACTTGCAGCTTGGAGGCAAAGTCATGGTTCTTGGGAAACACAGCTTCCTTTTGGTAACCATGGACTCTGCTCACAAGTTCCCAGATAGGGGCCCCAGTGGGAGTAACAAACCCCAGGGGGGACAGGGCCTCCAGGTGTGGAAGTGGAGCTGGGCCAGCCTTTTGGAGGAAGTCCAGGTCATTAGACCAGCCTCCAGGTTTTCTTTGGCTGAAAGAAGAAGTTGCAGCCTCTTTGACTGGCTGGTGCCAGGCAGGCCAGGCACATGAGCTCACAGTGTTCCATGAGTCCTGGCGCTGGAGACTGGGGTGGAGGGAGGTAGATGGCTGGGGTGGCTGCAATGGCTCCAGGTCTGCAGCACACAGGGCACCAGGCCAAAGAGACAGGAAATATTCTGGGCTTTCAGACATTGTGTCATATGATTGTTTATTTGGGAAGAGGAAGCCACCCAGGGAGCACTGGTGCCCATCACCATGTCTTGAGAGAGAAATCCATCAGTGCTGTGTCACCCTATTCACCCACACATGCCTGTGGGCACAGACACACACAGGAGCACGTGTCCTCATCCCTTGCCCCACCACCCCTCAACCCCTGCTCACAGTTGAGACAAGCTCATGATACTCAAAGAGGAGCAACAGAGCTCCAGAGCCCTGCCGCCTACAACTCTGCAAGGTGCTGCAATGGGGACCTAGCTCTCCTATCGCTCTTGGGCAAGTCGCTGAGTTCCAGAACCTCAGTTTCTCCACCTGTAAAATGAAGAAAGGAAAACTCCTTTAATACTGCATATAGGGAACCAGATGGAGAAGAGCTGGAAGAACAGAATAACATCTGTAGCTAGATGATGAGAAATTTCTGTCCTCCTAACAACAACACAGGCATGAGAGTTAGTCACCTCAGATTCCCTCTTGCCCCTCCATACTCAGTTGTTCTCTGAGGCCTGCTGACCCCCTCCTCCAGGTCTCTAGCAAACCTCCTCTCTGGCCCCACTGCTACCATCCTGAGTCAAACTCAAGGTGCCTTCACCTAAGCCACTGCAGTGACCTTCTCACATCTCTCTGCCTCGTGCGGCCAGCTCCCATCTGCTCTCAAGCTGCCAATGGTGTCATCAGCAGACTGGATGGCTCTGGTTGGATGCTTCTTCTTCCCAAACTGCTCAGGTCTCCTCCTTGCCTACAGATTGAAATTCTAAGTTTCAAATTCCTCTCTGATCTGAACTCACCTACATAGAAAACATAATAGAAAATTGTATTTTCTATTTCCACAAGATACTACCATACCAGATCCCTATTTCTTGAACTAACTTTGCAAATCCTTACCTTTGTGAATTTGTCTGTTCTATTTCTTTATTCTGAGATGTGCTTTTGTTCAATATTCATCACGTCTACATCACAATTCAGAAAAATAGAGCAAATTCCTTACCTCAAACAATACTCTTACTAAATTCCAGATTAATTCCAGATTTAAATGTGGAAAAACAGATGAAATCATAAACGCATTGGAAGAAAATATGGGTGGGTATTAACATACCTTGGAGCAAGGTCTAATATTACACCAGTCATAGAGTGGATAACATCTCAACCAAGCTTCAAGAGACAAATAACTTAGCCAAGTGAAGTTTAAAATGCTTGTCCATTGAGAGGAATCTTAACAGAAATGCATGGAGTATGATTTGGGAAGCAGTCAATAAACTGTGAAAAGCAGTTATCTCTAAGGAGAAGAGAAAAATTCTTGTGTTTTATAAGTTTAAAAGGGAACTTAATTCTTTTTTTTTTTTTTTTTTTTTTTTTTTTTTGCCACAGGAGTTTCACTCTGTCACTGAGGCTGGAGTGCAGTGGCATGATCTTGGCTCACTGCAACCACTGCCTCCCAGGTTCAAGCGATTCTCCTGCCTCAGCCTCCCAAGTAGCTGGGATTACAGGTGCGTGTCATCATGTCCGGCTAATTTTTGTATTTTTAGTAAAGACAGCATTTCACCCTGTTGCCCAGGCTCACCTCAAACTCCTGACCTCAGATGATCTGCCCACCTTGGCCTCCCAAGTGCTGGGATTACAGGTGTGAGCCACTGCACCTGGCTGGAACTTAATTCTCCTAACCTGATATATATTATTAGAAATTTATGGAGATAACACATTACTCATGCAATTTAGAATTTTAGAGACATCAGTAAGAACAAAATATAAAAGCTAATAGCAAAGTGATAAAAATAGTTGTAACATATGTGACAGTTAAAGGGTTAATATCCTCACAATGTGAAGAGTTCTTACAGGTAAGTAAGAAAAAAAAAAAGTAACAACCCATTAGAAAATGGGCAAAGGACACAAGCAAGCAATTACAGAAGAAAAAAAGAAATATTAATGGCCAGAAATCTTTTTAAAAAATATCAGCCTCATTAATAATTTTAAAATGTGAATTAAGACAAGAAGCAAAGATATCTGCCAACATTTGGCTGTCACTCACACCCTGAGTAGACTCCAAGTCACTGGTCAGGCTGGCCTCTGCAGGTGGCTATTTCTTCTGATGACTTTGAGACCACTGTCTCACAACACCTATGAGTCTTTCTCTTCAGTGTCCTCTTTTGCCTCCAACTGATACAGTGCTGGCATGTTTTTCCAGGTGAGTCTTATTCTACGCTGGACCGAGGATGGACATTCGTTCTCACTGTACCCATGGGCTTCTGGCCCATCCTTCCCATCCACTCTGTAGAAAGCCAGGTGTATTCATTTCCTAGGGCTGCTACAACAAATTACTACCCACTTGGTGTCTAAACAGAACAAAGCTTTGTTCTCTCACAGTCCTGCAGGCCAAAAGTTCAAAATCAATGTGTCAGCAGGACCGCTTCCTTGTGGAGGCTCTGAGTTAGAATCTGTTCCATGTTTCTGTTCCAGCTTCTGTTGGTTCCCAGCAATCCTTGGTGATTCTTGGTGTGTAGACATATCACTCCAATAGCTGCCTCTGTCTTCACTTGGCATGTCTCCTGTGTGTCTCTGTGTTTCCAAATTTTCTTCTCCTCATAAGAATACCACTGTTTGGATTTAGGCATGCCCCCCGCCCCCACCATCCTGTGTAACCTTACCTTAACTTGATACATCTATAAAGATCAAATATTTCCAAACAAGGTTATGTTTGGTATAACTTTATCTTAACTTGATACAGCTATAAAGACCAAATATTTCCAAATAAGGTTATATTTGCAGGTTGCAGATGGATATGAGTTTTGGGAAAACACCGTTCAACCCAGTACACAGGGTTTTGGTCAACATGAAAAGAGACCACATTCTAGAAACATAGTGACTATAACCTAAAGACCTTAAGAGAAGACAGAGGTAGAAGATATGCAGTTTTATATTTATTCTAATAACTCCAAATGTTAAATTTAACGTGAACAGAGATTAAACCATTGGCGACCTCTTCCTGCCTACTAAGACTTGCATTTGAGGTTCTCATCTGCAAAGCACAGTCACCTTTGAGAGTCACTGGAAGCCAGTATTCATGGACTGCTGGATGTATGATGCAGCGTCATGAGTAACTGGTAGTTGGAAACTGCAGAGGTAAGGAGAGCTATATTGTTTCAATACAAACAGGTTCCAAAGCGCCATGGCATTATGAATAATAACAGTGTTACTACTTTTTCTCAAGGTAGGAGATATGAAATTAATGAAGAATAGTGCATTTGATAATACTAAACATGAAAAAAAAAAGAAAAAGAAAAAACAGGTTCTGAATTGGAACGGAAAGAGAAAGTGCCTGGACATTACAAAGAATCTTCACTGGCCAGGAGCAGTGGCTCATGCCTGTAATCCCAGCACTTTGGGAGGCTGAGGTGAGTGGGTCACCTGAGGTCAGGAGTTTGAGACCAGACTGGGCAAATGGTGAAGCGCCATCTCTACTAAAAATACAAGAATTAGCTGGGCATGGTGGTGCACACCTGTAATCTTAGCTACTTGGGAGGCTGAGGCAGGAGAATCGCTTAAACTCAGGAGGTGGAGGTTGCAGTGAGCCTAGATCACACCATTGCACACCAGCCTGGGTGACAGAGTGATACTCTATCTCAAAAAAAAAAAAAAAATCTTTACTACAAATTGGTGTTATTGACATAAATACATATGTAAATACATCTTTTCTACTCATTATTCTTCTAAATCTTCACTGTTAAATCATGAGACTTCACATGAGCCATGAACTTTATGACCCATTTTAAAATCAAATTGTTTATATAGGTAGGTACTCTGCAACAAATGTTTGCCTGGTACCCTGTACATCCTGAATAAAAGCTCCCTATTCTTCCTCCACACAGCCTCTGAGTGTGGCCAGGCATCTCTGCTGGGGGTTTAATCACATCCTCATCCTTGCACAGCTCTGACCAGGGGCTTGGCTGACCAAGAGCAACCCCAGTGGGTCCCTATCTCAGCGATTTTCATTCTTCATTCTCGCAGGGGGAGGAGAGAGGGGCAATTAGACAATATAAATTCCAGGGAGGGAAGATGAAGGCAAGGAACTAACATGGTTGCATTTTGCAAAAGTTGAGATAATTAACAAATTGTTTCTCTGATCCTCATAGATTTAGACTGTGAGTCATCTCCATCTCTGCAAATTTGTCTTTGGAAGGAATGTGATGAAGACACTCGGTTCCTGAATAGTTGTTAGAATACACAGGCATACCTATAACTCAAACTGCTGGGGCAGTCTTGAAGTGGGCTGGACTTACCTGTAGACCCAACTTTCCCTGGCTGGCTTAGCTGCTCAGCTATACTGGGGATGCCGATGATCACGATTAACATTGGTGTTGGTGACCAGCCAACTACCCCAGAGTGTTTCTTTAGGTGGCTAGATGACTGAGGTTTGGGAAATGCATGTTTGAAGGAGGAATGAGAGGGAACCCAGGGAAAGTCCTTTTCTGAGATTAGCGATCGGTTCTCCTGTGGAGAGTCACGTCAAAAGGCAGATGAATTGCCTGTGAGGCAAGAAGATCTCCTGAAAGCTGGGGAGTCAGGTTAGAAGCAGGGGTGTACCATCAAGTGATCCTGTATGGAGAGCTGAACCCCTGGTTGCTCTTCCCTGGAATATGAGGGAAGTCATATCTCATGCACAGCTTCAAGTTGTCCAGTGTTATATTCCAATTCCCTTGAGCTACAAACCCTTTGTGAAATCTGTTATCCAGTAGAGCCTTTGTAGGCCCCAGTCTGGCAAACAAAAGAACAGGTGTATAGAAGAGACCCAGCCTGTTCCCACCAGCTTCTTCATGGGGGCCGTGGGGGATGCAGCATTTTCTTGAGGGAGATCATAACTGGAGTCTAGGGTGGAGAGCAAAAGGGTGAGGTGGTTTATGGCCAAGTTAGGGACAGCAGGATCATGCTGGACACTGAGGAAGAACTTCAGGAGGAACAGAGAGTAGAACTTCCATATCCTTGGTATTTTCTAGGGGAAGCTGGCCCCTGGAAGGGAGTGGTAGTTGTATGGTTGGATTACACATGTAAAAAGTGATTAATATTGGTTGTAGCTGCTGAGTGATTACAATTGAGTTTTGATCTTTCTATATTTTCTTTGGCCCTTTAAAAAAATTACCCTGACACATATTAAAGTGGTAGGGAAATGGGAGACTTTACTGAAGACTATTGTAATAGGAGTGTTGCAGTTGGGGGAGAGATAGAGCTCGAAAAGAGGAAGTGGGGATTTATAGGCAAGGAATAGAGTAAGGGGTTTGGTGGATGGAAAATGACTAAGAAGAGACATTAAGGGTAGGTGGATTCTTGCTAGACTAAACTAACAGGATTCTTGCTAAAGGCAGGCCAGGGCAATTGGAGGTTATGGGTCAGAGGAGTTCTCACTAAATGGACCTAGCAAGATTTTTTCTACGACTGCACTAGGCTAGCTGAAGAGAGGACCCAAGGGTGAGAGCCCAGTGGAAATGAAGGCTCGAAGGAGCCTGTTTCAAGTGTGGTCAAGGAGAAAGTCTTTGTCATCCCAAACGGGCCATAAATGTATGGCCACTAAAATGAGAAACAAAAATTAATAAAATAAAAAATACTCTCTCAAGAAATATAACTGAATGCAATATACAATCCTAAATTGAATCCCAACTAGAGTTTACTTATTTTTCATTTTTGCTACTAGTGAGACAGTTGGTGAAATTTAAATATAGCTTAGGCTAGAAAATAGTGTTGTATTGATGGTTAAATCTGGATTTTGATTATGTAAGAATGTCCTCATTGTTAGAAAACACTCACTGAAGAATTTTTCAGTAAAGGAACATCGTATCTTCAGCTTATGCTCCAACAGTGTAGGAAAAAACTACATACAGAAAAACAGCAGGGTAGGCAAACATGGGCAAATGTTGGCACATGGAGATTCTGGGTGAAGATATATGACGATTCTTTATACTATCTTTTAACTTTTCTGTAAATCTGAAATTGTTTCAAAATAAAATTTAAAAAACTAACAAAAAATTTAAAAAATCATGCAAACTTAATTACTCAGTCCAGTGCTACCTTTTCCAGGAAGGCACTTCAACCAATCTGCCTTATGGTAGGTAACACAAACCATGATTTCCTTGAATTTCTCTTCTCCTCTGATTTCCTCAAAGCCTCTTCCTCCTTTCTCCTCTAGAGGCAGCATAGCAGGGGAGGATGCTTGTGGATTTCTGAACTCACAAACCTGGATCCAGATGCTGCCCCAGCCACTGCCCACCAGTGGGAACACGGTCATCACCCCCTCTACTGACGTCAGGTTTTTAAATCTACACAATGGTCACAACAAAATATATTGCATACAGTTGTCATGAGAAACATACAGCCATACGTAACATAAGTTCTGATCTAGAAGGAGCTCTTAATTTCCCTCTTTTTTCTTGAATCAGTCTCTCAACATCCTTGGGAAATAGGTAAAAATTTGATAACAATTCTTAGAAAATTTCTTTAGAATTTATCACCATAACTAATATGGACAATTTACAATGCACTCTACAGTGCTTGATACGTAGTAGCCCCTTAGTGAATGTTGTTCATGGGGCAACACTTGCCCTGGCTTTTTCTCACCTGACCATTCCAGCATCCCTATGGAGTAGAAAGGGACCTATTGTTATCTTCGTTTTTACAGATTTGGAAATGGAGCCCCTAGAGAGTTGAATGACGTGCTTTACTTCTAGGATACGTGTCTGATAACTGGTAAAGTCTGGAAGTAAATTTTATTTAATTATTGCAAAGTCAAGTTTACCACTGCACTTACATCCAGACTAGAACATTGCAAATAAATCTTACAGCCTCCATTAGATGCATGAATCCATTGGATCTCCTACATCCTTTCCAAACTATTCCACAAACAAAACCTATGGAACACATACTTTGAGCCAGAGAAGAGAGGAGAAACTTTCCGATTCAGACCCACGTTTATATTAGTGTCTGTTTACTCTAGTAAATAGACATCCCTCTTTTCTCAACCGAAATGCCCTTTTTATGGCTGTAGCTGCCCTCACCCCCAGAACTACATTTCTATCTTCTGCGGGTGTCTGGGTATCATGGGGCACAGCCAGACTTACAGCTTGGAAGCTGGACCTTATCAGCTGAGTCAGCAGCATTCCAAATTGCTGAAGACCCTTTAATAAAAGGAAGCAAGACAGGCAACTTAATTTAACAGGGAAACAGACAAACCTAATTTGTGAGGGCAGTGGCTCTCAGAGCTTCTGAAAGCGGGAGATATTATTTTGCCATTCTGGAAGCTTCAGCAACTTGGAAATCTAATATCCTGAGTCTGAACATACCTGAGTTTTCATGATAGACTATCTTAGATTTACACGTGCATTTGAATAGTTTGGATAAGATGGCTGTCCAAACTATTCACTTAGTGACATTTACTTAGTTGGAAAAATCAGACCTCTTTGGCTAATTAAACATGACATAATCGTACTCGAACCTATGTTTCAGATCCCTCTGTTCATACCTAGTGTCCACTGGGATAGGTACATACTAGTGTCCACTCTGGGATAGGTACAGCCTATCCCGGAGTCCATCCCTTGTTTTCACTACTCCCCAAAGTACTATCTTGCAATATGCGTTTTTTACACGAATGAATAAAATGATTTTTAAAAATCCCAATGAGTGATATTAGGGAGAAGTACCAAAAGTTCACCAATTTATTTTTGTGAATTCTGTAAAGGATGTCATCCAGTGTCTTCAGCATTAAAGGACATTACCCAACAGCAGCAGCCCCATTGCCCTTTTATTAATCCGTAGCCAGAATGGGGACTAGGCGGCTGGGATTCACCTGCTCGCCTCTCCTGGGCGCCTGGTGCAGCTCAGATTAAGCGCAGCAGGGTAAGAGTTTGAGGACGGCAAACCTTCCTGCATCTGAGGGAGGAGTTCCGGAGAGGATCCGCGGGGGTGCAGCCTCCGATGTAGTACCAGGGAGGGCGAGGGTTCCTGTGTCTGTCTGGAGCGCAGAGGGCTGGACTGCAAAGAGGTAGGAGGCAAAGCCAGCTCGAGTGTGCCACGACCCAAGTGTCGCCTCGCCGGCGAATGCTCACGCCCACTCCAGGTCCGAGACTCCTCCTCCTCCTCTCGCTTGAGCCCTTCGTGGCTTCCAGCACCGCTGCGCGCTTCTAGTCCCAGCGAGACTCTCCAGTCCGGACGGACTCCGAGGGGGCGGGACCCGGCTGGATGGGCGGGGCCAAGCCCTTCCCGGGCCCGCCCCTTGGCAGTGCTGCGTGGTGACTGGACGCGTCGGAAGGCCGCCTTCCAGGCCGGCCCCGGGAGTGACAGGCGGCCCGCCGCTGCTCCCAGGCGCGCTGGGTGCGGAGTGCGGGGCCCAAGACCCAGAGGGATGGGGATCCCGGGCCGCAGCGCGGCCGGGTGGGAGTGCCCGCTGGGATTCGGGCACTCCGGAGCACGGCAAGCTTGCCGTTTCTGGTGCCGGCGAAGCGTCCTGCTGCGCTCGCTGGAGTGCCAAGAGCATTTGGGAAACTAACTTCTCGCCCCCACTCCTTGCTCCCGACTTTCGGGTGGAAAAGCAGTTGCTGAATTATTTTATTTCCTCCCCCATCGGACTTTGTAAAAATAGCCGTGCGCCGGGGCGGCCGAGTCCGTCTCTGCCGTACCGCTACCCCGGGTCGGATGTGGACCTAAAAATACCCGGCGGTCCTGAGCCTGCGCTGGGGGTGCGGGTGGGTCCGGCCGGGCCGCAGAGGGCGTCTGGAGACCAGAGAAACGGCGGCCGCCTGGCCCCTCGCCTCGGCCTGGGCTGTCCCTTTAAATCCTGGAGGAGGCCGAGAGAAAAAAGCAAAGAAAGAGAAAAGACGCGGAGACCCGAGCGGCTGGCGGCGGTGCCCGGCCCCCCATTCCGCCCCCGCGCCGGGGCCCGACTCCCGCCCGCCGCCTCCGCGGGTCCCGGGCGCCCCCCGCGGCGCCGCCCACTCGCCACAGTTACTGTCAAAATAGAAATTAGCGGAGCCGGGAGGGGGCTGGGGCGCAGCAAGTGCATGTGCGGCGGGGCGGGGAGGGGGCAGGCGCGAGCGACAGGCGACCGCAGACATCCGGGCCCTTTAGCCCCGTGCGCCCCCCGAGCCGGCGGCGCGGGGCGCGGGGCGCTGGGCGCTGGGCGCTGGGCGCTGGGTGCTGGGCTCTGGGCGCTGGGCTGACAGCCGCGGCGCGGGAGGCGGGGCGCGGGGAGGGCGGAGGCGCGGCGCGGGGAGGGAGGAGCTGCCTGCGCGCCCGCCGCCGCCGCTCGGCTCCACACCCGCCGGCGCAGCCCCGCCACGAGACTCTGACAGCGGCGGGGCCGGCGCGGCTCGGACGCGCAGGGACCTGCGGACCCCAGCGACGAAGGAGGACGAGAGGACCGCGGCCCGGGGCCAAGTGCGGGAGGCGAGCAGGGCCGGAGGCGCGCGGAGGTGAGCGGCTGCGCGTGTTTGGCTTGGGCTCCGGCTGCCGGGGTCGCGGTCTCCGCTGCACCTCGGCAGCAGAGGCGGGTCGGGAGGTCGCGGGGCGCCGGGAAGGTGGCTCTGCCACTGCCACGCAGGAAAGCGGTCGCGGGGGCGGTTGCTAGGAGGCCGGCTGTCCGCGCGTTCCTGGGCGCAGGCGGGGCAGGGGCGCCCTCCGCGCGGCGGGCAGGAGGCGGGGGGCTGCGGTGGCTATTCAGGGGCTCCGTGCGGCAGCCATGCAACCGAGGAGGCGGGAGGAGGGAGGGAGGAAAGGAGGGAGGGGAGAGCCAGCGGAGAGCGAGCCAGCGAGCGGGCGCCGCGCCTCCTGGCTGGCACCGCGGCCCGGAGCGAAGTGGCGCGCGGGGCTGGAAAGGAACTTATGCGGGCGCGTGCGGTCCGGGACTCCGCGGCGCCTCCGGGCCCGAGCGGGGCGGGCCCGTTGGCAGCCACAGGTGGTTAGTGCCAAAAGTTTTACCGCACTTCTGCCGGGAAAGCGTGGGAGCGTTTTGGTGAGTGACGTTTTCCTGGGACTTTGGCAACCGCACTTCACGCTGTCTTTTCTTGAAAATTGGAAAATGAGCTGGAAAGGCTGGGATCCCGCACCTTGCGATGAGATCTGAGCACCGAGTAGCGGTCCCTGCCCGAGGTGGCGCTCAAAAGGGACTCAATGATCTTTGCTGTCGTCAAATTGTGAAGCTGGAGGAAATGGGTGCGCACACACAGCTCCCCCAAGCTTTGGGCAAGTGAAGCAGAGCCCGGCCCGGTACCTGTCACCCGCGCAGGGTAATGCGGGGTCTAATCCCAGCGACACACACGAGAACTGCGCGCGTCTTCACTCAAGGTGTGCACGTCTCTTGCTCCGTTGAAAGCCAATTGTCTCCGCCGCTGTGGTGCTTTGTTTTTCCGGCTGCTTGTCTGATTTTACTAGGATAAAGGCCAGGAGGAGCCAAAGAAAAGCGAAGCGGCAGCTCTCGTTATCTTTGCAATTTGCAAAGCTGTGGAGGCTGGTACCCAAGCTTCCGCGCGCTGGCGCAAGGCCGAGGGGAGCTGGGGGTGAGTGGCGTGCGCTGCCTGTCTAGGAAGCTTCGCTGGACCATGTGCAAGGCTAGAGCTGGAGTTGCTGGTGCTTCTAGGACAGAAAGAGGGGTGGGAGTGGAAAGGGAAGACCCCTTAATGGAGAAAGATATACTGTGCCCAGCCCTGGGAGAGAGGCTCCAAGAAGTCCGGTGGCTTGGCCCTGTTCCTCATTGGCGGGGTCAAGGAATCCAAGGCAGCCAGATAGACGACTCGGTAGGTCGTCCTGGTCTGAAAGAAATCATTATTCCCAGAGCGGGTCCGATACCCGGGTGTTGCAAGTAGGTACAAAACTGCGTGAGAGGTGGAAACTCTCAGTCCTTCATTCTCCTTGGTCCAGCAGCTCCTGCTCCCTGCTCCCTGCCCCCACGAGTACACGAGCAAAAAGCATTGCTCTTTGCTTTATAGAAGGCTACAGGATTTTGAAGTTGAAAGGCACCCTAGAGATATTAGGAGCACTCATTTTACAGATGAGCAAACTCAGGCCCAAGGAAGGAAAGGGACCTGCTGCAGTGGCTAGAGACCCAGTGAGACCAGAAATGACATCAGTCTTCCAGGCAAGGGTGGAGAGACTTCCCTGGGCAAGGCCTGGTAGGGCTGGAGATCAGAAATGCCATCCTCACACCCCAAGCCCATCATGGACTCATTATCTGGTACTTTCTAAATCCATGCTTGCCAGCTAATGTCGTATATTTCCTGTCCCCTGCCCTTCCCTTGAAAAAAGCAGGACTGTCACTGCAAAGTCCAGTCTGACACTATCCCAACTTTTCCTGCTCCCTCATCCCAAATTCCTCAAGCTCCTTTTGTCACATAATGCAGCTTGATTAGCCAAGAAGAGTTTGCAGCCTTTTTCACTGAAGCACCCACTTTCCATAGGATGCCAGAACTCTGTTTTCCTGGTAATTAGATTTTACGGATATTTTTGAAAGGGAGCCCAATTTTGGATCAATTACACTTGGACACAAATGCTGTGCTGTTGTGGATACCAAATGAGAAAGATGAGCAATTATCTGGGGGTGCTGGAATAAATGTTGTTACGAGTATTTGACACAGCCATTAAACATCAATGAGTGGGTTTTCAGTAAATGTTTTTTACTCTGCATTTTATTGAGCAAACAAAAGTGTCTAAATTAAAAAGAACTACAAGTTGGCCACTTCGATTTTAGCCACTTATTTTGTACCAGTGTGTATGAGTAGGAAGCAATTGAATGATAAGCAGAGTGATTATTACATGAACTTTTTACCCCCAAACTGTAATACTCTAGGTTGATGTTAGATTTCAGTTTATAATGTCATCTACAGTCCAGCAGAATTTTATTAAAATAAGCTGGATGCAGTGTGTGTCAATCTGTATTAGTCAGAAATGACTTGCAAGAGAGAATATTTTTGTAAGTTTGATTGCTTTCAAGGACATGCAGTATCAAGAATTCAAGGCTAGCGCAGAGCTGCCGGGTATAATTCTTCTGCTTTCATGAACAGATAAGAATCGGTGCCCCTCCGCCACCCCCTGCATTTCCACATTGCCTGTGTTTACCGGTCCTACAGAAGAAATTAAGATCTGATAACCCAATGATAATACAGTGTTACAATGCTTTTCACTTTCATTGCACGCTAATCGCATCAGCATTCCCACAAGATAGATAGTTCAGCTATTTGTTCATATCACAGAGGGAGAAACTGAGGCAGAAAGATGGGGAGAGTATTATTCCTATAACTTTTCCCACTGAATTAACATTGTGAGCACCTTTGGGCTTTCTGGGCTGACCAGGGTATAAGAGATCCCCTAGTAAGGTTGCCGGCCCCTCAGCCTCTCCAGCAGGGATGGTGTGAAGGTGGTATGAAGGAGTGGTGGGGTTGTAGTTACAGTTCACTGGAGGCTGTCACTAGGGCATTCTTGTTTCCTGCCCCCAGCCAAGGGTGGGCAGTTGTCCTCCCTCTCATAGCAGGCTGTGGGAACTTGGGTGCGGAAGGACCAGCTGGCTGAGGCTGGGGCGGGGGTGTGGGATCTGTGCCTGTGTAGGGCTGAAGGAGTCCAGGCTATTTATAACCCCTCCTCCCCTCCTGGGAAGAAGAGACTCAAGGGTCTGGAACCATCTGCAGCACTGACTTCTCCCGGGATGGCTGTGTCCCACTGGAAGGAAACCTATCTACTAACCACATGGACGGAGGGCACCGGAGTCGACCCCGACCTGTGTGTGGCATCCTGCAGGGGTTCTTGGAGTGCCAGTTGCCCTGGGGGAATTTAGGATACAAGGATTTTCCACCCTTGATCTTATCCAGAAGGCTGAGAAATGATGGATTACAAGGATTTTCTAGAGCCACCGTGTGTATTTTTGGTCAAATGTTAATCTCCCATTTGCACAAAGTGAGCTACACCCCAGAAATCTCATAGGGGAGAACTCACGAACTCATTAACATGAGGGTAGTTGGCTTTTCTAAATAATGAGAACTGATTTTTATGCAGGAGATTTTGTAAGTGGCAAATCAAATGTGGTTCCCTCTGACTCCAAGCTGAGTCATTTCTGTGTGGGGCTGGTCGGGGAGGTTTGAGGCATTCAGAGCTCTTTCCTTCCTCCCCGGACTGTGCCCCAGATAGGTCCCCGATGGCCCCTCACCCACCCACTCTTCAAACCAGCACCAAAGTCCTGCCTCCTTTGTCTGGAATAAATAGTACCTGCCATGCCATCAGTTACAACTTCATTCCTGAGGCCAAACAGATTTTTTTTCCCTGGGTTGGTGGAGGGAGGAATGAGGTTGGGATGGGGTGGAGGAAGCTGGCAAGGCACTGAGCTTGTCTTTCTGTTTAACCCTTTGTTGTGAGTTGATCCGCCCATTGGAACTGTTTCAGGGGCTCACAGCAGGTTTTACCAGGGTGAGACTTTAGTAGGAGGCTGTGGATGGAGAGGTCAGGGCAGGACAGCTGTGGCTGTGGGTGGCACCTGGCCAGCTTTTCATAGGCCTCCTATGCTGAAGTGTTTGAGGGCAGGGCTGGCATGTTGCTTGTCTTCGTGTCCTCGGCATCAGCAAGGCCTGGACATGGAAAACATTTGCTGAATGAATGCTGTGGGCTGGGCATGGGTGGATGGGTGAACAGCAATTGGATTTGCATCTTTGCTGTACTCCATGGCACGGTGAAGGGGGTGTTGGGAAGGCAAAGTCATAGAAGCAGAATGTAGATAAGAAGAGATGGGGTTCCTATAGGCATTGTGAGAGCCCTGGGGCCGAGCTGATTAGCCTCTCCATACCTCTTAATCCCAGTGGATGTTGGGGAACATCCATTCATCAATTCAACAGGTAGTGATGAAGTCCTTCTCTACAGGCTGTCATGGCACAATCCAGTCTCACAGAGCAGGCAGAGGGAATTTCCTTTAGTAAGGGAGACCAGGCCACTCCCTTTCGTAACCAACCATGGGCATGTGGGATCTGGTCCCTGCCTGCATCTCTGACTTCCTTTTTATTCCCTGTGCCCACCCTTCTGCCTTTTTTTTTTTGTTTCTTAAACATATTGAGCTCATGTGTTTTTGGCTTGCCTGTTCTCTTTGTCTGGAATGTTCTTCCTTTAGATTTTCCCATAACTGTCTTCTCTACTGACACATCACCCTGGACTATATTCTTTACAGCACCTGACACTATCTGGGATATAAACTTTTTTTTTAAAGGCTTAAGATCATTTTTTATTTGACAATGCTTCCCTTCGAATTTAACATACCAAGTAGGCCTGTTTATCAGCTCTCTTCTGGATGCTTCTTGGGCGCTTTTTATTTAATTTTTTTTTTTATTTCGTAGGTTTTTGGGGAACAGGTAGTATTTGGTTACATGAGTAAGTTCTTTAGTGGTGCTTACTGAGATTTTGGTGTTCCCATCACCTAAGCAGTGTACCCTGTACCAAGTATGCAGTCTTTTATTGGATATAATCTTAATTCTCCTTTTGTGTATTGTCTGTCTTCCCCTGCTAGAGTGTAAGCTCCCTGAAGATAGGCACCTTGTCTGTTTTGCAACCTGTTGTCTCCTCCTGGGCTATCCCTGGGCATATTCATTTATCAACTACGCGCTCAGACACTGTTGTGTGCTAGGCACAGCAGAACAGTGCCTAGCACACAACAGTGTCTGAGTATGTAGCTGGTAAATGAATATGCCAATTAGTGCTGTTGGGGTATATGAACATGAGTCAGCCCAAGGCCCTGCCTTCCAGATCTTTTCAACCTAGAGGCAGAAATGAAGCTTGTTCTCACATCCAGTCATGTAGGCAGGGAGGGAAAATAACAGTCAAGAGGTATAGCCCAGGAGGGCCATTGTTGAGAGATGTTAGCCCTGATTTGACAAGGGTGGTTGGCTTAGGTAGATGGAGTCTTCTTTCAGATGTTCTGTTGGAAGTCTTGGAGCTCTGGCAGCTGACTCACCTCCAGGGCTGGAGTTCCTCTAGCTTGACTGGCCACCACCTCTCTCTCTGTTTATTTACTTCTTTGGTGGGCAAGAGCTCCAAGCATAATGCCATCCTTGGAGAGTCAGGAATGTTGTGTTTTTCCACCCGCTTCATTCATTGGCAGCCTCCTCAGAACAGCTGTGGACAGCTGTCTGCCAGCGTGGATGCAGGGAGGGTTTCTCTTTGGGGCCAGGGGCACACTCAGCTCTGCAGGAGCAGGGAATTCATTCGTGGTTCACACCCTACTGATTTCCAAACCCCACTGAACTGGTGCCTGTAAAAACAGATTCATGAGCAAATTAAAAAACTATTAGCATTCAGTTTACTGCTTATTTTCTGATTATGAAAGCAATAAGACTCATAATAGACAATTTGGAAAATATGGAAAAGGATAAAATCAAAACAAAAACCTGCTACGACACCCACATTTTGGTGTATTTCCTTCCAGTCTTTTTTTCTGGAACCACCAACACACACGCATATACACATAAACACACACATAAAATATAATCTGGAAAAACATTGTTTTCCAAAACTGTGAAAACCCATGCCATCTTTTACTAAACAGAAAGGTTCCTTCTCTCAAGAGCCTGATATTTGCATTACCACTGTAAATCACTGTTACTTAAGAAGATTTTAGCAAGCTTTGCTTCTGTACTTTGGATAAGGAAAACAGTTGTTCCTGCCCCTTCCAACACATTGTGGATATGCTTAGAAAGATGCCTCTCAAGCTCACCTGTCTCGTCAGTGTGTTAAGAAGTGTGGGTGTCTGATGTTGCAAGTTATCCCCTTAGTGAGCATTTGATCACATTACTAAGTCATTATGTTCCTTAGAAACTATTTGTAATGGATGTGTAGTATTCTCTAAAGTAATGTACCATACCTTATTTAACCATGACAAGAAAAGAATCAGTGCCCATTAACTAATCTTTCTCTGACCTAAAATAAGTGCAAGAGGAACTGGAGAAATACGAATCCGCATGATCGTATTCAGGTGTTTAGGGCATCACCAGGTTGGGGGCATCTTCACTCCTGCAGGAGCCCCAGGACTTACTTTCTTGCATTGCTCTCTTCCCAGAAGAATGTGTCTAGAGGAGTGTCTGGCACACAGTAGGACTCAGAAACTATTTTTCTCAATGAATATAGAATTCTTTTTGTGGGAGATGAGACCCTGATTAAGTTCATGGAGGCTTCTTTTGAAGTGTGTGTTTGGGGCCTTGGGGGCTTGAAGGGTTGAAGCATCATTGCATCCTGGGAAGAAGAGCAGGAATTGGCAGCATGGGATCGTTGATTGGAGGAGGCGAGGCTTAGGGGGACTCTTGATTTAGGGGGCTAGAAGCACTTAACTCCCTGGAGACAGAAACTGGAGGGACCCAGGCAGGAGGGCGGCATGTGTGGAGCCTCACAGAGTCATGCCTGGGACCATGGGGTGCAGCCTAAGCCAGGGAATGGCAAGAGATGGGGACTCTTCAAACTGGAACTTCCTGAGGGCCCAGAACCTAGTCCCAGGGGAGGCTGGGTCCTTGGGGATTGTGAGGCCCCTCCCTTCCTTCAGGCATATACCATCCCCATACTGCAGATGGGGAAACTGAGGCTCTAGAAGTGAAGGAATGATGAGGAGCATAGGTTTTGGGGTTGATCAGACCTGAGACCCATCACTTGGAGGCTTCCCTGCTTCAGCTTGGGCACATCACATAAGCGCTCTGGGCATTGATTTCCTCACCTATGCAACGGTGTTAATAGCAACTTGATAGAGTGGTTGGGAAAATGAGATGAGAGAATCCATACCAAGCACTTAAAATATCTCTCGGCAAAGAATGAGGGGATCCATACAGGGAAGCCACTGTTATTTATGTTTTGTAAATGTCTACTCCTAACCTGAAGGGAGAGATGAGAAAAGATAGGATCGGTGCCAAAAAACGAAAAACAGTTAAGGCTTTGTTGTCTTACTTCTCCTCCCCAAGCAGCTACCCTATTTCACGGAATAAAATCCCAGCCTACAAGACTGTGGACTCTCGAGAGTCACGAGCTCACATGCAGGTAGAATTAATGTTACTTGAGGGGTGCTAGGATCCCTCCCTCCTTCCCAAATGGAAGGAGAGATGCGCTTACTAATATCATGCTGTGGCTTCAGAAGCTCAATCCAGATGTCACTGCTGGGGGCACTCTCCTTACTCAGTTAGCACCTGGGCATGGATTGGTCTTTGTAGTGGATAATGTCTGGCCACACAAAGCTGGGGCATGGAGCGGGTCCGTTCTGCTGACTGGGAGCTGACTGGGTAAGCAGCATATGACCTGGAGCAGTGTAGCATAATAGAAAGATAGCAAGAGTCATCTATGTAACTTTAAGTTTCCTTTTTTACGTTTTTAAAAAGTAAAAAGAAGTAGGTAGAATTAATTTTAATCATGTGTTTTATTTAACCCAATATATCCAAGATATGATCATTTTAATAGTGACACTAGTCATACTTCACGTGCTCAGTAGCCCCACAGGGCTAGTGGCTGCCTATCAGACAATGCAGTGAGGCCAGGACACAGGTTGTGGGGGGCCACCCCAGGGGAGGCTGTGGCTACTGGGGGACTCTGCATTGGAAAGGGGATCAGCAGGGCCTCTGGGTGGGGACACATCAAAAGCAAGCAAAGTAGTGAAACAGCAGAGGGGCCTGAGACAGGGCTTTTGTCCTGGCCCACTGATAAGCATATAGTATATTCCCCAGGGAGCCATTCCTCTTTTATGGGCCTCAGTTTCCCCATTTGTAGCATGAGACTCTCTTTTAGAGCCATGTCAGCTCTGATGTTCTTTAATTCCTCAGAGAAAGACAGGAAGCATATTTAGTCCCTTCCCAAGTTTGAGGAGGTGACAGTAGAGCTTGGAGAGAAAGTGTGAGACACAGAGGACGGAGAGGACTGCTGGCCCTGGGTCTGAAAGGATTCCTTACAGAGTTCTGTCTGGACCATTTTTACGGTAGGTCTCTCTGAAAATTGGCAGTGTCCAGCCATCACCATGAGTTGCCTTTTTCAAACAATGCATTTTGGAGATGGGGCGGGAGCATTAATTGTTACTTTTGAAAGGTGACATGTTTTGATTGTGTTTCAGTTCTGAAGCTTCCTCTGGTTTGTGGGTCATCCCAGATGGCTGTGAATAGCAGCCATAAAAGAGGGGAGGGGCCCTACAGGAAATATTGGAACAAAAAAGGACATTTTTCAGCTCTGTCATAAATGGGCACTTGGCCTGTCAAGAGAGGATGTGGGAAGAGGGAGGAAAAAGCAGCAGGTGTGTTTGGGGGGAAGGGTGTGTCCCTGAATGTATTTTAAGCTCCCGAAGTCAGTGGCACTGGTGTCATTGGACTCTGGTGAGTTGGGATTTGGGGTTTTAATCTCCCCACCGCCACCTTCTGGAGGGAAAGAAACCTTCTCTTCTTTTGTGGAGTGTCTCCTTTTTTTAAAAATGAGATTGTTACTAAGTAACTGGCTTGTGTCTACCTGACGACCCCCAACTCCCAGACAGTAAAGGGGCTTGCATGCTCTAAGAGCTGCCTCAGATGAGGCCCAAGAAGGCCACCTTGCTCTCACATCCCTCCAGAAGGCAGCCGAGGTGCCCGGGGCCAGAACCTGCTGCCACCTGCCTCCCCTGCGGCCAGCCCTTCTGCAGCCACGGTGCCTCCTCGGTTTTTCTCCTGCAGCTAACAGATGATGCAACAGGCTGCCTTGAACCATTTTAAAATGAGGATTTCTCTTCTGTGTTTTCCTAAAGCAGATTTTTTATTACTTTTCCACACATTGTTTGCTTTGAATTTTTAATTTAATTTTTCCGAATAGGTCAACACCTCCATGGTTTAAAATTCAAAAGGTACAAAAGGGGTTTTAAAGTGAAACATCTTTCTCTCACTCCTGTTTCCTTATCCTGAGGCAACCACTATGAATGGTTTCTCCAGTTTAAAGATGTTTTATGCAATACGTGTGTGTGTCCATCCATGTGCATGCGTATTTTTAAAAAAATTTCTCTACTCAAATGGGAGCTTACCACACACACTGTATCTCACTTTGCACTGAACGTCTTGGAAATATCTGACTGTCCAACAATTATACCTTGACTTATTGAACCCGCCTTCCTACATGGATGTTTTGGTTGTTTTCAGTCTTTTGCTGTTACAATACCCAGTGATTTTTGTATGAAAGTGATCCTTGATTTTTCTGAATACAGGAAAATTTATAGCACTCTAAGAATAATTTCGCTGAGTTATTGTTCACAAGACACTTCAAAGAAATTGCTTAATTGTTTAAGGACTAAGGTAGAATAAATAATTTTTGGCTGAACTTCATAGAAAATGAATCGTGCATTCAACACTGATTTATTATTTTATTTATTATTATTTTTTGAGATGGAGTCTTGCCCTGTCACCCAGGCTGGAGTGCACGGGTGTGATCTTTGCTCACTGCAACCTCTGCCTCCCGGGTTCAAGCGATTCTCCTGCCTCAGACTCCCGAGTAGCTGGGATGACAGGCATGTGCTGCCTCACCTGGCTAATTTTTTGCATCTTTAGTAGAGATGGGGTTTCACCATGTTGGCCAGGCTGGTCTTGAACTTCTGACTTTGTGATCTGCCTGCCTCAGCCTCCCAAAGTGCTGAGATTACAGCTGTGAGCCACTGTGCTAGGCCAACAGTGATTTAGTAAACCCGTTATGTGCTGGATGCTGGGCCAGGCGATGGGTGGGGGTGGGGGAACAAAGAAAAGGGTGTGAGGGATGGTGCTGACATCGTGGGGGTGGAGAGGAGGTGGGGTTTGAGATAAGCCGGTGACTTGGATGCGAAAAGAGAACAGATGCAGCTTCATGCTGGGGAGAGGAGGTTAAGGCAGCATCAGGCACAGCCTTGACGAAGGCAAATGGAAGCCACAGAGGTGGTGTTGGGCCCTTTGACTTGGGGTGTGGTGCGGAGCACCAGGAAAGGGGCTCTGGGCTAATTGGCTGTGTGGGAGCTGTAGGCTTTCCTGACCCCAGCCTGTGGCCCCATGTCCTTGGTCTCCCTCCTACCTCAAGGTCACTGCCCATCTGCAGGGTCCTCCAAAGGGCAGTGTCTTCTGACCTTGAGGGCCTTTGAAGTCCCTCTGGCTTCAGAGTCTGAGCAAAAGCTCAGTGAGCAAAGCTCTTTTTCTTAGGCTAATCCCTTCGCAGCAAACAGGCAGCAATGGCTGAGCAGCCCTGTGGACAGAGGGGGCTGTAGACACTGGGGAGAAATCATCCTTGCTGTGTGCAAGAAGGCACGCGTTGTCTGCCTGACCTGCAGATCCCAGGACTTGCTCCTGTGTGTACATAGCTCCATGTCCCCCTTTGAGTTGAGGGAGATCTGCTTCTAATGAATGCTGTCCCTAATCCAGGCAGCCTGCTTTTTGGGGGATTCAGGATGCTTTTGGAAACAGACTGCAGACTGAGAGTATAGACCTCTATCAGTAGGCTTGAAGGCAACAAGCTAAAGTTGCTGAATAGTTGTGGATTGGCCCTGGAAATGCCTGGTCACACAGAAGCTTTGCTGCTTTTGTGTGTGTGCAGGTAGGTATGTTGCAATCCCACGGGGAATACAAGGAGCATTAGGATTCTGATGGGGTCTTTAGTCCTGGTTGAGGTTCTGCAGGGGATTAGGAGACATTCAAGACATGGTCTTGCCTTCAAGGATGCAAAAATCTATTTGGGAAGATGAGGATATATGCAAGACATAGACAAGCTTATGCTGAAGAGCTAAATGGCATAGTGTAGCTTGTAAGATTTTAAAGATGAGTCCTAGAATCTATGTGCTTAGAGTTGGCAGGTTGTGAGACTTGCAGTGAACTTGGCAAAGAGAGCTGGTAGGAGGACGAGAACTGACATTACTGAGCAATCACAACAGGCACTTCTTACGTGTGACATAGCCACTCATTCTCACAGCCACTTTCGATTAAGTGTTATTATTCCAAGTTAGCAGATGATGAAATGTGGCTAGGAATGTTTAGGTTAAGTTTCTTGAGATGATACGGCTATCTGGATGTGGAAGAGCTCTGATTCCAGAGCTCAAATTCTCTCCACTGCACCTAAATTAACCCAGAAGTTCCCAAAGGGTATTCAGGTGGGGCAACGGCCTTTAGGAAGGAACGGTAGTGGGACCACCATGACGGGGGCCAAGCTCAGTGGAGAACTCTGTGGGTATGTGCAGGAAGCAGGAGGAAATGCATTTGGTTAAGGGGGTCAGGCATGGGGAATTAATTGCAGCAAATCTTAACTCCCAGGCTGGTTCCCTGCTCTGTGCAGTTCACATCTGGCTTTCTGCCTAGTTTAGCTCAATATACTTCTGAAAATGGCATAATTTCCACTTTAGCCTTAAACAATGAGAATTAAGAAGAGATAATCCACTTGATACCAAGCACCAAAACTATTTATTTTAGTCTAGTGCCAAACTGGACTGATTTTGATTCATTGACCAATATCTCTTCATAGGGCATTTCAGGAAATTGCTTTAGGAGCCACCTAAAGCACTGTTGTAAAAATGCAACTACCAGCACCAAGAAATATCAGATCACTAAATTCAGGTGATAAGACACCCCAGAGGTAGGCGTCCACCCATGCTTTATAATTCTATAGATGGATACTTCTATATTTCAACTACTACAAGAGCCGTGTGACTTGCTGACAACCACCGTTGTGGCTCGTGGTTCAGCATAAGAATTCCTCTTGTATTATATTCACTCTCTGTGTGATGTGGGCCAAGTAATATGTGTTGTTAGGGGTGATGAGTGGACAGGCAGAGAGGGAAGGATTTGAAGGCTAACAGATCTTGTGTAATGATTAGGCTGTGAGATGTGGCAAGGAGGTTCAAGGACTTTATTCAAAGGCTCACGTTTGCATATGCTTCCTTCAGTGGATTTATTATCCATCTTTGTAATCTCAAGGTTTCTCTGTCCTAGTACTAGCTTACAAATAAATATAAAGCACTTAAACAAACAAACAAAAAAGCCCTCCTATTTTTCTGACTGTCTTTAGCCCTTGAGAACCTGTACCTTAATGAAGTATGAATAGGTAGTGGATCGGGAGCTTACCTGATGAGGTTTTGTTCACGTCAGGCTTCTTGTCTCGGCTCTTGCAGAGCATTTATTGAAAGCTCCCTGAAGGCAGTGAAAGTGCTTCTGATTTCTCGTTTAGCTCCGACGTTACATGTGCTTGTGACTGTTTTGCAGACCATCTCCTAATCTGGACAATTTCCAAGAACTCAGAAATCTTGCATATAAGCCGAGTAGTACAATGACAAACAGAGGGCAGCATCCTAGTTACTGTCCTTGCTCACCATTGGAAAATAGGCGTGCCCTTGCCTCTGTCTCTACCTGGATTCCTTGGATGTTTTTCTAAACTGCTTTGGGTGGTGGGTAGGGATGGAGAGAAAGGTTGTAAAAGTGAATTATTCGATAAAATAATATTTCTGTTTACATTACAGAAAGCTAAATCATGCTATATTCCACCCCCATTGCTTTGCCAGAATTTCTTGTGACAGATTCTGATGCACCAGATTCCACCACCTCCCTGAGAGTCACCTATTTGCAGAAGTCGTTATAAGCCATTGTTTAACTAACGGCTTTTTTTCTTTTCCTTCCTTACAGTTTTTAAGACCCTGCATCTGTATAGAACTGACTCAGCAACTTTCTAGTTTGGGAATTTTTTGCCTCTTCTCAGATTCTGGATCACACTTCCCTAATTTCCTGTTCTTCGTTTAGAAATGGCTGAGACCAGCCCAGACTTTGGCTCCAGGTGGGAAGTTGTCTCACACAAAAGGACATATTTTTGTATGAGGACTCTGCTCCCAGTTCCTGGGTACCTGGTGACTGAGGTCGCCTTCCTACCTGCTTCATGGGCAGACTAACATTTTTACCAATGTCAACTGTTACATTCCCTGAAAAAGTAGCCATCTGTCAGGGTAGTAAAGCATTAGCATAGAACACAGGTGCACACATCCACTGTCATACACCTCACCCCAGCCCCTCTGACACACACAGACAGACACACACACACACACACACACACACACACACACACACACGCATTTAAATAGAGCACATGCATACATCCACATTCATACACGTTACCCCAACCCCTCTGACACTCTCTTTCTCTCTCAATCTCTCTCTCTTTCTCTCCTCCCTTAAATGAGATTGTGGATGAAAGGCACCTGGCACAGTGACTGTGACAGAGGCCAGAACTCAGTAAATATGATTGACTATCACTAATGTTATAATGATCACGCCCAGGAGGAAAACAGAGCCCCCAGACCCTTTGTTGTCACACTGGAGATTCAGAAGGCACTCTTCCTTAGCTTAGTGACCCTTCTTGATGCTTTTTTATACTCTATCCTTCACACACACACACAGCACATTAAGAGTCAGTTCATTCTTGGGATGTGTGCAAAATTCCAATTCCTGTCAGGAGAATTTATGTGTGGTTTTAGAGGGGATAATCGACCAGTTAGTATGTGCGCGCTGATTTTATACACATACGCGTCGCCATTTACAGCACACATTATAACATCTTCAGTCTCTGCCAAGAATGTGTATTTCTTAGCCCCGTGCATTTGCATATTATGGGTTCATAATTTCAAATAGCTGTAAAGATCTCTACAGAAAAATGTAGTCACTGTATTCTGATGTTCTAAATCTCAATATAGTAGTAGAACCTGGCTAAGTTTTGCCCCTGCTAATGTCCTAGCCTTGTAATTTTTATACACATATGCACCCACTTAGACACACACAGATCTCTGACGTTACCCTACTTCTAAGCAAAGATTTAATAGCTGGGAGCTGAGTTACACTGCCTACTCCCCAGACTTCATTATCTTTCCAAAATATATCATACACATGGCGCAATGTCCTACGGTCTTATTACAGATGATTAAAAAGAAAAGATTTGTCAAAATGAATGAACCCACTGCATCTGATCTTTCCCTGGTTCAGGTCCCTCACCCCAACCCTTCAGCTTGAGTCATCTGCTGAACCTCTGGCTTAGCTGAGCTAAGCTGATGCGGTAGAGAGCGCTTCAAAAATTGCTGTTTCAAACTAACATCACCAGAAAACCTAGCTACCTACACCCTACCCTCTAATCAATCATTAGAGAATCTGCCAGAGGTAGCACTTGATTTGACCAAACAAAATAGAGCAGCAGGACAAAAATAAGCTTCTGAGACATTTCTTAAGGTCTTGCAGGTACAACGCACCTGCATTTTAAAAATGGTCACATTTTTGGAAGTTTAGGGGAAAAAAAGGATGCCAACTTGAAGTCTAGTCTATTCTACCCCATTTCAGTGTAGGGAGAATTAAATAGCTGAGCCATGGAAGTTTTCAAGTGCAATGGCTGTGATAGAAATACTGCAAAATCCAGCATTGCCGTCCTCAGGCCACGGAGACTGGAGACTGGCCAGGGCTGGGAAGGGGAGCCAGTGGCTGCTTCATTGTGTCCTCTGCTTTGCTCTTTTGATGCTCAATCAGAAGGAAAATGCTGCAAAAGCCACCTTGAAGATTAGGAGCTTTATGTCTTTTTGGGTATCTGGGAGGTTCTCGGTTTTCTGAAAGCAAAGAAGCATCATTTTGAAGTGGCTAAAGCAGCACCGTTCCTGACGCTGGTGCCTGAGGCTGATGACTTCAGTTTAGTTATGCTTATCTTGGTGCCTCTCAGATTTTGCCCTTTGTGGTTTATTTTTAATTAGGGATGATTGCTGTAGTCGTGTGTGTGTGTGTGTGTGTGTGTGTGTGTGCGCATACGTACACTTGTGTGCATGTGCATACATGTGCATATGTGTTATCATTTGGAAGATGTCCTGAACAAAATGCCTTTAGTTTTGATTCAGAGCTTAACCAGAGAAGAATCAAATGAAATATTTACATTAAGACATTCTTCTAACACTTTTAACAGCTATATTGAAGAATGATTTACGTGCCATGGAATTCATTTTGCTTTAGGTGAATTTAGAGTGACCGACTTTAGAGTGAGAGACAGGGAGAGAGGGTATTGGCGAGGCCAGAAAGGGGAAGAAAAGGAAAAGGAGTCTCTTTGTTCTAGGTCTGTGCAAGTGTGTTGTCTTGCATCACCTTCCCTGCAGAAGGGAGCCAAGGGAGTGGGAACTGTGGTGGCTGGAGGAGGCCCAGTGGGATGGCAAGGGTTGGGGGTATGGAGGTGGGGGTGGGGATGTTGGGGGCAGCAATACTCAGGGCTGGGCCCCTCGTCATTCCACTCAGGTCCCACCATGGCAGGTGGGCTCTTCAGGGCTTGGACAAACATTTCCTCCCTAGTTACCTGGCACAAGTGCCAAGGTATTGTCACATCAAAAAGCGTACTTATCAGCACATTTGGTAAAAACCACTTCCAGTTCTCGTTAACAGACAAAGCCGAAGGGAGTTTCTGAGGTCATCTGGGCCAATTTCTTCTATATCCATACAACCAACTACTGTCCCTAGAGCTGAAGTACGAGGTCTAGGGACACTCACTGGTCAGCAGTAGAGCTGAGACTGGACGATGGTCTCCCAGCTTTCCAGGCCCTTTTCACCTCACTGTCCTGCCAGAATGACCCTAGCGTGGGCACTGGAGGAAGAGGGCAGAAGGGCAACATGGAGGTCACCAAATACCCATTTGTCTCCTTTGTACATTTCTTGCAAAGCACTTCCCTCCCTCAGCTCCTGAGCAATTATTTGCTGCCCACAGTAATCTCAGTAAAGACGCTCTGCTTTCCCAGTCTGATCTCTTCATTGTTTGTGGGATGGGGGAGAGATTTTGGTAAAAACTGGAAAAACTGCTATCTAGATGAGTTTTAAAAGAGCTGTAACACTCCCAGTCTGATTTTCAAGCGGCTCTTACCATTTAGCAGCCCTGAAAGGATTGGAGCTCAAGCACGGAACTTCCTCCCTTTGGCCTTTACCCAGTAAGCAGCAATCTTGATTATACCTAATAACTCCAAGCAAGAAATGAGGCCAAACAGAGAAACACAGCCATAGCTTGCACTTGGACTTCTGGGCAGAAACCACAATTCTAAATCCCAGTTACATTCTTTTGGGGTGTGCCTGTGTGTTTTGAAAGAAAGTTCTGAAAAACTATATTTTGGGACAAAAAAAGAGCATTTCATCTTTAAGAATTCAAAGCTTTTAAAAAAAGTTGGTGAAGAAACCGATTGTATGTAGATGCAAGTATTTATTAGACATCCAGTGTGTGGTGGGAAGGGACGATCTTGTGCTTTGAAAGGGAACCAGTCTTTCCCTCTGATTTAAGGGACGGGCACAGGGAATTCACCCTGCTGTGATTCTTACTTAGAGGCCTTTCCTTTCAGCCTTTGCCAGCTGGTGTGGAGCAGAAAGCCAACGAATGGGGCAGAAAGCCAAGCCCTCCCTTGCACTGAGTGCCAGAGAGAGGAGAAGTAGGTACAGCAGACCCAGAACAGAGGAGCAAAGTCCTCACAGTGACCGATGGCAGTTGTGGCTGGGACAACTGAAAAGCTGTAAGAATTTTAACTCCTTGAGGAGAAAGCCTAGAGGTCTTAGAGCTTTCCTTGAGCTTCTATAAGTTGGATGAACCAAAGAGACAAGAGTGGTTTTCTAAGCAGGGCCCTAGACTATGCCAGCATCTGCTGGGATCTCGTGAGAGACGTGTATTTTGGGGTCCCAGCCTACCCAGACCATCTGGATCAGAAACTCTAGGGGTGGACCCAGCCATGTGTAGTTCAACAAGCCTTCTGGGAGGTTCTGATAAACTCTCAAGTCTAAAAACCACAGCTGTATCAAGAAGGAGGGTTCAGTTCAGCAGTGATCGTTAACAGCTGAAGATCAGAATACTGATTTTATATTATTTTTGTGAACATGGTAATTTGTTAAGCCATGTCTGGTTAATTTAATAAAAGATTTGATTATTCTGTAGAAAATATGGTTGACTGACTTGCATATCAAACATTCAATGAACTCCACTCAGAAAGAGAATAAAAGAAACGTTGGGAGTCAGATAGACTGGGCTTTCAACCCCGGCTCTGCCACTGGACCATTTGAAGTTGAACATGTTACTTCCGATTTCTGGGCTTCCTTTTTCTTCTCGAGTAAGATCAGAGTAACAATGACAACTTCATGGAGTTCTGGACAGTAAAGGAGAGACATCTAGGCAGAGCCTAGCTCGGTACTCGAGCCCACCGGGCTTTTAGAGAGGACGTCCCTTCGCTTGGCTGGCTCAGTTCTGAGGGTGGCTGTGTCACGTGGCAGCGGTCACCCAGATGCCATGGTTTTCCTTCCCGGGAATGGAGTACCAGCGTTGGAAGGGATTTAGAAGCTCCAGTTCACTCACTTCGTTTTATAGATGAGGAAATGGAAACTCGGAGGTTTTAAGCCATATAACTAGTTATTAGCAGAAGGAGGGTCAGAGTCCAGGTCTGCTGTGGCCAGCTCAGTGGCTTTCTCAGCCATGGCAGTTGTCTTGACCCACTTTGGCCCTGTAGCACATGAAGGCAAGTGCAAGAGCTGCTGACAAGAGCCAGAGAAAGGGTCTTTTGTCAACTGCAAAACCCTCAGGTAGAGGAGAGGGAGACCCAGCGAATGCATAGCCCTCATCGGCTGCCGTTCGGACCAGTGTCTCAGTGCCCCTGGAGGGATTGGCATGCAGTCTCTTTCGAGACAGGAATGGGGATGGCAGAACCCTGCCCGGCTGGGACTGGAACCAAACCTGGGTGATGGTGGGACGTAGCATCTCATTTCACCAGCAGGGAAGTGGAGGCTCGGAAAGGGCAGGCCCTGGGTGGGGCTGGAGTTTACTCTTGAGGTGAAGCTGCCAGCAGGTTTTAGGCAGGTGAGAGACAGGATTGATTATGACTTTGAAACTATCACCAGCAGCTATTAAAAATTGGGCTCCAAGTGTTACCTCTTGGGACAGTGACTGGGCATGACAGTGGGAGGTGCTTTTACTTTGCATTTTACTTACACCTTTGATTCTGGATTTTTTATGTCTTTCTTTTATTATACGTGTGAGTTAAACTAATTTTAAAAATGACACTCTTTTCTGGATCAAATAAATGAATGAATTCTGTGGAGTAGAATATGTCGTACTTTGGAAAGATGATCAAAATAAATTACTAAGCAAAAAGTGACACTTTTTTGGGTATGATTCCATTTTCATTAAAATGTATTTTAAAAGTCTGGAACCATGAGTATTAAAATATTATTAACATTTTCTTGTTTTAGCCTACGCTTATTTTCTATTTTTTCTAGTGTGAAGATAAATTAGTATTGTAGTTAGACAAAAATAATTATTGATTTTAATCAAAACAGAAAAGCACAGGTATCTCTGGGCAAGCCAGCAGATGCTCCTTCATTCCAGGCTCCTGATCCAGCCTTTGTCCATTCGCGTGGATGACCGGCCATAGCTTCATTCGACACCAGCGGTGGCATCTTTAAATACACTAAAAAACGTTTTCTATTGGAAATCCTCTGACGCCAGCTTAGTAAGTATAGGACATCTCCTGATGTGGAGAAGGGAGTGTAGAAAAGCCTGCAAATAGATAATTCAGAGCATTACTTCATTAATTCATTCAGAAATATTTATCAGGTTCTTCTTTGTGCTAGACAGTGCTCTAGGCTCGTCACATCCAATTGTGCCTTCCAGGGCATGGTTGCTCAGGGTCCCCTCGAGCGTTCTCCTTTCCAGTACTGCTCCAATTGTTCGTTTTTATCAGGGAGCGCCTCACTGCACAGGAATGTGGTTTCAGCTGGGCTCTTCAGTGACGAGCAGGCTGGAGTTTGGGCTTAGGGTAGCCTGGACGGAGGTGAGGCTATGAGCCTACCCTGGGGAACACACAAGAAAAATCCTGCCCATTATAACTGATGTTTTCCTGCATCAGGCACTGGGCTAACACATATTTTTTCCTATATCAGGCACGGGGCTTACACATATTTTCAGTCTCTTCAAGGACCCTTTAAAGGCAAAAAATAAAATAAAAATAAAAATCCAAGAGTCATGAAAGTAAAAGGCCTGGCTCTGGGTCATACATCTAGGAAGTAGCAGAGTCAGGAATTGAATCCACTTTTTTGTCTATCTTTGAAGCCCTCTGTCTCCACACTGTTCTTCTATAACCCCATCTACAGGGTGGTGTAGACCCTCAGGTGCTCACAAGACCTAATACGCACGTATGTAAGCATGCATGCACACGTGTGCTCAAGAGGGGGGGGGGGGAGAGAGAGAGAGAGAGAGAGAGAGAGTTAGTGAAAGGGTTCTGAACATCACTCCATGAATAAATGACGGAATGTGGTTTTGCAGCCTGCAGTTACTCTGCTACTCCCAGCCTGAAGCCTCCGCATTAGTTCAGACTGCAGGGCAATTATTTAGAAAGTGTGATGACTCAGACAGGGTTGGGCTGCAGTGGAACCTGGTTCAAATAAAGACTGGGGGGCAGAGGAGAGGTCAACTTAATCCTGTAAACAAGACAATACAGAACAAAGGGAGTGCAGTCTTTAAACTGTTAAGAACATAGTACTGATATGTACTTCTAAGGAATCTCTTTGTCCCTACTTGTTCTAGATCTATCAACTATCCACGTACTACCAATTACTTCTATATAAGGTGGTCTGAGTTGCACAGATATCTTTCTTCCAGCTCCAACTTCGATGATACTAGTGTTTGCCAGTTTATTTTTATTTTTTTCTCTGTTGCCCAGGCTGGAGGGCAGTGGTGCACAGCTTTGACCGCCTGGGTTCAAGCAGTCCTCGTGCCTCAGCCTCCCAAGTAGCTGGGACCACAGACATGTACTACCACTCCTGGCTGTCAGTTTAAATAAAATAAGATATTTCAAAATCAGTTTGCTAAAGCCAACTTCTCTCAGGATTTCCCATTATAAAAAAGAGAGCAAAGATAAGCACTGCTATCTTTTAAAAATACTTTTCAAACAATCAGTTACTCAATAACAGTTTATTCCCTTCTTTCTATCTACCCACACACTGCTATGTGCTCTGGGGAAGTCTATGGGAAACATGGGACATAATTCCTGCCCTTAAGGAACATGTTCTTTCACTAGGGAGAAGAGGTGAATATCCATTGAGACAAAATGAAAAAAAAATGCAAGTTAGATTTGTATTTATATTTGGCATTGAGATTAAGTGGCACACTGTTCTTGAGGATGTTCAGGAGAAGGACACCAGAGAGGGCAGGGATAATTAGGGTGGTTTCGTGGCTCAAGTGAGTTTTAAAGTGTGGCTGGGATTTTAATTGGAGGGAGACAAACAGACATGTAAAACAAACCTACAGGGGCCAGGTGCAAGTGGCTCAAGCCTGTAATCCCAGCACTTTGGGAGGCTGAGGTGGATGGATCACTTAAGGTCAGGAGTTCTAGAACAGCCTGGCTAATGTGGTAAAACCCCATCTCTACAAAAAAATACAAAAATTAGCTGGGCATGATGGTGGGTGTCTGTAAGCTCAGATAACCTGGAGGCTGAGATAGGAGAATGGCTTGAACTCAGGAGGTGAAGGTTGCAGTGAGCTGAGATGGGGCCTCTACACTGCAGCATTGGTGACAGAGCAAGACCCTGTCTCGAAAAAATTAATTAATTAAACAAAACAAAACAAAAAAACCTACATAGCCAACTAGACCAAGCATAGAAGGTGAAAACCAGGCTTTCTGTCAAATGGTACTGTTTATTCTGTTTTGCTGTCATCTGGTTTGCCTCTTCTGATAAAGCTAGCCCTTGCTGTGTGCGTGCAGGTGGTTACAGTGCCCAGGCTCATATTTTCTCTTCTTGCTGCCCCTCCTCTCTGGCCCATCTTCATGTTAGTTTCTGTGTCTCAAAGGAAGATAGAGGAAAAGAGACGTGAAGGTCAAACTCATCTATTTTGCAACTTAGTGAAGTTCGGGGAAGAGATTCATGGTAGGAGGCAGCTAGCTGTAAGTGATGATAAAATGAGACCTGGGAGTTATCTGTGTATTTCAGATGACCGTGTTTTCCAGTAGTCTCCATTACAGCTGCCTCTTAGAAATAAAACCCCATTCATTTTGAGCATCTGTTAAGTGGAAGCTGGTTTGGTAGATTAATGCAGCACATTCCTTACTCGACTCTTCTTTTCTAATCTGCCCAATGGGGCTTCTTGGAATGCTGTTTGGCACACTTTACCTTTCTACCGAAAAAAAAAAGCCCTCCAATGAGTTCAGAAATCTGACCTCCAAATCCACTCTTGACCAGGCTTTGACTGCCTCTCTAGTCTCATTGCATACCCTGACCCCAGCTGCTTTGCTGTTACTGAACATGACACGATATGTCATTCCCCGTCCTGGTTTTTGCTTATTGCAGCCCCTTAACCAGAATGTTCTTTACTGTACTTCTATTAAAATCCAACTCATCTTTTGAAATTCACCACACATGCCTCCTACTCCAAGAAGCCTTCCTAGATTATTCCACTGGAGCTAATTACTTCGACAGCATTGTGGAGTGAAAAAGCAGAGCGACAACAGAGAAGCTGCCTGCTGGGCATCTGGGAAGGTTTGGAAGATTTGGCAAAGGACAGACTCCGGAGAGGTGTGGGAGACTTGGGAAGACACAAAGGGCAATTTGAGTAATATTTCTATTGGTTATCAAGTGGTATCTGATAACATTCTTTGAGATGAAGCAAAATAAGACTAGAGTTTCTTTTTAATTATCTTAGGTTGCTTGACTTTGCGTCATTGATGGAGAGTCCTTGCAGAGACTGGACAGTGTGCGGCCCTTGAATTTATTCACGTAACCAATTGCATTCTCCCAGCACATCTGTATACACGGCTGCATCCCATCATCCTACACTCAAGGTTGTTTTTGTATATTTCCTGCTCTTCTATGACCTGGATTTTCCAGAACCACACATCAGGCTCTGATGTGTGGTTTGAAAAATATGGTCACTGTGGGTAAACCCAGCCTCCTCAGCTGGGATTGCATTCATCTCTTTGGCAAGTATCAGTACAGTTTGTTGGCATCTGCTCAATGGCTAGGATGAGCACTGTACTTGCTGAGTGGTTGGAAGCAGTAGGCTTAGCATCTGAGTTCACCTGGATCTTGGACTGGTGCATATTCGTCCCCTGTGGATGCTCATCATTTGGCCTCTGCTCTTCTCCATCTATTTTTTCCACCTTTCAGCATCTGACCTAGAAGATTCTTGTTATTCGTGCTGGTTGAACGGGAGTTTGCAGGGGCCAGGGAGAAGGGCAGGTTTTCCTGAGTCAAGCACAACAGCACTGATTATCCTTGGGATGGATGGAGAAGCCTTTTTTGACAGTCAGAGTTCAGCCTACCATGTGCTAACCAAAGAGAGCAGCCTATTCTTAGTAGACAGTCTTCCTGATTGCAGTCAACAGGGGGTGGGTTGGAGGATAATGGGTAAGGAGCCAGCAAAGGTGGAGATTAGGTGTCTCAGACCCCTGCCTTGTAGTTCATATATCCTGTAATGTCTGTGACTAAACCAAAAGGGGTTAAAAGTGAGTGGATTTGTTGGGAGGGGGAGAATCTCTCCATCATGGAATCAGGGCAGCTGAAAAGGCCACTCTGAGGGAGCTTTGTAGAGACACATGGGCCGTGTGTCTGCCACCCTGGCTGCCAGCAGCACGTCGTGTGGGCTGGCGAGGAGTGAGGAGCAGGCAGCCTTGTGCATGTTTGAAACCACAAATCACGACTCGGCAAATATCGAGGGTTTCCTGTGTATTTCTAAACCGCTGGCTGGAAGAGGTTAAAGGGGCCTTTTGTGTGCTTCAGTTACTTCTCTACATACGTCCATCTCTGCCCTGCTACCTTGCACTCTGAATGGTGTGTGCATTCTGGGCAGACCTGCCTTTGTGTAGGGCATGTTTGCCTACTTTACAATAGCATGTGCATTTAGACTTGCAAGGGGGGTGACTTTCTGTGGCGCCACCCATTCTCTCCAGCTGTACCCCCAAATGAAATCTGTGATTGCTGAGCTGGACATAACCAGTTGGCTGGGACAGGAACTGAAACTTGTTCTCATCAGTGACCCCGATCAGCCTCAGCAGAGGTCACTGCCGGCTTCCTGATTGCCACACACTGCACGACATTGTAGATGCTGTGGTGTGTGGCCTATAAAAATACTTGAGTCCCAAACAGAAAAATATTGACTCCAAATTGAAAAAAGAGCTACAGACCAGAAAGTAGTAAAGACTGAATAATGTATATACAAAATATCGTGTCAGGCCCTGCTGCTCACCTCAACTCCAAGGCCATCGTAGTCACCCCATTTGAAGGATGTGGGTGCATCTGGGTACGTCAGCTGTGACGTGAGATTGCGCCTAGCACCATGAGTCATCATCTCACGTGACTTTCCGCTATTTAGGGGTGTCCAATCTTTTGGTTTCCCTGTGCCACACTAGAAGAAGAATTGTCTTAGGCCACATGTAAAACACACTAACACTGGTTGGGCACAGTGGTTCGTGCCTGTAATCCCAGCACTTTGGGAGGCTGAGGCAGGTGGATCACTAGAGGTCAGGAGTTCGAGACCAGCCTGGCCAACATGGTGAACCTTTGTTTCTAATAAAAATACAAAAACTAGCTGCGTGTGGTGGTGGGTGCCTATAATCTTGCTACTCGGGAGGCTGAGGCATGAGAATTGCTTGAACCCAGGAGGCAGATGAGATTGCAGTCAGATGAGATTGTGCCATTGCTCTCCAGCCTGGGCCACAGAGCAAGACTCAGTCTCAAAAAAAAAATAATAATAATAATAATAACACTAACGGTAACTGATAAGCTAAAAAAAATGGCAAAAAAATTCATAATGTTTTAAGAAAATTTACAAATTTTCGAAGTGCATGCAGCCCACAGGTCTTGGACTGGGCAAACTTGTGCTACATCTTTACCAATCCTTCTCCCAACTTTCTAACCACACCCTCCAGTCTCCAGTAGCCTCTATTCCGGGAGTGTAGTGACAGGGAGAAGGGGCAGATCGTCCTTTCAAAAACAAGTCTCTTCTTGCCTCTCTATAGCCTCAGCAGTCATGTTCTCAATCCTTCTGTTCCCAGTGCAGTGGGAACCCCAGGAGGCAATCTGGCTCGTAGGTATGAGTGCAGGTGGATTTATCTTAAAGCCGTGCTTGCCAAGTGCTCTTCAGAAGACTGAGACAATGGACAAAGTGCCTTCTGCCTTATTAGAGGCTGTCTTGGGATGGGGACTAAACCCCAAGCTGACCCTTGCTTAAGCCTTGTATCTTATTTCCATCCTTCTTCCCTTCACCTTCATCACTGAAGCAGTTCCCTACTCGTTGATTTGACCTCCTGAGTATCTTCTGACTTCTTCCCACTGGCTCCACTGTTGTTGTTACTGCTGTAGTTCAGGCTCCTGTGATTTCAAATGAGGCAATAAACAAATGAACAAGAACACAGAGTCTCTGTCCCCACTAGTTCTGACCCCTATAATTATTCCATCCCCAGGATTATCTTTCTAATACCCATGCTTAGGTCCAGACTCCATCGCAGTCACGAGGCTCTTTCCAGCCTGGCTTCCAGAGCTCCCTTCCAGCCTTACCTAGGCACCACGACCTCAGTCACTCTCTGCCATGTGCTGTTTCTACAACATGCCAGACTCTTACATGCTTTTCTCCCCACTCCATCTTTTTTGATGCTTAAAATATTTAACCTAATTTTAGACAATGCAAACCTCAAAAAGCATGAAAATAAATGTAGTGAAAAGTATTCTCCTATCCTTAAGCTCCATCAGTTTGAGAAAGATTATAATTGGCCAGGCTCGGTGGCTCACATGCCTGTAATCCCAGCACTTTGGGAGGCCCAGGTGGGTGGACCACTTGAGGTCAGGAGTTCGAGACCAGCTTGGCCAACATGGTGAAACCCTGTCTCTACTAAAAAGACAAAAATATGTCAGGTGTAGTGGTGTATGCCCAAGTGATCCGATTACTTGGGAGGCTGAGGCAGGAGGATCACTTGAACCTGGGAGATGGAGGCTGCAGTGAGCTGAGATCATGCCACTGTACTCCAGCCTGAGTGACAGAGTGAGTGAAACCCTGTCTCAAATAAATAAATAAATAAATGATTATAATTGAATTAGTTTTCTACAAAAGTTCTTGTTTTTTTGTGAGGGGGATTCTATAAGGGTCTATTAATGAAGGGGAATTCTGTATTGACCTAGGCCGGTAGGCTGGTGGGTCTGAGGGTGGACAGGCTGACAACTGGACTTGTGGTCTTCTGAGGCCAGGATGCTGTTACCTCCAGTTCTGCTCAGGATAAGGAAGCAGGCAGACATCATGCCTGTATATGAAAATTCACATGTGGCCTGGTGAAATTAAGGAGAAAAGATCAGGCCAAATTTGAGTTCCTATTACTCCGCAATCAAAATGTTGACCTTGCCTGTCACTTTTAGACTTTTCAAGATGCAGGGGATACCTTGAGAGTATAGAAGGCGAAAACGAATGTTAACTCATGATCAGCTGCTTATGTTTTATCATTTTAGGTGATTTTTTGACTTCTAAGCTATGCTATTCCATGGGCCATTAGTATAGTTTGTCCTAACTTAATCTGTGTATAGGCAGAGAATTTAAATGTTAACTGGAGTTATACATACTAGTAGGGCAAATTTTCTGCACAGCAATAACATGAATGCATGTAAAGTCATTCATGTGACTTTTGAGTTATATTCTATTAGGGTTTCTTCACCATCAACCTTCTTTTGTGGCTTGGATAATGCAGAATTGACTGAGAAAAGTAAACTATTTAGCTTTCTCTTGTATAGGAAGGAGGGTCATCACTGAGGACGTGTGACACTAAGTGGTGGGTTTTGAAGGAGCATTGTTATAATACTAGCTGTAGATGACTTCACTTGCTTTGTTTTAAATTAAAGAAATTTATATATTAATACTTCTTACTATCAAAAACAGTGTAGAAAGTAGTCATGGCATAGTTAAGTTTAGCAATATTGGCTTGGCCTCATTATTTGTCTTTTTTTTTTTGAGATGGAGTCTCGCACTATCACTCAGGCTAAAGTGCAGTGGTGTGATCTCGGCTCACTGCAACTTCTGCCTCTCGGGTTCAAGCAATTCCCTGCCTCAGCTTCCTGAGTAGCTGGGATTACAGGCACCCACCACCACCCCCGGCTAACTTTCATATTTTTAGTAGAGACAGGTTTCACCAACTTGGCCAGGCTGGTCTTGAACTCCTGACCTTGTGATCCACCTGCCTTGGCCTCCCTAGGCAGTGTGAGACACTGTGCCCAGTTTATTACAGTGTGAGACACTGTGCCCAGTTTATTATTTGTCATTTTTAAGTAATTCTTAGCAAATGGTTTTTTAAAACTTACGGAAAAACAATAATCCCTTGCTTCCCTAGCCTATCTCCATCTTCAGAAGCTACTGTTTTCCTTCTTTCTCCTGAATTTTTGTGCATGTAGGCATTAATACATGTGATTTAGAAATGTGGCTATAAGCATAACTTGATTTTTCAGTTTTAGGCACTGGTTTCCCACTAGTATTGGCTTCCTACTAGTGGACGGTGAGAATTTAGCTGTCTTTTTTGGTGCCTACAACCACCTTGCACCACAGTACACATATGGATTCATCAATTGTATTATTGTTTCCAATTGATTTGTTGCCCCCCATCAATGGATAACCAGCCTTTTCCGTAGTTCTGTGACTTTCCTCCCTATAGAGGGAATAATTAACATTGAGCCTGGTCATGTGATTACTTGGTCAGTGGCATGTGAGTGGCCCTGATATATGCCACTTCTGATCGGAAACTTAAAAGCCTTTATGTGATCAGATTAAGTTACTCTTTTCCCTCTGCCAAGAAAATGGACATGTCCCAAAGAGTGGTAGGTCCTTCTGCCTAGATCCTAGAGTGAAGAAGACACATGGAGCAGCAACAGCTGACTCCCAGCTCCCTTTCAGTGCTACATGAGTGAGAAATACTTTTGTTCTTGTATGTTATTGTGATTTCTTTTATTGTATTTCTTTTATACTGCAATATAAAGTAGCAAAAACTGATCCATTACCTCCCTCATTCTCCCAACATATTTATGTCATAATTTTGGAATAAATATTGAGTAGTTACATTGCTATGACTATGTATATAGTCTTCCCAGGTAAGCCATCTAGTATCTCTGTGGTTCTATTCCTTTCTTGAATTACTCTTTGTTTTCCCTAGAGTTGATCATTGCATTCTTTTATTTGCTTATGATTCCATCTACTTATTACCGCTTCCATCTCTGGATCTCTACCAGTTATCTGATTCTCTTCCTAAAATGTTCAGATTTTTTACAGAAATTTCTCGGTATCTCTGATGTGCTCCAATCTGGACTGATTGATACCTATGCTTAGTGCATAGCTATCATCTCGGGATTCTTTGATTCTTTCCTGTGTTGGATCTTCTGTTTCATATATCTTATGGCCTCTTCTTTCTTGGTTATCCCTCTGTATTTGTGGGGCATATCCTCCAGAAGCTTCCTAAGAAGAAGTATATGGAACATACATTATTTGGAACTTTGAATGTCTTCAAGTATCTTTATTCTAGCATCACACTTGATTGATAGTTTGGTTTTGGACATAGAATTCTAGCTTGGACATAATTTTCTTTCATAATTTTAGATTTTATTGAGAAATCTGGAACCATTCTGATACTTGATTCTCTGTACATGCTGTGCTTTTTCGCTCTAGGAGGTTTTTTTTTTTTTTTTTTTTTTTTTTCAAATAACCTATTTTAGAATAGTTACAGGTTTACAGAAATATTGTGATAATAGTTCAGAGAGCTTTCACAAACTTCATACCCAGTTGCCCTATTATTCTATTAGTATGGTAGATTGGTCACAACAAATATTGGCATGTTATCATTAACAAAATTTCATTCTTTATTCAGATTTTCTTGGTTTTCCTCTAATGTTCTTTCTTGTTTCAGGATCGCATCGGGATGCCACATTACATTTAGTGGTCATATCTCCTTAGACTCTTCTTGGCTGTGACTGTTTCAGACTTTCCTGTTTTTGCTGACTTGGAGTGATTTGAGGAGTACTGATTATGTGTTTTGTGGAATATATCCCTCAACTGGGATATATGAAATGTTTCTCTCATGATTAGACTGTATTTTGGGGAAGAAAATCACAGAGGTAAAGTGCCATTGTCATTACATCATATCAAAGGTAAACACTATCAATGGGACTTGTCATTGCTGATGGTAACGTTGCTGATGGTAACACAATCTCACCTGGCTTGAGATAGTGTTTGTTAGATTTTTCTACTTCAAATTTATGATTTCCCCCTCCACTTCCATAATTTTCTCTTTGAAAGAAATTGCTATGCATAGCAATGTTGTCCATTCTTAAGGAATGGGAGTTTTCTTCTACCTCCTTAACAATGGAGCATCTGTGTAAATTATTTGGAATTCTTCTTCATGGGAGATTTGTCTGTTCTCTCCCATTTGTTTCACTTATTCAATTATTTCTATTACTACAGACTCATGAATATTCATTTTATACTATGGATTGTAATCCAATATTGTTTTATTAACTTTATTGCTTAAATTGTCCCAGATTAGACCACTGGCAGATCTTTGAGTTGGCTCCTGTGTTCCTTTGACATAACCCTCTTATTATGTGTGTGCATGTGATGTGGGTGTCAGCCCTTTTCAACTTTCTGGCACTGCTGGATTATCTGGGCTTATCTTGCGTATTTCCTGCTCCAGTGCCGGAATCACCTGGTTCTCCAGGGAGCACTGGTTCTTCTGATTTAGAATGGTATTAGAACAATAATTAGGTGTGCTCATTGCTACTGGGATGTCATTGCTACTAGGCCCTCTCAGATGACAGAATACAGATATATGTGTGTGTGTACTAACCGCTGTAAATGTGCATGTCTGTAAGTATTTTATATGTAACCACCTGTATTTGTGTTCAGGTAAAAATGAGTTCATACTGATATCTCCAACACTAATCCATCACCACATGTATCGTCTTAGTCTCTTCTCTTTGCTTATTTGTAGCTTCCCATTCCAACAGTGAGAAACCTGGCTCCCACCATCTGCCATCCATTTACTTAATATTCAGTTCCCATATATGCATGTAGCCATTTCAGAATTGTTAACCTATATCCTCATGGGAAAAAACTCTATCAAACTAAAGTACTGTTCCTTTTGCCTTTAGTCTTATACATTCTGCCTATCTCCAAAGCTAATAAGGTCCGTGCCTTATATCCTGACCTCTTCAGTGAGCATGTTTTGTATTTTTCTAATACATTTAGATTTTTTGTCAAATTATGCATTCCATCCTGGGATCTCTCCACCTCCTAAATGATTTAAAAACAATTTCATACATTAAGGTTTGCTCTTTGTGCTATAAAGTTCTGTGGGTTTTGACAAACACTTATTCTCTGTCTTATATTCACTGTTACAGTATCATACAGAATAGTTTCATGACCCTATAAATAGCTTACAGGTGTGTAGTAGTATTTTATTGTTTAAATGTGCAATTTCCTCACCAAAATTGTGTTGCACATCTTTTCAAGTACTTATTCGCTATCTGTATGTTTTCTTGATGAGGAGTCTGTTTGGATCTTTACCCATTTCTTAATTGGGGCATTTGTTTTCTTGTTGTTGAGTTTTAAGAATTGTTTGTGTGTTTTAGATCCACGTCTTTTTTTAATGTTTGTGTTGCACATATTCTCTTCTAGTCTCCTTGTCTTTTTATTCTCTTAACAGTGTCTTTCATAGATCTGAAGTTTTTAATTTTATTAAAAAGTCCACGTTACTGATTTTTTTTCTGTCAAAAGCCTGTGCATTTTCAATACCTTAGATAAAAATAGAAGCACGACTGATAAAAATAGATCCACTGTGAGGCAATGCACAAGCATCATGACATTTCAGAACACTGGGTTAAAAAACAAAAACAAAACATGTTCATGGATTGGAAGACTCCACATTAAGATATTGGTTCTTCCTGATTTTATCTATAGATTCAACACAATCTCAGTCAAAATCCATGAAAGCTAATTTGTAGATATTGACAAAGTAATTCTAAAGTTTATATTGAAAGCAAATATCTGGGATAGCCAATAAAATACTGAAAAAGAACAAAGTTGAAGAACTTGGCCAGGTGCAGTGGCCCACGCCTATAATCCCAACCTTTGGGAGGCCGAGGCCGGCAGATCACGAGATCAGGAGTTTGAGGCCAGCCTGGCCAGCGTGATGAAACCCCTAAAATACAAAAATACTGAAATTAGCCAGGCATGCTGGCAGGTGCCTGTAATCCCAGCTACTCAGGAGGCTGAGGCAGGAGAATTGCTTGAACCCAGGAGGCAGAGGTTGCAGTCAGCTGAGACTGCACCATTGCACTCCAGTCTGGGTGACAGAGCAAGACTCTACCCAGTTCCCAGGCTAATTTAGGCTATGGTAATCAACAGAGGGTGGTACTAGCAAAAGAATAGACAAATAGGTCTATAGAACAGAATAGAGAACCCAGAAATAGGCCACACAAATGTAGTCAACTGATCTTTGACAAAGGAACAAAGACAACTTAGTGGAGAAAAGATAGTCTTGTTAACAAATGGTGCTATAATGGCTGAATGCTCTACAGATGCTCCTTAATTTACCATAGGATTATGTCCCAATAAACCCATCATAAGTTAAAAATATCGTAAGTTGAAAACACATTTTTGAAAAGCTACCAAACACTATTGTAGCTTAGCCTAGCCTACCCTAAACATACTGAGAGCACTTACATTAGCTTCTAGTTTTGTTGACTTGTTTCTCTTCTTTTCCATCTCTTCATCTTTTTGCTTTACTTTCTGGAAGATTTCCGCAGTTTTACATTCCAACCCCCAATTGAGTACTTCATTTATTATATTTTTAATTTCCAAGAATTTTCTATTCTCTGAAGGTTCCTTTTATAGCATTCTGTTCTTGTTTTGTGATTGCATATTGTCTGTCTGAGGAAATTAATGGTAAATTTTTCAAGTTTTTTGTTTTTTTTTTTTTTTTTTTCCTGCAGTTTCTCTTCTTTCCAGGTTGTTTGTTTTGGTCTCTGTTGTTTGATTTTGAAGCTTTCTTCAGTTGTCCAGTTATTCTTGTTTATCTGCATATATTTAAAAATCTCATAGTGCAGGTGGGATTTGATGACAATGGGTTTTTGGAGAAGCATCTGGGTGGGCCTTTTTCTCATGGAATCTTCAATGTCAGTATCATAGTCTTTTCTCTTAGCTGGGTTGGCATCTTCAGAGAAGGATCATCCGTCTTCTGCCTGGAGGGTAATGTGCTGAGAGTTGGTGCTCTGAGCCGCCTAGTAGACGAAGACTGGAGCCTCAGTAATGGGAATGTACATGGATGTTCTTTAATCCCTCTGATTTCAGTGTGGCAGATCTCTCCTCAATTCTGCCTGGTGTTTCAGAGTCCAGAAAGCCTCTATTTATCCTTCCCAAAGAATAAAACTCCATCTTCTGCTGGGCTGGGCAAGGGGCAGTCACTAAGCAGAAAAGAAACTCTAACTGCTTCCTAAACTGACTGCTAACCAACCTTCCTTTTTTTTCTTTCCCCAAAAGTTTCACTCTTGTTGCCCAGGCTGTGATCTTGGCTCACTGCAACCTCCGCCTCTCAGGTTTAAGAGATTCTCCTGCCTCAGCCTCCAGAGTAGCTGGGATTACAGATGCATGCCACCACACACAGCTAATTTTGTATTTTTAGTAGAGACAGGGTTTCACCATGTTGGCCAAGCTGGTCTCGAACTCCTGACCTCAGGTGATCTGCCCACCTCAGCCTCTCAAAGTACTGGGATTACAGGTGCGAGCCACTGTGCCGGGCCTGAACTTCTTTATTTTACCTCTGTTCTTTTTGCTCTTGCTTTCAAGAAGGATTGGTACCACCAATTTCTGAGCTGTTAAGAGGGTTTTAGAGTATAAATGGGAGTGGTTCTCAGCTTCTTCCACTGCTGGCTTAAAATTCAGCATTTTGGGATTTCTAAGCCATTTACCACTTGTCCATCTGATCTCCAGCCTCCAAAACTGGTATTACTTTGTTTCACCTCCATTTCTTCCCATTCTTGTGTATTTATGCTTAATTTTTAAATACCGTCGTTGTAAAAGGGTTTGGGGAGGAAGTAAAAGTAGTTGCACATGTTTAGTCATATTTAATCAGCTTCTGTTCTGGTTGGGCCCAGCATGGGCCTTAGCACTTGTTAAAGATTTTGAATATTACCCCCGTCCAGACATGTTTTCTCTTATTTGTCCTTTAGGACCAGTTCAAATGTCACCTCCTCTGTGATGCTCTCTCTTCCTTGTCCCCTCTCCCTCCCCAAGCAGAGATAATGCTCTCCTGAGCTCACATAGATTCTGCATTCATTTCTCTCACTGCATTTTTGATGACAATTTGTACAGTTCTCTCCCTGTTAGATCAGGAGATTTTGGGGGCCACATCTTGTTCATCTTTACATCTCCAGCACCTGACCCAGTACCCAGACTGGAATAGACTCTTAATAAATACTTGCAGCGTGAACAAACAACAAACAAGGTGCTCTGTGGATGATGCTCTGTGGGGGGGTGGGGTGAGCTTCCCAGAGGCAGCCCCTCCCCCATCCTCTGGAACATGCATGAGGCCTGGTGTGGGGGCCCAGGCTGGGTCCCTATGGGCTTGATCTCAGCCCTGCTTTCAGCTTCTGGATTCTTTCTGGGAACCCGCTTTCTCTGTCTAGACCTTCTCCCTGAAGACCTTGTCCAAGTGCTTGTGTTTGTGATTGGAAATATTGAGACTATGGTGGGGATAAAGGTGTCATGGCCTAACAATGTCTGCCCTCTTCGAGTTTCTGTGCACTGGAGGCAGAAGGCTCTGTTGGGTGGCGACAGGTGAGAGGCTGAAGAGGAGGGTATTATTACTCTGTAACTGATGCCTAGGGTAGCTCTCTTTCCTTAGGCAAGGCCCAGAGCATCAGCAGAATGACAGCAGCATTTATGGAGCTTAGCCACCTGGCCGGACAGGCCTTACAGCCACAGGAAAGCAGGAAGTGAAGTGGAGAGGGCTTGTACACCCAGACTGCAAAGCCACTGCAGAGTGACAGCCTCCAGGCTGCAGGCCCTGGGGTCTGCTGGCCACCCCAGGCAGGAGGCTGCTCTCTAGGGCCCTGAGAGAGGGGGGCAGGAGGGGACTGAGAATGTCACCGGCTGACTGACAGTCATGCTTCCAGCAATAGGGCCCAGCCATGGGCTGATTTTAGGCAACCAGGGGACTTCCCTTGGCCTCAGACATTGTGCCCCAAAACGGTAATTAACCAACTGCAGCTGAGTCACGTGGGAAGCTGGTTTTCCAAGTGATCTGCTTTTTAGAGAGTATCTACACAGCGTAGCTGGAGAGGCCCAAAAAGCTCTTGCTTCTGAATCATCTTTTCTGTTGCAGACTCTAGGGCTCTTTTTTGCCCAACTTAGAAGTGGATGATTGCATTAGGTTAAGATATTACTCTGTTTAAAAAGCAAATAGCCATTAAGAAGAACGTATTAAACAAGTGTCAATCACAAAAACTTAATATGGATTCATTTAAAATACTTATTCAACCGTTAGAACTGGGAAGAGTTCTTAGATTGCCTCTGCATCTCAAAGTATGGTCCCGGGACCAGCAGGATCCACATCACCTGGGAGCTGGTGAGAAATGCATATTCTCCAGTCCCACCCCAGAACTGCTGAATCAGAAACTTTGACCATCTGTATTTTATAAGCCTTCCAGGCAATTCTGATGCACACCACCATTTGAGAAGCACTGCTCTTAAAGATTAGGAGGCAGAAAAACACAGAGGGTAAATGACTTGCCTAAGGTCTCCAAGCTCGTAGTCGATGGCGGAATTGGGACCAGAAGCCGTCTTCAGGTTCCTCGTGTGTCATTTTCAAATGACAACTGGTTGCCAGGATCCGGAATTCACGTTTATGGAGAGCCCTCTCCATGCAAATCTCACAGCAGGAGGTTTGTCTCATTTAATTCTCACCACAGTTCTGTAAATTATCTCGTTTGCAGAGGAGGAAGTTGAGGGTCAGTATGGTTAAATAACTTACCCAGACAGAGACAGCATTTCAACCCAATCTTGCTTTTTCTCTGCCACTCCTACCTGCAGTTGCTGTGTGTGTGCATGTATACAGACACAGAACATGGAGAACTACGTCCAGAAGCTGCCCAGAAAGGACGTGCTCATGGCAGCCTTCTGAAAGCTCTCTTCTCTTGAGGAGGCAGGGAACTGGAAGGTTCTCTTCCACCCACCAGCTTCCCAGTGTTGCTAGAGGGAGAGACCCACCCAGCTTTTCTTCCCACTGTATGTCTAGCTTAGCCTGGGAATTGAATTTCCTGGTTGAGCTCATGCTTCCAAGAGTCCTTGCCGCCCAAGGGAGAGCCAGAGCCTTGCCGAATGTGGCCAGCACACCAGGCAGGAGAGACTGCGGGTGGGTTTCCCCTACAGCTGGGTTGGGAAGTAGCTCTGCTTTGCAGTTAGAGCCCAAGGGCACAAAAGACTGTAAGTAGGGTGGGTGGGGGGAGTGCACACAGCAAAACAGAAGAGGAAATTAAAGAGAGGCTTGAGTCTCCTTCTAGCTTCCTTCCAGCTTGTGTTGCTGCATTTTTGGCAGGGATTGGCAAAGCTGTCCTGTAACTTTCCAGTCTGCCTGCTCATTGTCTTGCCCAGAAATACCAGATAAAAGAAACCGTGGAATGAGGAATGAAGAGCTTGGGTCCCACCCTCAGGATATTCTGCCAGTATGAACTCTCTTCCAGGCCAGCACCCTGCCTGCTGTCTGTTGGGGTCTGGCTATCCTCATAGCTCTTGTGTCTGTTATGTGATGGGTGGTCGGAGAGGTGGGTACAGGGAAGGCGTGTCTCCAGAGAACCCCTCACTACTGACCAGATGTCTGTCCCACTGCCTGTTTGTTAGCTAACCCCCCCCCCCCCCATTGGCACCAGTCCGTGGAGTCTTAATGGCCCTGTATTAAAGTAAAATACCCAAGGAAGGGTATTACCAGGCTGGTGAACACCTTATCAGATTTTGGTTAAATAGATAAGAGGCTCAGTGGAAATAAGCCAGGAACTCTTAAGTGGAGGCTTCTGGGGAAGACAGGGAAAAGAGAAGCAGGGAAAATGGCAGAGGCAGCTTTGCCAGTGCTCAAAGCTGTACTACTTGGTGCTGGGAGGGACCCCAGAGATGACGAAGAAGGAACTGCCTCACCCAGGGGCATGGAGCCCATGGCAGACAGAGCTGGCCAGATCAGAATAAAGCATTTTCTAGAGCCCAGTGGGATGATGGATCATTTTGTTTCTCACCTGAAGCCTCCTTCTTTTGTGGAGAGATCCTGCAACTTGACTGCCTCTCTCCTTCCAGAAGAAGTGGCCTTCTCCAGAAAGTGGGCTCTATTTTTGTGATCATAAACATCCTCTGAGGGGCTCTAGGAACTGTACACTGAGGTGGGCTGTATGAGGCCATGCTTGCATTTCTATAAAGAAATACCTGAGACTGGGTACGTTAAAAGAAAAGAGGTTCAGTTGGCTTCTGGTTCTTCAGGCTGTACAGGAAGCATGGCACCAGAATCTGCTTCTGGGAGGCCTCAGGAAGCTTTTATTCCTGGTGGAAGGTGAAGTGGGAGCAGGCACTTCACATGGTGATAACAGGAGCAAGAGAGTTTTAAATGACCAGATCTCATGTGAACTCAGAGTGAGCTCACTTATCAGCAAGGGGATGGTCTAAGCCATTCATTAGGGACTTGCCTCATGATCCAAACACCTCCCACCAGGCCCAACCTCCAGTGTGGGGATTCCGATTCAACATGAGATTTGGGCAGGGACAAATATCCAAACTATATCATTCTGCCCTGGGCCCTTTAAACTCTTAAAATACCTGAGACTGGGAAATTTATCAAGAAAAGAGGTTTAATTAGCTTATGGTTTTTCAGGCTTTACAGGAAGCATGGCGCTGGCCTCTGCTCAGCTTCTGGTGAAGCGTCAGGAAGTTCATCATCATGGTGGAAGGTAAAGGAGGAGTGGGAACATCACATGGCAAAAATAGGAGGAAGAGGGGTCACTTTTAAATGACCAGATCTTATGAGAACTCATGATCACAAAGACAGTACCAAGCCCCTGTGATCAAAAACTTCCCATGAGGCCCCACCTTCCGCACTGGGGATGAGATTTGGGTGAGGACAAATATCCAAATGTATCATGGGATTTGGGGAGATAAGGAGGAGGAAAACACTGTCCTTGCTTGTGCAGAATTCACAACTCAGTGGGTAACACAAAAAGTAAAACAAATAGGCTGCAATGCAGTGTGAAGAGATCTCTTGGAGCTCTTGGTGCCTCTGGTCAGGAGGAACCAGCACGTGCCCCAGCACGTCCAGGAAGGGTGGGAGGTGGAGACGTGTAAGCTGAGTATTGAAGAATGATTGGGAGTTTGCCAAACACATAGAGGAGATGGGAGTAGGGAGAGGTAAAGGCATTCCATGTAGAGGGGACCTCTCAGGTGGAATGGGGCATGGTGCCTCCAGGACCTGCCTATAGGATCAAATCATGATTATTGACAGGGTGTGTTTAAGGAAGTGAAATGGCCAGGAGACAGGCCAAAGAGGGGGGCTGGGGCAGACCATTAACGGCCTCGACCATGGCCATGTTGAGGAGTTTGGTGCTTCTCATATCCTGAGGGCAGTGGGGTGCCACTGTAAAGTTTTATTAGTCAATCAGTGCTAACTGTCCAGTAAGCAGCTCCTAACATTTTAACAGCTTAACCCCCGTTGATGTTTAATTTTACTTCTGTGAAGTCTGATGAGACCTCCAGAGTCACAGTGGCAGGGAAGAGAAAGATGGAGAAGGCACTTCAGCTCTTAACTTCCTCAGCCTGGAAGTGACACAGTTCCACTCATAGCCTATTGGCCAGAACTGGTCACATGGCCCTGCCTAACCGCAGAGGAGGTTGGGAAACATCAGGAGGCACATGCACACTTGTTGAGCGCTGACTTTAGGTTTTAGTCAGAAAAATAAATGATCTGATGTGTGATTTGGGATGTTCCTGTGGCAGTGTGGTGTAGAATGAATTAGAGAGCTTCAAGCATGGAGGCAGGGAGGCCAGGCAGAGGCTCTTCCTATTGTCCAGTGAGGGTTCTTCATGCTCCAAAATTCTCTTCAGAGTGCAGCCTGGTGAGCACTGGGGCTTTGGAGAAGCCATAGCTGGAGATGGCAGTGAGGGAGCAGAAGAGCCCTGGGTGAGGGAAGGCTGGTGAAGGGTCAGTGTGTCCAGTAGGCGGTCAGACACAGGGCTATTGGTGCACTTGGGCAGAGCTGCAGGTGGATGTTACTGGCATCTTTAGAGTTCAGGAGGGACTGTGTCTCCTGGCCTCCATGCCCCTTGCACTCAGTAGGTCCTTGGTTAGCATGTGTGGCGAGAGTGATCATTTGGTGGTTGGAGCCATGGGTGCTGGGGGCAGGATAGAAACCTCTCTGGGAAACAGCGGCGATTAATGGCCTATCTTCCAGGGTAATGAAATCTCTGTAGTGTTCCTAACCTTCACTACCACCTATTTGTGTCTCTTAAAAATGATGAACGCTGCCACATCAGAAATACTGCCAGGTAGTTTCAGGGAAAGCTTTTGCTCATTAACGTCTGCATATCTGTCCTTTTTTAATATGGAGAGCCTGCTCTTAGAGCCCCTCACTGAGCTCTTCCCCTGGCAATCATGTGACGTGGAAGTGCTCCTGCCCAGCTCCTGCCCCCTTCCTGGTTATCTTGCCCAGTGTTGGGCTCTTATGCCAGGCTAGGGGACAAATGTCCCCAGACCAGCAGCCAGGAGGATGAGATCTGAGCTCTGGTTTAGATTTTGCTGGTAACTGTCTGACTGATCATGGGAGGTCATCCTGTGTCCCTGGGCCTCAGTTTCTTCTTCTATAAGTTGTGTGGGCGTAGGTATTTTAAATGAGATGATCTTCAAGCTGGTTTCCAGCCCTGACATTTCCAGTTTCACAGGTTGAAAACAAAATATGATGAGGGCCCAGCAGTCTTCAGAGCAGTATTTTTTCAGCTGGGGACAGGAACATCAGGAGCCTTATGAGGGGTTTATAGAAGGTGGCCTGCAACTTGAGGAAGTTAGTCAGTTGTTCCTGGGGCTGCAGAAACTATAGGTTTTGAGTATCAAGTGTAGGCGTCTTCCTCTTGCCTCTTTAGGAAATGAACCCTCTTGAGAGATAAGTGAAAGCCCCATACTTTCTCTCCAGAAAAACTTGAGACATGCACAGAACCATGCGTCACACACCTACCCTTTTGTACACTTACTTTGAGGGGCTTTGTGTCCTTCCACAAATGCGTCTTGAATCACCTCCTGCCTCATGCCTGCTTTTCTCTCCTTAGTGGGTTCTGGATTTCTTTTACAAATTCAGTGATTGTTCCTGAGCCACACTGTGGAAGATACTGAAGAGGCCAAGTGAAAGATCTCAAAGGTGCTTTCTCTGACCTTACAGGAAACTAGATGAGGCCTCTCCAAAGAGAAACAGAAAATCACCTCAGACTTAAAAATCAGTGCAAATTTATACAGTGACTGCTGAAGGCCCTCGAAGAGGGTGAGTGTGTGTGTTTTGGCAGCATTACCTTGTTACCTTGATCAACACATCTTCTGGGAGGGATTCTTTACTTTTTTAAATTAATATTATTATTTTGCAGTAATTGTAGATTTGCATGCAGTTGTAAAAAAATAATACAGAGGGATCCCATGTACTTTTAACCCAGTTTCTCCCAATGGCAATATCTTGTGAAGCTGTAGTACAATATCACACCCAGGATATTGATGTGAATATTGCCAAGATGAAGAACATTTTTATCACTACAAGGATTCTTTCCTGTTACCCTTTTATAGCTACCTATTCCCCTCTTGCCTTCATTCCCTGCTTTACCCTGGAAACTTGTTCTTCATTTCTATAATTTTGTCATCTCAAGAATATTATAAATAAATGGAATCATGTAATACATATGTAACCCTTTCAGATTGGATTTTTTTCACTCAGCTTAATTCCCTGAAGATTTGTCCAGGTTGATACCTGTATCAATAGTTCTTTTTTATTGCTAAGTAGTATTCCATGGTATGTAGGTCCATAGTTTGTTTAACCATTCACCTGTTGAAGGACATCTGGATTCCTCTTTGGCCCATGGATTGTTCAGAAGTATGTTGCTTTGGTTCTAAGTATTTGGAAATTTTCCTATTATCTTGCTGTTACTGATTTCCAGTTGATTCATTCCATTGAAGTCTGAGAACACACTGTATAATTTTAATTTTTTTCTATTTGTTGAGGTTTGATTTATGGCCCAGGGAATGATCTGTCTTGGTATACATCCTGGAGCCACCTGAGAATAATGCATATTCTGCTGTTGTTGGGTTGAGTGTTCTATAAATGTTGATTAGATTCTATTAGTTGATGGTGTTATTGGGTTATTCTGTATGCTTGCTGATTGCCTAGTTGTTTAATTAACTGTTGTGAGTGTAGTATTGAAATCTGAACATACAGTTGTGGATTTGTGCATTTCTCTCTTTAGCTCTATGGGGTTTTGCTTCACATATTTTGCAACTCTGTTGTTTAGTACATATACATTTACAATTGCTATGTATTCTTGGTGGATTGAGCTTTTTATCATTACATAATATCCCTCTCTGTCTCTCGTAACTTTCTTTGCTCTGAAGTCTAAATTACCTCATTTATCTTCTCACTTCTATTTTCTTTTAATGTTTGCATGACATATGGTTGTTTTTTCATTTTTTTACTTATAACCTGCCTATATTGTTATTTTTGAAGTGAATTTTTTGTGGATTCATGTTTTTTTAATTGGTATCTTTAGATCATTTACATATACTATAATTATTGATATGTTAGGGCTTAAGTATGCAATTTAATTTTTTGTTATCTATTTTCTCTGTCTTTAATTTCTGTTTCCTTTTTCTTGCCTTTTGTGGGTTACTTAAACATTTTTTAGAATTCTACTTGGGTTTTTGTATATATTTTTTAGTTTATTTTTGTATAGTTTTTTAGTAGATACTCTACATACTACATTATGTGTACATTATCATAGTGTACTGGTGTCATGATTTGACCAACTAGAGTAAATGTAGAAACTTTACTACCTCTTGTATTTCTTTACCCTCCCCCATTTATGTAATTGTCTTACATGTTTATTTTACATACATTTAGAATGACATCAGACAATATTATGATTTTTGCTTCAACTGTCAAATATAATTTAGAAACTCAAGAGGACAAATTAAGTCTATTGTACTTGCCTATGCTTTTGCTTACTGTGTTTCTTCCTTCCTGTTGTCCTCAGGTTACTTCTTTTATCTTACCTTTGGTTTAAAGACCTTACTTTAGCCATTTTTCTCCAGGGGATGGGGAAGAAAGTGAGTCTGTTGGTGACAAATTCTCTTAGTTTTCCTTCTTTTCAGAATACCTTGATTTCCTTTTCATTCCTGAAGGGTCTTTTCATTGGAAATAGGATCCTGGGTGGATAATTCTTTTCCGTCTTTTCACACTTGAAAACTGTCGTGCTACTTCCTTTTCATCTCCATGGTTTCTGATGAGAAACCTGCTGCCCTCCTAATTGTCTTTCCCTTAATAGCTAAGATTTTATTTCTCTCTGAATGTTTTCAAGACTTTTTGTTTGTCTTTAATTTTCAGAAGTTTGACTGTGATATTTCTTGGCATGGGATTTCTTTGAGTTTATACTGTTTGAGGTTTTCTCAGCTTCTTGAATCTGTAGGTTTATATCTTTTTCCAAATATGGAGGTTTTCTACTTTTGAACACCTTTTCAACTCCACCCTTTTTCTCCTTTTCTTCAGAAACCCCAGTGACAGAAATGTTAGAACTCTTGTTATAGTACCACAAGTCCCTGAGGCTTTTATTTCCTTTAGTCTAGTTCTGTTTTTTTTCAGATTGGGTAACTTTTGTTTTTCCATCTATCGGTTACTAATTCTTTCCTCTGTCTCCTCTATTTGGCTATTGAGCTCATCATTGAGTTAAGTTTTATGTTTTGGTTATTGCATTGTTTGGTTCTAGAGTTTCCATTTGGTTCTTTTTTATATTTGATTTTTTTTTTTTTCTGCTAGGCTTTCTTCCTTTTCATTGGTTTCAACATGTACAGAGTTTCTGGCTTAAGCATTTTTTGTGATGGCTACTTTAATATCTTTGTCAGATAATTCCAACATGTCTGTCATCTTGGAGCTGGTACCTGTTGATTGCCTCTGCTCATTCAGTTTGGGATCTTCCTGGTTATTGGTATGATAAGTAATTTTTTATTGAAAGCTGGACATTTTTGGTATTATGTTTTGAGGCTGTGGACTATACTTAAACCTTCTACTTTAGCTGTTTCTTTTTTTGCTCCAGCAGGAGGCTGGGGGCACTGTGTTATTACTGCCAGGTGAGGGTTGAAGTCTAGGTTTCTTAGTCTCCCTCCAAGGATACCTTCCTTAAAGGAATTGGGGTCCCTCATTACCACTCTGCACGTGATCTCCACTGACACCATGTGGGGTTCGGGTGGTCTCCTTACTGCTGAGCGGCAGTGAACATCCTGACTCTATTAGGCCTCCTCTGACACCAGCCCAGCAGGGAGTGCTGGATCGGAGTAAGGTCTAGGCTCCCCATTTGACCTTTGCTGGCATCGAGAGGGTGGGCCGCAGTTTTTCCTGGGGTGTTTAGCTGGATAGAAGAGTTATTGTCTAACAGTTTTGCCTTTTTAGGCTGCCTCTTTCCTAGTTATTTGGCTAGAGAGAGCAGGCTCTTGTTAGGGTTTTTCTTGTCTGTGCCGATTTATATTTCCAGGTTGCTGACTTCTTCAGCTCCAAACCTGAGATAGATGAGGCCAAAAGAAGACTCAGGAAACTCACCATCCTGCTGTCCCCTAGGTCACACGACCCCTAGCCAGTAGCCTTCTTCTTGTTACCTTTTAGAGTTTTCTTATGTTCGTTTTTTTTGTATCACATCCATCTGTATATATTTATTTATTTCGTACTTGGGGAGAGCAGGGGAAAGCATGTCTACTCCATCTTCCCAGAAGGGGAAGCCCTTCCTACTTCCTTTTCTTTATTATTTTTTAAAAATTGCTGAAGATATCATAAATACACTGGGAAAAATTTAAATAGTACAAAAGGGATATAGCAGTGAAAAATGTCCTTTCTACTCCTGTGCAGGGGCAGTAGTCACATGGTTCCTTTAGCAGAGGCAGTTTCTGTCACTGCTGCTCTGTGTCCTTCTCAAGAGAGTCCATGTGTATATTCACATGTGTCAGCATGCACATGAATATTTGTGTGTGCCCTTTCACGTAGCTGGTAGTGGCACTGATTTAAACTCCACCGGCCACAGCTAAGAATTGTTATACACTCGCTTAAATTTATTGTTTGCCAACCTGATATATGAAAAACTGGATCTCCTTGTAGTCTTAATGTCTTGTATTGTGTGAGTATGAGCACCATTTCAAATGTTGAAAATGCATTTATGTTTCCTGTTTTGTAGATGGACAATTTCTTCTTTATTTTACATTTCCCTTTTGGGTTGCTGGCCTTTCTTATGGACTTGTACATGTTTGTACATGGACAGTATTTACATAGCAAGGAAATTAGTCCACTGGCTGCCATGTATGTTGCAAATATTTTTTCCTATTTTTGTCATTTATCTTTTGGCTTTATCTTATTTTCTGGTGTTGTATATTTTAAAATGATTGAACTCAGATGTAGCTCATTATTTAAAAAAAGGATATTTGGGCTTTGGTTATGCTTTGAAAGTCCTTCCTACTTGAATATTACGTACATTCTTTCACATTTTTCTTGTAGTTCTTTCTATAGTTTCCTTTTTTGTTTAGGTCTTTGATACATGTCATCCAAACTTTTTTCACATAATTACTGAGTTGTCTCAACACAGTTAGTTGAAAAGTCTATCTTTCCCCCACTGGTTTGAAATATCACCTTGATTTATTATGAGTCTTCTCTATGTGAGTGCTAATCTGCCTTGTCAGCAAACTGCAGACAGCCGCTGGTGGCCTGGGTAGGCTGCACTGAGGTAATCTCAGAACCATCTGCAAGGGAAGGTACACTTTTAGAGAGGAACAAGGTGGAAGGATGTCAGTTTCTCCACCTGTTAGACTGCTGTGTGATATAATCTTATGAAAATGTATTGAACCTGTTTCAGGGACATGGGCTAACAGTCTTGCCCCCTGATAATAGGAAGCTCCTCTGTCTACTCTTCCATGAACCTGCAGGCCCTGTCCTCTACTGAAATATCTCCTACATCTTCCCCCTTTTCCCTGTTACCCTCTTCTGCCCCTGTCCACATCAGGCTTTCACTATTATGGCCTAGTTTTTGAGCACTCTCCTAAATGTTTTCGTTATCCATGGCTGCCTAACAAATCACCACAGATGTGGCTGCTTAAACTAACACATTTGTTATCTCAGGAAGTTATTTATTTTTCTGTGGTCTAGGGGTCCCAGCATGGCATAGTTGGGTCCTGTGCTTTAGGATTCCTCATAAGACTGTAATCTAAGTGTCAACCTGGGCCGGGTTCTCATCTGGAGGGTCAAATGGGGAAAGGTCTACTTTTCTATTCTCATGGTTATTGGTGGCATTCAGCTCCTTTGGCTCTAGGATTCATGGCAGCTTGTTTCTTAAAGCCAGAAAGGGAGAGAGAGAGTCTCTAGTGCCAGTCTAGTAGCCAGAGAGAGTCTTATATAACATGACATAATCACAGAGTGACATCCCATTACCTTTGCTTTATTGTATTGGAAGTCATTCATAGGTCCCACTCACATTCAAAGGATGCAGTTTCTCAAAGGTATGTCCCCCGGGATGTAGGATTCAAAGGGCCTCTTATTGTTTGTCTTCTATGGGGTTTCTGCTCTGTAGGCTCTCTTCACTCTAGTTTACACGTCACCTGGAGCTAGATTAATTTTCTTAAAGCACATCCTTGTTCTTACCAGTTTTCTGCTCAAAACCCTGTATTAGTTAAAATTCAAAACTCCTTATGTTAGCATTAGGCTCCCCCCAAGAGTTATCTGGCAGTATCTGTCAAAATTACCAGTGCATATACTCTTTGGCCCAGATTTTATCCCAGATTTCTACTTCCACATGAGTTGAAATAATGAATGCACCAGTATAATCCCTGCCAAACTGCTTGAAACAGTAAAAGATTGAAAACAACCGAAATGGTGGGGACAGATTAAACGTATCACTGAATATGCAAACGATGGACTATTACACAGCCGTGAAGATGAATAACTGTAGCTCCTTGTAAATCCATGTAGCATGATATAGATCAGGGTTCTCAAACTGTGGTTCCTGGACCAGCAGTACCAGCATCACATGGGAACTTGTTGAGAATACAACATTCTCAGGCCCCATTCTACCCCTGCTGAATCAGAGACTTTGGAGTGGGGCCCAGCAAACTGTGTTTAGTAAGCTGGCCAGGTAATTCTGATGCATGCTCCGTTTTGAAAACTATGGGTTTATAATTTTTGTAATTACATGGAAGAAGGCAGAGCCATGTATTATGTGTGTGGTATGTACCATTTGTGCACTCAAGGTGAAAGAGGTATGTGTTTACTTGTGTTTGCATGCAGTATCTCTGGAAAGATATGCAAGAAATGTGTAATATTGGAAATAGGAAAGCTAGGGGACAGGGATGGCAGGGTGACTTTTCACTGTATCCCTTTGTGTCTTTTGAATTTGAACCATTTAATGTGTTACTTATTTTAAAAATTAAAATGCAAAAGCCTCATCAATCTGACTTCAGCCTTCCTCATTAGCTTCCCTCCTCACCTCCTATATGTCCTCTTCATGCCAGTCAAACTGGTCTCTTCAGTGTCTCTGGGATTTGGGTCACATTTCCCGGCCACAAGCCTTTGCTTAATTCTGTGCTCCCATCTGGAATCCCCTGTACTCTTTGCATAATCAAGCCCACTCACCCTCAAAGGTCAGGCCCACATGCTGCCTCCTGTGGGAGGATTTTCCTGATCCTCTCTCTGCATGGGTGAGCCAGCCCTTCTTTGCTCCCACAGCCTGTCCCTCTGCTGTGACCCACCGTTCCTTTGCTTGCTGTGCATCTGTGTTCTTTATTGAACTGTCAGCTCTCTGAGGGCAGGGATTTGACCTTCCATTCTTTGTGTCTCCAGCACCCCCTGAAACCTGCACTTCGGCATCTAGGAATCTTTTAATAACTGAGCAGACAAGTAAGTGTTGGACACAAAGTCAGAGACACAAGGATACAAGGTGGCCTGGAGAGGAACAAATGTGAGAGCGGTCATTGCCCCAGAGGAGAATGAATGGGCAGGCGAGGTGGGGAAAGGCTGTAGGAGAAGCTGCTGGCAGCCAGGATTTCTCCTGGGTGGGTTTGGTTTTGGGCTGAGCCACCATTGGTGCCCTGAGGGGTGGCGTGGGTGTGGGAGGGCACCCTTCATCTGGGAGGTAGTGGGATTTTGTTTTATTAAGGGGAGAGAGTTTTTTTTTTTAAAAAGACAGATGTGCTTTGTGTTGGTGGGGTAAGATTGAGGGGTGGGATGTTTAAAAAGATATCACGTAGGCTGGCAGAAGGGCAGGTTGCCCTATCAATGAGGTTTTTCAGATTAAAACCAAGTCAGGGGTGAAGTTGTCTTTTAATATTAAAAAGAATACACCCCCAATGGCCATGCTGTCCCTAACCTCCCTCCATCTCGGTAAAGCATCTGACATTTCCTGCACATTTTAACTTTCTAACCAAATAATGAAATAATCATATTGGCTCCTCAGTCACAGGATTCATTTTATCTCTTTCCTGGGCTTCAAAATTCATCTCATATTTTAATCTGTTTTGAGCTCTTTTCAATTGCCTTGGAGATAGAGCCAAAGGTTCCCTGAACTCATGTTGCCAGGAGTTGTTTGGTTTAGGTTCCTGTGGGGTATTTTCTTTAATAACATGGTCTATCCTGCAGCAGCAGCAGGAATTCTAGCGGGGTGGGGGCTGGGGCTGGGCCTCGCACTTCATGGCTCCCTGACAGTAAATTAATGTCCGCATTCCAACTCTGGGGCTTCTCATTTTCTGTCTTCCTCCTGGATAGTGGCCTCCCTTCTCAACTGTATTCATTCTTAAAAGACCAGCTCCCTGTAGAAACACTCTCCAAACTGCTCAAGGCCTAAGACTTCTGCCCTCCCTAGAGCAGCAACAACACAAGACCCCCCAACAGCAGTAGCACTAGCCTTAGTGAGCCTCGGGATCTTCAAGCTACATTCTAGGTACTCTACATGGATTCATTCATACGATCTCACACTACCCTATAAGGTTCTGGTATTCATGTCCCCATTGTTTTGATAAGGATGTTGAGGTACAGAGAGACTAAATAACTTGCCCAAGAGCTGGAATGCACCTAAGGTTGGCTTCATCCAGTTTACCTGTTCCTATGTGCATGTCATAGTTTCCCAGCTGGGCAGTGGGCCCTGAGGTGTGACGGCCACACCTTCTTGATATTGCTTAGGTGCTCAGTTGTGTCCTGGTAAATATTTGTGGGTAACTGAAGCCCCTTGTCTCACAAGAGACCAGAGAGGGTGCTACTTTAGAGTAGGAGGTAAGGAATCTCTGCACCTTTTTTAGAGCCAAAAGACTTGTTTTGAGTGTGTGTGGAGTTACCTTAGAACTAACCCATGCGTCTTGTTTTATAAAGTAACAAATGGCCACAGCAATGCAGGTGACAAGGACTTCCCCAGGGAAGCTTTGTCTTTTGTCAGTTTAGGCAGCTATAATAAAATGCCATAAACAGATTGGGCATTTATAAACAACAGAAACTGATATTTTATGGTTCTGGAGGCTGGGAAGTCCAATACCAAGGCAGATTGGGTGTCTGGTGAGGGCCTGCTTTTTGGTTCACAGAATGGCACCTTCTAGCTGTGCCCTCACATATGGAAAGGGAGAATTCTAGTCTCTTCAGCCCATTATAAGGGCACTAATCCCATTCATGAAAGTTCCACCCTCATGACCTAATCACCTCCCAAAGTTAGAGCCTCCTCTAACTCCTCTGCTCTGTCCCCAGTGGGGTTACACATTCTCTCTTTCATGCTATTGCTCTCAAGTCTGAAATGCAAGGAGGTGCAAACACCCACCTCCTGACACCATCACATTGGGAATTAGGTTTCAGCATAGGAATTTTGGGGAGACAGACACAAACATTCAGACCATGGGAGGCATGAAACCATGCTTGCTTTGAAGATTGTTGGGAGAAAAGGGATTGTCAGGCCACTGACAGATGCCCCGCTGCAGGAAGGCTTTGGCAACTGAGGGACGTGAGACAGCTCTGTCCCGGCGGCTCCACTCTGGGAGTGAGGTCTTGTCTTCTAGTTGACTGTCTATAAAGATGGCCAGGCTTGGGGCTGGAGTTTCATGTCTTCAAGCCTCAGTCACTTCATCTGCTAGGAGATGTACCCAAACCTGCATTCCCCGTGGTGGTGCTATTGGGAAGGTGGAACCAGAGCTCACCTGGGAGAGTCACCTACTTTCTGGCAGATAACACTGGAGTTACACAAGGGGAGGCAGGTCCCCTCGTCTCCTCTTGCCATTCTGGCTGGAGGGCTGTGTGTCTGACCACACTGGCTGAATCTGCACAGCCTCTGCTCCTTCCTCTCCCTGGATTATCCCATGAGCCTTCTGGGTTGTCTTTTTCTCTGCCTCAGGCTTCTGAGTCCTCTCTGAGCAGCTGAATGCCCTGAAAGCTTCTGATGCCTGGGTCTCAGCCCCAGAGATTCTGGTCCCATAGGCTGGTGTACAGCCTGAGCTTAATATTTCTTTTAAGGTTTCCCAAGAGATTCCAGTGTGCCCCCAGGGTTGAGACCCACTGTCCTCTCAACAGGACACCGGGGTAGAGAGGAGAGAAGATCCATTAGAATTTCCAGAGCAGCATAGGTACGTAGGAGCACATTTAGGAAGCATGTTTATTAGATGCTATATGTTTTAGGCCTGATTATTGGTATATTTTGCAATGTCAGATGGAACAGTACATTAGATTTCTATGTTTAGCAAAAGACTATACAGAAGAGTCAGCACCAGCCTCCTCTGGGCTCTGAGACTCGAGGCTCTGTGACTCTGGGGCTGCTACCTACCCTCTCTAAACTCAACTTCCTCATCTGTCAAACTGGAATGTTAGTGCCTATCTTATAGAATCATTGTGAGGAAGAAGTGAGATCATGCATAAAAAACATTTTGAGAAGCCAAGACTTCCACACAAATGAAAATATTGCATAAAGCAGCTGCTTTCTGTATTCTGTCACCTGTGACTCTCTGGACACCAAGCCTCGTGAATTTGGCCTGAAGCAGGGAGATGAGGTGCCTGTAGTCCTGGATGCCTCCCAGGCTACCCCACCATGCTCATTTCAGACTCTGGCCATCCTGGCACCACTAACCAGCCTCCCTCCCTCCCAAGCCCCTGTCTTCAAATTCCATCTCCCTCCACTGGCTTCTTCCCCTCAGGACAGAAACATGCTCATCATACCCCCAGGAAAAACAAAACACACCTGTGACCCTTGGATGCCCTAGCTTTCATCTTTCTGCCTTTGCCTAACAACCAGCTTTCAGGGACACATAACCCACAAGGAGACCTCCCTCCCTCTCCTCACCCCTCTGCCAGCGACTCACTGCCACCAGCTACTGCATGTTGTCTACCCGGGGTCTCTGCCGTATGCATCCTTCATGGCACACTCTCCTTCCCTGGGTTCCTCCACATTCTTCCTTCTCCTCACCCTCACCCCTACCTTTGGCTGGTCACTTGGTCTAGGGATTCCACTTCTTCAGTATTCAAACCTGCAGGCTCCCTTCAGTGCCCATCACTATTTTGGATCAGTCCCTTGTCTCTCACCTGGGCTATTGATCAGCCCCTTCCTGTGTTCTCTCCCTCCCCTGCTCCCTGTGTCCTCCTGGGTCAAGTCCAGCTGAAAGCCCCTAGTACTCTGGCCCTGGCCTGCCCCTCTAGCTGCACGGCTTTCAGCTCTCCTCTCATACTTGCATTTATTCCTCAAATCTGTCATGGCATGTCATGGCCCTGCGATTTTTCACATGCCAGAACTTTCCCCTAAAACCCTCCATGCCTACCACTACCCCAACCTCATACTGGAGAAATATTCATTTGCTAAATCCCAGCTCAACTGTTGACTCTCTGCAGGAGCCTCCTCGACCTCCTGTGCTCTGTCCCCAGTGGGGTTATGCATGCTGTCTTTCATGCTATTGCGCTCAGGTCTGAAGTGCAAGGAGGTGCAAATGTTTATGGAATTGAACGGAATTGGTCCATTTAGTGTCATATTGCTGTAGTGTTCCAGTGCCTACAAATGCAAAGTAGTTATCCTTGCGTGGGATCTACTGCTAATTCACAGATAGTGAGAGTCAACATTTCCAGACTGGCCATGTTCTGACCTCAGCAGACAGCAGGGAGTTTCCTCTTTGAAGGGTCTATTCATGAACAATTCTAGATTCACACACATCCAGGAATGCGTTGGCTCGGCCTATGGAAGCAACCAGAACACTGCAGCTCTGAGCCACAGAGAAACCCCAATGTGCTTTATGCTTTTCTGGAGCCTTTTCCTGAGTCAAAATTCTCCCAAATCCCCACAGATGTTAAGCACCCCTAGAAGGGCAGGGGTCTCCAGCCTCTGGCTTCCCCTCCTCCCCTCTGTACTGCCCTAACCCAGCCGTGGCCTCAGCACAGATGACTTCTTGTTCCTCTTTTGTACCATCCATGGCTTCCTTTCCAAGTTTTCTCTCACTCTTCTCTCTCTGGGTAAAAGGAAAAGGACAGCCTGTTAAAGCCACAAAGCCTCATCGCAGAACTAATGCCACCAGCTTTTGATGGGCTTTCAAGGGGCCGTTCTTGCAGGGCAGGCCTTCTCTGGCCTCCTTTCATTCGCTTGATCTGTTGGAAGGTCCAGCAGCTATTAAACTCATTCTTGAAATTCTCCTTTTACATCTGGCTTGTCTGTCTCACCGTCAAGGTGGCGTTGTACCTATCATGTTGCCAGTACTATGTTAACTTTGTTATGTTTTATATTAGAGGGTTGTTACATATAAGATTGCTATGCTACGTATTATAATAGTGTCCTCTGTCATTTTCTTTGAAAATCATGTCTTGATCATCTTCTCTTTCTAAACCAGCTCTGAAAGCTTTCCTTCATCCTAGGGTAAAAAAATGACAGAGAAGAAATTTCACCTTCTCATGGGGGATGGAGGAAGGTCAGGCCTGAGCTCTGGGGGGCTGTGTGTGGGTTCATGGGAGTGGTAGCCACCAGCTAGTCCTCTGTCATCTGGCCCTTGGCGGGATTATCCTTCCTATGCACTTTGTTGGGGGTCACAGAATACATTCTGGGCAGTAAGTTGTGTGTGAAGCATGGGTTTCACTTCCAGGTCAGAGCACCTTATTGCCAGGGCAAGGCCCTCCAGAGCTCACAGGACAGCAGGAAGCATTGGAGACAGGGGCTGCTGCATCAGCCCAAACCCTGAGTGATTCCAGCGGCAAGCCTCTGTGGACCTGTGATCAACACCAGCCAGGCATAAGGGAGGAGGAAACCGGGACTGGCTTTTAATAGCTTTATTGAGATAAGATTCATGCCTCTTATTTATTGAGATAAAGTTCATCCCTCTAAGTGTATAATGCAGTGGTTTTTAGTATTTTCACAGGGTTGTGTCACCACTCTCTAATTTTAAAACATTTTCATCACTCCAGAAAGAAGCCCTATATTCATTAGCATAAGCCTGCAGTGTTTTCAGCTACTGCAATCTGGGAATTTGTTGTTACTGCAGCATGGACCAACCTATCCTGACTGGCACAGAAGTTAAGTCCATGCCTGAAAGAGTTGTGCTGGTATGTGAGGCTGCTTTTTGCATTTTACTATAAAGAAATGCCTGAGGCTGGGTAATTTATAAAGAAAAGGGGTTTAATTAGCTCACAGTTCTGCTGGCCGTACAAGCATGGCTCCAGCATCTGCTTCTGGTGAGGCCTCAGGAAGCTTCCAATCATGGCAGAAGGCAAAGGGAGAGCAGGCAGAGTCACAAGGTGAGAGTGTGAGCAAGAGAGACTGGGCGGAGGTGTCACCTATGTCACATACTTTTTTTTGTTTTGAAGTGGAATCTCATTCAGTTACCCAGGCTGGAGCGCAGTGGCGCCATCTCAGCTCACTGCAACCTCCGCCTTCCAGGTTCAAGCGATTCTCCTGCCTCAGCTGCCCAAGTCGCTGGGATGACAGGGGCCTGCCACCATGCCTGGCTATTTTTTGTATTTTTAGTAGATATGCGGTTTCACCATTGTTGGCTAGGCTGGTTTCGAGCTCGTGACCTCAAGTGAGGTTGAGGCTCTGCCTCCCAAAATGTTGGGATTATAGGCCGACACACCCGGCCCCTGCCATACACTTTTAAACAACCAGATCTCACATGAACTCAGAGGGATAACTGATTATCACCAAGGGAATGGCTCCTTAGCCATCCATCAATGGCTCCTAGCCATTCATGAGGGATCCACCCTTGTGATCCGAGCACTGTCACAGGCCTCACTGCCAACACTGGGGGGTTACATTTCAACATGCGAATCGGAGGGGACAAGCATCCAAACGTTATCCGCTATGTAACAAGAACTCCTACTCTGTGCCATTAGTGTAGGCTAAATTTGAAGATGAAAAGGCTGGAATGAGGAGAATTGGTGGACATGTCCTATGAGTGTGAAAGCTACTTTTGTTGTCTTAGGCCACTGGAATTTTGGGGTGTTTGCTATTACCAGTCTACATGACTAGCTGGGGGAGGTGGGAGGGCCTTGTCAGGGTGGGGTGGGGCAGAGTTCGAATACCAGTGAGACTTTCCAGGAGTTCCCCAAAGCTCATCACCTTAACAGTCACCTCCCATGCTCCTGGGGAAAGCCAAATTGAGGAGTCCTACCCTGCCTGGGGCACCTGGGGAGAATTGGCACTCTTCTTTGTCTCTGTTTCATTGTCACCTTTCCTGTGTGTCAGGGAAGGGCTCCTGAGAGGGAGAGGCGAGGAAGTGTGAGCTCTGCGCCCAGTTCCCAGCTGTGTTTCTCCCGGGGCTGGCTGGGCAGAATCAACAGGAAGGTGCGGTTTGTCTTCGTGACACTCCTCCCTACCCCTTCCCAGCCTCCAACCAGGAGCACCAGCACGGGCTTCTTCCTTCTTCTGGTCATCCCCGACCCCCACCTGCTATTCTGCAGGTGGCTGTCTGCTTCCCGTCAGAATCTGTATATTCTCTTACCCCTCTGGGACAGACCTTCCGGTGTGTTTCAAGGTGACAATCTGGTGATCTGATAGATTAATCTTAGCACATATGCTCATGGAGAGTGCAGGCTGCCTCAGGGGATCGTTCGTTCCTCAGATAAGTTTTAAAGGCTTCCCTGTGCCCTGAACTGAGCACAGTACTGTGGGTGGAGTCCTGGCTCAGGCCTGGTCCTGTCTCTAGTCCCTTCCAGTTCGGTGGGGGAGAAAGCAGGGCCACACAGAGCAGTGTTTAGAAGTGTAGTGTAGAATCATGTGTGTTAGGAACTGTAAGTGGGACCCAGATGGCAGATGCTGTGCGGGCTGAGAGGGTAGAGGGAATGCCCTGTGGCCTGGCATGGTCAGGGAATGGCAGTCACCCACTGCCTTGACCTCAATTCCCCCAGCTGTCAGATAATGCACGTGGGTTCATTGATTGTTTCTCGTATTGCCCGATGATAAGAATGCCAGGGAGACTTGGTCAACATCTGGATCATCAGGTGCTCCTAGCAACTCTGATTCTGTGAGTCCAGAGCAGCGCTGGGATCTGGCTCTTTATATCCGGTCTGACCTCCCTTCCTTATTCAGTTCTACCCTAGGAGATGGGATGCCAGGCGCTTTAGCCTGGGCAGGCTGTGAAAAGCTGTGGGGACCTGGAGGAGGGTCTTCCCGATGCTGAGTTCCTGAACACTGCCCTGCTTTGTGTTGGAAAAGCCTGTACCACAGTTGAGGTGAATCACTTGGTTGGGAGACAGGGACGCTGTTAAACCCTTCTTGGTTGCTGAATAATGTAACCATCCAGCCAGCAGGGCCAGGCAAGCCTTGTTGAACAGGAGAGCCCTTTGGAGGAGCGCTGAAGGCATCCTGGCCACTGTTCACAGGCAACCTTGGCATAATAGCACTGCAGGCTGCATGGAGCCTTTCTGAGTGAGTTCACTCACTCAGTGAGTGGATATGTCTGAGAACCAATATGGTAATTGGGTCTCTGGAACAGTCTGACAAGATGATGCCTGCCCTTTTCCTAGCTTGAAAACCCTGTTCTGTAAACCCAAAAAGGATGTGTTGAGGATCCTGTAACTCAGTGGCTCTTAAGCCTCGTGCGTATCAGAGTTGCCTGGCAGGCTTGCTAAAACAGGGTGCTGGGCCCCACCACCAGAGCATCCGATTCAAGACCTCTGGGGTGGGGCCCCAGAATGTGCATTTCTAGCAAGTTCCCTGTTGCTGCTGTGGATGCTGCCCCAGGATCACAGTTGAAAGTCAACACTAACTTCTCAAACTGCTGACCTGGGGTGAGAGGTCTCAGGACCCGGCCACTGCCCTCAGGGCACTTGTTCTCTGATTGAGGACGTACCCTCACACATTCAGATCAAGAGAATGTGAAGCAGGGAGTGTCCAGTGCCTGAAGTGAGCCACAGGTTCTAGGCACCAAGGAATTTGAGGGGACAGAGGTTGTGGGCGCATGTGGGAGACTTCCTGAAGTGGAGGCCGTGGATGGGGCAGCACACGGATTGCTGTGCCATACACTGCATACACGCAGCCCGGCATGAGCACAGCATCCCCTGCAATTGTGCAGTGCAGTGGTGCTGGTGAAGGGGAGCGTCCTTGGGCCTGGACTGGTGTATAGGCTGGGAAGCCCCGAGCAGGTCTGTGGGATAGTGCAGAAGCCAATGGCCAAGTGGAGTTCCTAGGAGGGGCAGGAAGGAGAGCAGGTTTTATGGGAGCCAGAGCATGGAAGGTTTGAAGTGCTTGGGTGAAGAGTTCAGACTTTATTCCGTGGTGAACTGGGAACGAATCAACAGCAGTTTGGCTCCCCTAAGCAGACATCTGGAAATCGACTCTTAACGTTTTGAAAAACAGATTTCCAGTAGTAGCTCATGGCTGGTCCGTGTGACATTGCTGCACCTCAGAGATTTCTCTCTTCCCCCATTACTGTCCCCCAGCCTCTCTGGATTTCTCCCCCTACAGTTCTTGAAATTTCACAATGAGAAACCACCCTCTCCAAGAAGCTCATGTTATAAACCAGAGATGCCCTAGAAGAAAGTAACTAACCCTAATGCACCATGCTGGCTCACTGCAGGGAGGATTGGCACGTCTCTTCTCCAGGGACCAGTGGGCTTTGATGAGGCTGGAGGCAGAGCAGGGAAAGGGTGTCTGGCAGAGGTGGAGTACCACCATGTGGGGTCAGAGAGGAAGCAGGAAGACAGAATTTGTTCAGGGAAAGCCCTCCTCTGAGGTCTGGGCAACAAGAATGTTCTAGGGTGGTGTGAGGCCAGGAGCTGGATGCTGAGGGGTGTACGAGGGCGTTGGCCTGCTTGGTGGGCTCCCAGCAGCACAGCCCAGTTTATTTAGTCCCGTATGTCTCCTTTCCTCTGCTGCAGAAGTTGACTCAAGTATCCCACTGTTCAGACCAGCCCTGACATACTGGCCCTCTCCTCCCTGCCTAACTGGCTGCAGGGACTGGAATTGCTGCTAGGTTTGCTGCTAGCCATGTCTCTCAAGTTACGTTCCCGAGTCTAGTAGATGGATATGTTCTGAAAACCACATGAATAGAGAAGCTCTATTCATGTAATGCAAAGCTTGGATCTTACCTTGATGCCCCTTGAGTCATTTTTGGGGATGGTGATGTAAAAGGAGACCTGGGGTGAGTCCTTTGACCAAGTGATTAATCACCTCCCTATTTTCCTGTTTCCAAGTCAAGTTTGTCCGTATTGGATGGTGTGTGGGAACAATGTTTGTGCATGTAAAGACTCCAACAGGAGACTATTATGAGCAAGTTCCTTAACTGTGTTGATATTGAGATTGATAATGTCACCCTAAGAAACCTATTTGTAAAGCACTTGTCATCGCTGCTACTGTGGAGGCTGAGGAAGTGGGACCCCTTGAGCCCAGGAGTTTGAAGCCAGCCTGGGCAACATAGTAAGAACCCATCTCTTAAACGAAACCGAACAAAACCGGTTTGTTTGGGCCTTGAAGAAAGATGGAGTTCTGTGTGCAGATGTGAATTACAGGTGTACTTCCAAGCAGAGGCACCTGCAAAGGATGCTTTTGTTGAATGAGGTTCTGAGAAGCTGGAGGCTGATATCTGCTACCAATTGAAGTTCCACATAGTTCACTGAAGTAAGGAAAATATAGCAACCTCAGGAGGCGGTTTGGAGTTGAGGCAAAGCCTCCGTCTCCCTCTCCTTCTCTCCCTGCTGCAGTGGAAATGCAGGATGGTCCTTTGGACCCCACCTCCTGGGCCTCAGTCTTGGTGCTACCACTTCCAGGCTATGTGAGGATGGTGGCCAGCTCCTGCAACCCTTCAGTTCCTCATCTGTGTGAGTATCAACCACAAGGTTATCATGAGAAAAATGTGTGGGGTGCCTGGAACCTAGTGGGTGCCATTACGACCAGGCCAGCCCCATCCTGCTCTTGATGCTGTCACAAAGGACTGCCCCAGTCACCCCCAGAAAGGCCCTGAGAACCTTCTACTGGAAATGCTAAGATCAGAGTCATTAAGAGGTTTTAACATCAGATGGGATTGGAGAAAACTGGGGGACAGGGACTCTTCCTTAGTCCCACAATGGATAAGAGGCTGATCCCAGGCTGCAGCCTGGTTTCTTGTCCTCAGATAAAAACTCTGACCACAAACTCCCTGAAACAGTGCCATGACATAGAGACCAGGGAAGCTCATTTGTCAATCAGCAAATTGACGGTTGGATTGAAGAAGGAGGAGGAATCAACAAATCCATAGAAAGACTGAAGAATAAGGAAGGTTTTCTGTACAGTCAGAGCTCGTGATTTTAGACAATGGAGGGTACATCTTGGTGTGGTAAACAGAACACTCTATTTTGAATAGAAAACCTGGACACAGCTGTCATCTCTGCCCCTTGTTATTGGTGTGATTCTGGGCTGGAACTATCTGTTCTTCAGTTTTCACATCTGTAAATTGAGTATGCATATCCATACCTATCTCCCAGAGTTGTTTTGAGGGTTGGGAGATACTGGATAGGAAAGCCCTATGCGGGCTGCAAAACACTATGAAAAAGCAAATGATGATTGTAACAGCTTCTATTTCTATATTGCTTTTAGGCTTCTAGAGAATTTTCTCATCTTCTTCTGATTTAATGGACGGCAGTAGTTGTGCAAGGTGGTCAGGGCAGATGGTGATCCCCATATTCAGATGTCTAAGGTTAATGGCCTGGCCAAGACTATCAACAGGTACAGAGGTGGGAGACTGTGGGCCCCAGCCCTCCCGACACAGTGAACATTGTGCTTTCCACAGGGCTGCCCCCTGTACCTTTCAGCTCACCTCCAACCTGGACATCATTTGCTCACCTGCTCGCACATCTCTTCTGTCCTGAACTTAGCTCAGTTCTGCTCTTCCCAGGGTTTTGTTCGTGTGTAAAGTTGGGATCTTACCTTGCTGCCCCTTGAGGCATATTTTCATCTTCTGGACCCAGTGCCCCTAGGCTGCCCATGGACTGCCCACCACAGTGCCTCCTCCAGCCTGCTTGCCCCAGTCAGCACCCTGGGCCCTAGATCTGTCTTTCCCCTGAGCCCCATCCCTGGCTGGCCAAGCAGATGAAGAGGACCACAGGGTGAGAGCGTACCTCCTCTTGGGGACGGGGACTTTCTAGAGGTGATGCTTTGCTAAAAGAGTGGATTCGAACAGTGGGCCTTTGGGCCCTGGTGGCATTTTAGGACAAGAAGCCCTGTTGGAACCCTGTGGATGCCCCCAGGGCATAGCCCGGTGGTTAGCGGCCAGCAGGGCTGTGAGCACTTGAGTAAGCTGGCAGGCGACACTGGCAGGGCAGGTAGCCGCTCTGACTGTTCCCTGAGCCCAGGTTCCTCTGTCTTCCAGACACTTGCTGAGAACTTAGTGGGCATCAAGCATGGTACCATGTGCTGCCCTCAGAATGCTCACACTCCAGTGGCTGCCATGTGAGGTGACAGGCAAGTCTTCAGGGTCAAAGGTGCAAAAACGGGGTAAAGTACAAGTGCTCTAGGAACAGGTTGTATAAAGGCACCTGCGAGTCCTGGCCTGTGGGGTCAGGGAAGGCTTCCTGGAAGAGGGAACCCTTGAGCTGACCTTGGAAGACCAGGCAGAGGCCAAATGGAGGTGAGGAAGGGGGCTGGGCAGAGGGTAGGCACCTCTAGTTTCTGTCCTCAAGGCTCTCAGGCTCACCTGCTGGGACTTAGCACTCCCCTCTGTCTTAGATTCTGGGCTTGCCTTGCTGCCAAGGGGGCCAGCAGTGCTGGTGGGTGAGAGAATGAGCACTCTTTGGGGTCCATAGGCCTGGCACTGGCTGCTGTGAAATCTTAATCCAGGTGTCCCCAAACTATGGCCTACGGGCCGCATGCGGCCCCCTGAGGCCATTTATCCAGCTCCCCGCTGCACTTCAGGAAGGGGCACCTCTTTCATTGGTGGTCAGTGAGAGGAGCACAGTATGTGGCGGCCCTCCAACAGTCTGAGGGACAGTGAACTGGCCTCCTGTGTAAAAAGTTTGGGGATGCCTGTCTTAATCAGTCACTGCCATCAAAGGCTTCCTGTCTTTCTGAATGAGTGATTTAACTTATCTTTTAGATTGCAGTTGACCTTCAACACATAAAAGGCTCTTTCAGGTTGAAGCAACATCTCCACCAGGAATGGATTAAGAGCAGGAAAATGGCACCTTTCTTTTTTTTTTTTTTTTTTTTTTTTTTTTTTGAGACGGAGTTTCGCTCTTGTTACCTAGGCTGGAGTGCAATGGCACGATCTCGGCTCACCGCAACCTCCGCCTCCTGGGTTCAGGCAATTCTCCTGCCTCAGCCTCCTGAGTAGCTGGGATTACAGGCATGCGCCACCATGCCCAGCTAATTTTTTTGTATTTTTAGTAGAGACGGGGTTTCACCATGTTGACCAGGATGGTCTCGATCTCTTGACCTCGTGATCCACCCGCCTCGGCCTCCCAAAGTGCTGGGATTACAGGCTTGAGCCACCACGCCCGGCCAGTGGCACCTTTCTTAACACGGGTGCAGTTGGGCCATTGGAAACCCAAATGCACTTGTAATCTTTTCTTGCAGCACATCCGTGGCGAGAGGCCCTCCTTTTAGACAGTGGTGGTATACCTTTCCCACCGGGGAAACCAGCTGACTTGCAAGCCTGTACAATATCCATGAGGGAGGAGCAGTTTGCTGGTTGAGATACCCAAAGCCACTGGTCTTTTCACACTTCTGAACTTGGGCCCTCCTTTGCTAGCTGCTGGCTTTGTCCTTCTCTCCAGTCCTGTCCCATCACCAACAAGAGTCCAGGGAATTGTGAGCGGCCGCAATCCTCAGGGGATCCCTGGGTTCATCCCTGGAATAAGCATGGGGGCAGTAGGGAGGGGTAAGGAAAAGGTGTGAGCTGTGGCTTCTCTGTCAAAAAGGGCTTCCATCTCACACCCACACATGGCTTGGGGTGGGAGTGCATGTGTACATTAGTTCAGTTCTATGGAGGGCAATTCAGCAGTAGCTGGGGAATTTTAATGCACATGTCCTTTGACCCATGAGTTCCACTTATTTGAATTTATTCTACAGACATCCAGGCACATACAGGAAATGGTATACATACAAGATTGTTCACTGCAGTGTTGTAGGCAAGAGCAAAAGATTATAAACAACTTAAGTGTCCATCAGCAGGAGACTAGATTAATCAACTATAGTGCATCCACACAGTGGAAGGGTATGCAGCCATTAAAAAGATCAAGGATGCTTTTATATGTGGATCCAGGACAATCTCAAGGGCGTTATGATAAAAGCAAGATGCAGAACAGCGTTATGGGACTGTACCATTGGTATAAAAATAATACATACTGCTGTTGCTTTATCTTGGCATAAAGCCTCTTGGGATAGAAACACAAGGAAATGTTAACAGGGAGGTGAACGGGATGGTGGGCAACAGGGGCAGAAGGGCACCTTTTCACTCTGTAGCCTTTTATGCCATTTGGATTTTGAACAATGTGAATGTATTTGTTATTTGTGATTGGCAGGATATGGCCTCCCCAAAATGTCCACATTTTAATCCCCAGAACCTGTGAGTATGTTGCCTTATGTGACACAGGGGCTTGGCAGATGGGATTAAGGTTATAGATATTGAGATGGGGAAATTATCCTGGTTTATCCAGATGGGCTCAATCTAATCACATAAGCCCTTAAAAGCAGGAACCTTGCCTGGCTGTGTTCAGAGAAGGAGACATAACTATGAAGAACGTTCAGAGAGACGCGATGCTGCTAACTTGACGATGGAGGAAAGTGCACCAGCCAAGGAATGCAGGCGGCCTCTGGAGGCTTGAAAAGGCAAGGAAATGTTCTTCTCCAGAGCCTCCAGGAAGGAACACAGCTAAGCTGACACCTTGATTTTAGCCCAGTGAGACCCATGTCAGACTTCAACCTCCAGAACTATAAGATAATGAATTCATGCTGTGTAAACCACTAAGTGTGGCCATTTGTTACAGCAGTAATAGAAAGCTAATATTCTATTCAAAACACTAAATAAAGAAAACAGTTTTTTAGTATATGTACTGCTGAAGCAAGCACAAGAAAACAGTTTTTAAGAGTCACAGTCTGGTTAGAGTGGGACTCACAGCACATGCACTGAGGAAACACACTTTCGGTGCAGGGCTGTGTGGGGCAGCAGACTGTCAATGCTGTGGGACGCAGCCCTGTTTATGAAGCACAGGCAGAGTGCCTATTACAGGCCAAGCACTGTGCAAGGTGCACGGGCCACTAAATGAAAAAGATGTAGTCTCCACCTTGGGCTGAGTTTTGCAATCTATCTCCTTCTCCCTTTAAAACCGGCCTCCAGGATGCCGGTACTGTGCACCCCCACTCCATGGTCTCTGTTACATGTGGAATTTCTAGGCCCTTTGCCATCTCGGACCCCAATGGACCAGACTTTAGCTCATTCCCCTGTATGTGGCTAGCCAACCAGCCTGAGTGGTGGTAGGGCTGGAGGGCCTCCCACCTCTGGAGAAGGTTGATCCTGCTTTAAACTTTCCTCCACCAGTGTTTAGCCTGAGCACAATTCATTCCAGCATCACTCCAAGATTGGGTGACTCAGGGTCTCTGCCTTTGGAACTGTGTGCCCAGCATCTCTTCACAAGACCACACACTCCCTTATGTGGGGATCTGCTTTATTCATTTGTCACCTACCTGCCATCTCAACAGGACAGAACATATCATAGGGACTTCTAAAACATATGTGCAACTTCTATAGTTTGCGTCTGGTGGTACTAGGTGGGCATTATGCAAGAAACTAATCAAAAAAAGATGCAGACTTGAACTTGGTCCTCTCGATGTAAAAAGAATATTTATCTTTGCTCTTGTCTGCCATTTCCTTCATCCTTGCCCACTTTATACTGCAAAATATACCGAGGGGTAAAAGATTTCTTTCTTTAGTCCTCCCTTCCCTGATGGGTATGGCTAAGATGCTGTGACCCTTCGACTTGAAGGAGCCACTGAGCAAGCTGCTAATAGGTGTGTCTCAAGTTCTGCCAGCCAATAGCCAGCCAGCACCATGCCTAGGGCTGCATTAAAGCCCCCTTGACCCTGGGACCCCTGTGTGCTCTTCTGCCACCTCACTGTTCCTATCCCTTCTGTGCCACCCATCTGTCCCTCGGGGCTTTTTTCTCTTGGTCAGATGCATGTGTGTGTGAGAGCAGAGGGGCAGCAGACACAGGCAGGTGATGCATGTCCATTTAGGAACTCTTGGAAACTGGCCCTCCCCCTGGGAATGATCTCGCCGGCACCGTCTTAGCCTCTACGGCAGATCTGGAGCAGTGTGTTTTGTTTGTTTGTTTGTTTTTGAGGCAGAGTCTAGCTGTGTCACCCAGGCTGGAGTGTAATGGTACAATCTTGGCTCACTGCAACCTCTGCCTCCCAGGTTCAAGTGATTCTCCTGCCTCAGCCTCCCAAGTAGTGGGCATTACAGGCAGGTGATGATGATCACCACATGTAGGGGTTTGACTCCACGACAGATGAATAAATACACTCAACACACAAAGTACAGTGAAGAGTGGGCTAGGGAGGTTTTCAGCTGCTCTCAGAGGGTGACGGCAGCCACCCAACTGCCCCTAGCTGTTTTTCCTCACATTCATTCAGTATAGATTTAATGACAGAAGTTCTAAATCAACACACTTGTGGATGATTAACATGGTTAAAAGAGTGGTTTTACCAATGATAAAAGGTTTGGTTCTGAGGCCCAGTGCAAACACCATTAATGGGTAATCCCCCTTCCACCTCCCCGAGAGTACCATCCGGCACAAAGTTTACATGAGTAAACAAATAGTTAGAGACAAAGGAATGTGGCGTAAACAGACTGAACTGGGGAAGCTACTATTATCCTTAACCTTCACCCTATGACCTAATGCTCTAAGGTAAGAACTGGCCGCCTTCAGCCTGTTTCATTATTGCAAGTTAATGAAAACCTTTCAGCCTTCCAAAAGGTATGAGACTATATCTTATGACTTTCCCTAATATTTCTTTTAATATTTTGCCAGCCACCCCGAGTGAATTCCAACACAGGCATGTGCCACCACGCCTGGCTAATTTTTGTATTCTTAATAGAGATGGGGTTTCACCATGTTGGTTAGGCTAATCTTGAACACCTGACCTTAGTGACCCGCCCACCTTGGCCTCCCAAAGTGCTGGGATTACAGGTGTGAGCCACCACGCCCGGCCTAGAGCAGCGTTTTTATTGATGAGACGGCAGGGTCCTCTGGAACAAAACAGCCAGGCAGCCACGGGTCCTTGCCCTAGTGGGGAACTGTGGTCTGCAGGGAAGTGTGGGAGTGAAGCAGGTGCACTTTGGAATCAGGTACGTGAGGATTTGAATTCAGACTCTGCCTTCATAAGCTGTGTGACCTTGGCTGCTTACCCACTGCAAGCCTCAGTTTACTCATCTTTAAAACTGAGAGCTAGACTCGGACCTGGATGACACCAGGGATGTATAAGGCTGGGGTCGAATTCTGAATCTGTGCTTGCCTTCTAGTCTGGCTCCTATGGTGATGTCAACTCCTAAGAGTGTATAATATCCCCACTCCTGCATCTCCCAGGTGGCAAAGCAGAAGTAGATGCCAATTCATGGGCAGGGTTGTTGTGATGACTGCAATGAATTAGCCTTGGAAAATGCCTGGTTCTTGTTGGTTATTATTTTGCAAAGTTCATGCTGTTTTACAGTCTCGGCTCATGTCTTTGCTACTGTGCTGCTCCCTGGGCCAGGCCAACAGGCTGTGGGCTTGCAGAGGCCTCTGCACCTGCCTCACGGGCCCTCTCAGCCCTGATTCCTGCTTTTTTGCATGATGACCTCAGCATCTTGCAAACCATCTCCCACCTTGGTCTCAAAGTGATTTTGCTATTTCATCCCCAGAACCTTCCCCTGGAGCCTGGACTTTTCATAGGTATTAACATCACTCAGAATGGCCCACCTCCCTGCTTGAAAACTCTGATTCTCTTTTGTAACCACAACCTCCAGGCACTTTGCTGGTTCCATCCCTGATTAGGGAGTTCAGATGTTTCAGTGGAGTCTTGGTAGGGTTGGTGAGAAAGCAGAGGTTGGCTGGGTCAGGTAAGGGAAGAGGCTGCTTACCCCATAGCATGTGGAGCCTTGGTGGAAGCTGGGCCTGCTTAAGGGGCCAAGACAGAGGCAGTGGGGTGGAGATTTGTGCTGTCTGATGAGGAGAGGAGGGAGTAGGTGTCCACGTGTTGCTCTGCTGGTTGGTTCTGGGTCTGGGGAAGCCTGCCTCTAACCTCCTGCCTCTAGAGAGCTTCCTAGGAGAAATGAGGAAAAGAAAGCCTCAACTGAGGAATTACGGTATCTTTTATGGGAAAAAGCAATCAGCAAGAGCATATTGAAATTTGGGGATCATGGCCAGAAGCGGTGGCTCATGCCTGTAATTCCAGCACTTTCAGAGGCTGAGGTAGGCAGATCACTTGAGGTCAGGAGTTTGAGACCAGCCTGGCCTACTTGATATAATGTAGTCTTTACTAAAACCAAAAATTAACAGGGCATGGTGGCATGTGCCTGTAGTCCCAGCTACTTGGGAGGCTGAGGCAGGAGAATGACTTGAATCCAGGGGGCAGAGGTTGCCGTGAGCCTAGGTGACAGACCAAGACTCCATCTCAAAAAAAAAAAAAAAAAAAAAAGGAAATGGAAATTACTCAGTAGAAAAGGGTGATGCTAGAGATGAGAGAGTTGAAGGTTGAAGTGAAATTCTAAATCTGAGTTCACTTTCTCATCCGTCCTCCATGGTCAGTTAGCCCCACTCTGGGAAAACCAGCCATTGAGACAGAAGGAGGCAGCTGTCTAGTGACACTCCACTTATCCAGAGACCAGCCTGCAAGCAACCTCCCCTATCCAGAACACAGACACAGATGGCAAAGTCAGGTAAAAGGGCCTCTGGTTAGCAAAAATGGCTAAAGCCTGGCACCCGATTTCCAAGAACACCCCTGCCCCCACCCTCACTCAGAGCCCCAGGGTTGCCCAGCCTTAGGGGAACACATTTTCTCCATTAGAGGTATGAGAAGTGGCTTGAGACGGGCATTCCCAACTGGGATATGATCCATGGGATATGCTGACCATGGGGAAAAAGCAGATAGAAGAAGAAAAGCAGAGAGGCAGAGACAAAGGGTCAGCATGGCAGAGAGCCTCGTGTTGGTGGCAGAGGGTCAGCAAGACAAGGTTCAGTCATGTTCAGCATCTCAGTCCTTCAAGTACTTTGTGGAGTGAGGCTAGGGCAGAAGGTACACAAATTTTAGGGTTTATGTCCTTTGCCACAAAAGGATAAGAAGCATGTAAACATTAAAAAAATACTTTATGCAGTAGGGTTAAAAATAAAATACATTTTGTGGCTGAATGAGGCAATGTTCAGTTGTCTACAAAATGGTTGTGAAATATCTCACCTGTGTGACTAGATAAATGGTTGTTTCCACTGGCATCATAGAATATGAGAGCCAGATAGGACCAAGAGATCCCATAAACTGATTTTTTAACATTTTTCTAGATCATGTAATTGAAGTTCAGAGATGGGAAGTGATTTGCCCAAGGTCCCACAGCCAGATGGCAGCAGAGCTGGGCCTTGCACTTGGTTTGCCAGAGTGCAACATGGATCCAGGAACTGGGCAGCCGGGCTGGGTTCAGACACTGTACCTCAGCCAGGATCAGCCTGACTGGGGCTGGGGACCCCCTCCAGCCTCGCAGAGGTCAGAGCCAAGGCTTAGCTGGTGCATTGGGGGACCTGAAATACCTGCTCAGGAGCATGCTGAAGAGATAGAATGAGATGGAGGTCTGAGAATGTGGGGGGCAGTGCTGGCATGGCGGGAGAGCTCAGCAGAAGTGCACAGGGCACCTTGAGGGGTGGGGAGTTGGGAGTGGGGTGAACATGCCCAATTCCTAAGTGAACTCTGGGGCTGCTGTTTTAGAACAGTCCACCTCTATGCATGTCAGAAACCAGTTTGAAAGGTAGCTTATAGCCCTGAAACAGGAAACAAAGAAGAAAATGCCAGGCACTCCTAGTAATCCTGCAGGAACCAGCTCCTGCAGTCTGATTTTTGCTATTTCCTGTAAGAAAGGGCTCCAAACCCAAGCTGTCCAGGGCACACCTACGACAGCTTCTTACTGAACAGCTATCCACAGCCTTCCTATTTTTACCCTTAATAACTGTAAGCTGGGGGTTACCAAGGTCTTCCTGTTGCTATAGTGAGAGGTGATAGCACCAGCCTTCCGAAGCGCTGGACCCTTGGCTTAGAGGAAAAACAGAATCTGGGTTGCTTTATTTTTGGGTTTGACTGAGAAGATTTAATGCACCATTTTCCAGCCTTTGCAACAATGGCAGTTTTTGCTTAAAATATAGAAAACCTCCATAACAAAGAATAACTTGCCATTTTGAGGAGTGGACATCGGAGAGATGATAGAAGATAAATTTTAAATTACAAAAATGATAAAACTTCATCAAGAAAACCCAGAAAATGACAAACAAATAGAAACACATGTTCTTACATTACCATAGCACAGCCTTCAGGGTCCTCGTGAATTATAGCCCTACTATCAGCCTTTCTAAACATGCATTTGGCAGTGTTGAAGACATAGTATCCATATAATTGGTAGTCTGCTATTTGAGTTAATATGCCATAAGCATTCTTCTGTGTTGCTGCATTATCTCAATAAGCATTATTTTTATTGGCTGGCTAATGTCATAATTTCATAAAGCATTCTCCTACTTTTCCCCTTTGTCTCTTGAATCCACACTTGGTCTCCATCATACCATCTCTATTGAAATTCTACTGCTTCTCTGATTTGGATAACTGGCCGGCCTTTCTCTTTCCCCCTTTCCCCGTCCCCTCCCCATACACATGCCAGGACTTCCTCCCCTCTGCAGCCTGGCTAATCAGAAGGTGATCCCAGACCAGTAGCATGGCATCCCCTGGGAGCTTGCTAGAAATGCAGGCTCTTGACTCCACCTGAGACCACTGAACAGCACCTCCACTGGGACAAGATCCCCAGTGATTCATAAGCATGTAGAAGTTTGACAAGCACTGATCTAAAACACTCTTCCCGGCCACGTGTGTTGGCTCATGCCTATAATCCCAGCACTTTGGGAGACTGAGGCGGGTGGATCACTAGAGGTCAGGATTTCAAGACCAGCCTGGTCAGCAAGATGAAACCCTGTCTCTACTAAAAATACAAAAATTAACTGGGTGTGGAAGCATGTGCCTGTAATACAACTCAGGAGGCTGAGGCAGGAGAATCACTTGAACCTGGGAGGTGAAGGCTGCAGTGAACTTGAGATCATGCCACTGCACTCCAGCCTGCGCGACAGAGCCAGACTCCGTCTCAAAAATAAATTTAAAGAAATACATAAATAAATAAAACACACATCCCCATGGCTCCAGGGTAGAAGCCCCACTCCTAGCCAGGTGCACAGCCGGCTGAGTAGAGACCAAAGCGGGCAGGGGGAGGGAGTGCAGAGAGAAGGGGCTAGGCCAGTAAGACAATCTGCAGGTGGTAGGCAGCTGTGGGCCAGGGACTTTAGGGAGGTTGGGGGAGCGGAGGGGGCCTGTTAAGGAAGTTCCAAAATCCATATCCGCAGATGATGCAAGATTGAAAACTGGGAGCCCAACAGGCTAACAGGGGAAGGAGTGTGGGCTTAGGCAGAGCAGCCACTGCTTCCGACTCACTCTTGTTTCATAGATGAAGAAGCTGAGCACAGAGAAATTAAGTTGCTTGCCCAAGGTCACACAGGTAATTGGTGGTGGGGCTGGGATACAAACCTGATTCCACAGCCCACACTTCTTAACCAGCTGGCAGTGCAGACTCCAGAGTGTGGGCTAAGTAGAGGAAGAAGAAAGGAATAAAAAGATGTTAAGTTCCTACAATGAGCAAGTACCGTTTTATTTTATCTCGTTTAGTATTTACAACAGCCTTTGGGTGCGGGTGTTCTTACCCTACATTATAGGTGAGGCGGTGATGAGCAAGTTACTGGAGTTCAAATAGTTACTAACAGCCAAAGTGAGGATTCGAACCCAGTACATTTGAGGTACCGAATTGATGCGCGTTCTACTTTGCACACTTCGTTAGCAAGGTGTAGAGTTGGTCTCTGCTTCTCAGAACAGCTTCTGTCCTTCCTACCGGCCCCCTAATTTTAAGACCCTCCCTCTAAGATTTGCCCTCTGTTTGTCCCCCCGCCATGAACAGATTGAAGGAATTTGCCCAGGGACAAATTTTCCCTCACTGTTCATGGTGGGGACAAACCAGGGCAAATCTTAGATGTTTTTCCACAATCCTTAAAATTAGGAAATACTAGGACTAGAAGGCATCTAAAGGTACCTTCTAGTACTAGAGGGTACTAGATCTTACAGCATCAATTGACAGAAGGTACCTTTAGATCTAGTACCCTCTAGTACTAGAAGGTACCTGGCTTAACATTTAATCTAACTGTATCATTTTACAGTTAAGGCAACTGAGTCCCAGAGAGCGCAAGCAACTTACCTAAGGTCACACAGCCAGCTGGTTACAGAGCCAAGGTTGATGGATTCAGTGCTCTTTTCTTGATGCTGGGTTGTGTTTGTACCTGGTGGCCTGAGCGTCCTGGGTCTCCTTGGTGCACTGCCAGGCCAGTCAGCAGGTACTGTCAGGTCACTAAGTCATCACTTAAGCATAGGCTAGAGGATGCAAAGGATGAAACTCCATTAAAAAGCAATGAACTTATTTTATATCTGCTTGCTGTTAAAAATCCAAACAGTGTAGAAGTGTGTCCGGGAACACTTGAAAGCACCTCCCTCCCTCTCAGCCCTCCCCATTCCACTCCCCAGGGGTAGCCACTTAACAGTGCTGTCTCCAATGGCTCCTTAATTTTCCTGCCAGCCGTTGGGTTGTGTAGGACCCATGCCACAGCAAGGCTATTTTTAACAAGCATCCCAGGCTTCAGGGGGTTGAGGAGAGGGGAAGAAAAAAATATTCCATTTGTATATTTTTAATCTGTGCACATTTGAGCAGGCAGTGGCTTTGCTGTCCCTCCTGCCAAGGGTTGTGGGCAATTGATTAGGCTCTCTAGGTGCAGGGTAATCCTTTCTCTTCCCCTAACAAGGCTAGAAGGCCAGGGAGGAGTTCGAGGATGTTTCCGGGGACGATGGCCGTCTCAGCTGGCTGCCTCCTGATCCTGCCTGCCCCCAGCCCTCTCCCTCCTGGCAGCCTCGAAAATCCTGGCTGGGTCTCTGTTGCAGAGAAGGCCTGGGAACCTGACTCTTTGTGCCAAGCTCATATTTAGAAATGTCTCCAGCCAGACGTTGGCCTGGGTCCCACTTGGGTTCTGGGCAGGGGGTGCAGTCACATGTGCTGCCTTTGAGTGGGCAGCTTCTGAGTGGGCAGCAGCCCACTTTGAATATAAACACAATCCCTTTATGCAGACCAGCTGGCATGGGAGCCTGTGCTCCTGGGCACTGGAGGGGGCAAGCTCTGGTAGACGGGTGGACAGTAGGGAGAGGGAAAAAAAGATGTCACAAGGCTTAGACTGGGAAAAATGGTGGTAGGGGGGCACCCAGCTCCCTGATCCCATCAGCCCCTATCCATTTTCTCCACCTCTTTCCTGAGTCCCCAGGGCACTGTTCCTGCCTGAATAGGGGGCCTGCAGCCCCTCAATGGCCCTGATCGACCCTTCTTTTCCTTCCCACCTCATGTGTTCCCCAGTCTGTGGGACAAGAGTGAGGCCTCGGAGGGAGGACCCCATGGCAGGGTCTTGCTCCATCTCTCCCTCAGCATCTCCGGATCACACTTGTAAAATGTGGCCCTGGGTGTCACCATCTCTGAGGGCTTGTTCAGCATTGACAGTGAACCATTCCACAATTTCTTGTTCACCGCGTGCTCTTTTCCATGACAGTGCATGATGATGGTTGAATTAGACCAACTGATCCCAGCTTTAAATAGTAGGCCCCTAAGGTAACACGCGTCATGCTGCAGCCCTGTGAAAACTCTCCTTTCTTTTACACCAGTTCTTTTAAGGAGAGTCATTCACTCATGCCTCAGATATTTAATGAGCACCTACCAAGGGCAGGCCCTGTGCTGTCACCAGTCCTACAGTGGCGAATAAGACCATCTCACTGATGGGTGACGGGGTGGGAGCCTGTCTGCTCTCCTCACATCACACCTCTGCAGGTCTTCCCTGGGGACTGAAGTGGCTTGCTCACTCAAATCAGCTCTCTGGAGAGGAGGCTGCTTTCCTGCAGCTAAATCTTCAGAGAAAATCCAAATGCAGCCACAGGACTTGCCTCCTACAGCCTGAGACTGAGCCAGGCTGCGTCCTCGGGCCCCTGGCAGCTCCACTCCTCCCTGTCCTATTCTTCCTTCCTCTGCCCACATCTCTGGGGGAAAAGAGCTCCAAGAAGTGGTCAAGAAGGCTGAACAGATATCTTCTTTGTATCTCCCAGGAACAACATGATAGATACAAAATCACAGAATGGCTGGCTGGCTGAGTAAATAAACAAGTGAGCAAATGAATGAAGGAACAAACGGAAACTCAGTTCCTGCTCCAAAGGCACCGCAAATTCAGATGAAAAGAAATGGCTTGTAGAATGGTGGCACTGTAGGACTGAAGGGGGCCCTTGGGAATAGACTCACCTTCTTTTATGGGAAAGGAACTGCAGGCTCAGAGGAGGGGGGCTGCCGTAATGCCTGCGACAGAGCGCAGAGGTCAGAGGATGGTGAGATCACCAGGGTGGTGAGATCCAGAAGCGAGTGCAAGGGTTTCCTAAGTGTCCCTCGTCCTTGGGAAAAATTGCCTTTTCATATGGTTGGGAGTGGATGGTGCAATTTTTCTTCGAGGGTTAATTGTTTTGCTGACAGCACAGATAATTAGGAATGAGAATCCCGGAGTGAGGGTGACAGCACCATCTGCTGTGAATATGTTTCAACCCCACCTTGCAGGAGAGCTTGGAAGTGCACCTATCCTCACCCTCCCCACCCCAACAGAAATGAATGTGCTGTAGCCGTTTGCTTCTGGGGCCACAGCTGCCAGATGACCTGCAGCCAGTGGGGGTGGGATGGTAACCGGCCTCTTAAGGGTGTCGTTTCCTCTCCTTCCTCCATGGCATCTACTGCATGTAGCAGGGCTCACTGAAAGCCCCAAGGCTGAATGAGTGTGCATGGACAGCCTGGGGCAAAAAATGATGATGCCAAGGGGGCAGATTTCCTGATCCTCCCTGAGCCTGAAGTCTAGTCCTCTGTTGACCAGAGGTGCGCACGTGGGGCCGCACTGAGCTACATGCCTGCCATTATGATTCGGAGTGATTTTCCTGCCAGATTCTATGGATTCGCCGCCTACCCTGGGTTTCCTGGCCTTTGGCCTATGCTACTTGTTCCAGAAGGAGGTTGGCCCCGCCTTTCCTTGCTAGGTAGGAATGTCCTAGGTTGTGAGTTTCTCTATCTCAAGAAAAGAACTGCTTTGGAATCAAGCAGACAATCCCATTGTCCAGGAGCAGCTGAGATCTTTCGTCAGACGGGCAGACTTTTATGTTTCTTTTGCATTTGTATTACTTAAGAATATATTCCATACATAAAGAGTATATGAAATGTATATGTGCCTTTTGAAGATAATAATAATCGTTTTTCTCTTTCAAAGGGGCTTCTAACCTCTGTTGCTTTGCACAGAAGTGACTTGGAGCCTGAGCTGTAGAAGGCCAAGTTGCTGGGAGGCTCAAGGTCAGCCTAGCCTCTCCCAAAGCAGTGGCTGTTTATTGCGGCCAATTTCCTGGTGCCTGAGCTGCTCCTGTTAACTAGAAGGCTCCGTATTCTTGTTTTTCTTACTAATCACTCTGCTATCTCTGTGCTTTCTCCTCTTAGACTCTCCTATCAGGGAAGAAACCAAAAGCATGATTGTTCTCCTCTTCTCCCCATTCCTCATAGCAGGGCCAGCCAGCCAGTGTCCCCCTCCTCCTTCCCATTCCCACTCATCCCCCACCCGCCAGGTGACTTGGAAGGAAGATGAAATGAACCCAGGACCAACGAGCTTGCTGGAAAGAATGATAATTGGCTGTTTCACTTACTTACTGTGTGACCTTTAGCAAGCTTCTCGACTCTCTGTGCATCTGTTACCTCATCTTTCAAACACCCCTTCACAGAACTACTGAGAAACTAAATGGATCCAATGGATGCAAAAGCCACTTGAAGAGTCTATAATTATTATATATGTGTCCCTTCCTTCTTCTGCCACTCTCACTCCTTCCTGTCCCTGGGGTGTCCTCTTGTCTGCAATGCTGGGCGTCCTGGTGGATGTTCTTTGTCTGCCATAGCCTCTTCTCAGCAATGGGTCCACAGAGGCCTAGAGGAGCCCATGGTTGGGGTGGAGCTGAGAGTCACAGCCAGGTGGGCATCCCAGGAGCCCATCCCTTTCACTCCTAAGAGCTGGAGGCTGTGCCTGATCAGAGGTGCAGGGCTGTAGCCAGCTTGGACTTGTCCAGAGATGAGCAGACCTCCAGGCTGGGGCAGGCTGCTTCAGCCAGAAGCACTTTGGCCCCTCCTGACAGAGTGTAAGTCACAATCTTGCCTAGGAAATGTGATGGCCCTGTGGAGCCGGTGTCCCTGTTCCTCATCCCGGCAAGGATTGTGTCTCCACTTCTGTCTGTCACTCTGGGATAAAGAGCTGTGAAAAGATGGTAATCAACACACATAGGTGCAGTATTCTACCTGGAGCCCCCCAGAGTATAGAACACCAGAAGCCTCACTTGGAGGACCTGGGCTAGAAAAGTTGTGGAAGGTTCCACATGGATGTGTCTTTGCACTTCTGTGTACATCTCACAGCTGGAGCGAGAACATTCGCTTCCTTTCTCTTTCCTGGGGTGACGGAAAAGCGTGAGGTTCTGTTGGTCAATCTGGGCTAAACTCTGAACGATGTCTAGGGTTTGGATGCAGGATTAGAAGTGAGTCTTTCAGGCAGATGAAAGGAAATACGCAGAGGAAGGAAAGGAATGAAGGGCGTGTGTGTGCATGTGTGTACGGCGGGTATGTGTGTTGAGGCCTGAGCCTGGGTTGGTGGGCAGGACACTGCCAGTGAAAACCCTGGATGAGATAGAGTTGCTATAGTCATAAGGAACTATAGGCTCTAATAATAAAGAGAAAGAGAAGGATGTCTAGAATTTGCAAGAACAGCTAAAACCTGGACATGTATTTCTGGCCCTGGTAGATGACGGAGGCCTCTGTTCTTCCTGCAGATCCCCTCTGAAGCAGCTGGGAGCTCCCCTCTGAAGCAGCTGGGAGCTCAGAAGCTCTCTCCATCCCTGAGGAGTGGATTAGCCACAAGAGCAAGAAGTGATGGAGTGGAGTCCACCCAGCGCCTGAGGCATGAGCAGAATCCACACCCATTAGACCCAGAGCCTCAGAGTGGGAGGCTGCACTGCTGGGGAGATCTAAGAAGAATCAATACTTTGGCCCCTGGCGACATGTACACGGTGTAATGACAGGTAATGAACCTGAGGCTCGTCTATCCTTTATGAATGATATGGCAGGTAGGAGAATATATCAGCTTGCAGTAAGCATAAAATGTCAACCCGTGGGAAGATAACTATGCAAACAAAGCACACTAAGTCCTGATAAGATGATAGATGGAAGCTTTATAGTTATTAGTTTCTGCCCCATGTGCTTGCTGGAGCCAAGCACCGGAAGATTTAGCATCAGATGGGTTCACTTCCTATGCCTTATGGGAAGGCCTGATGCCTTTATGGATGTAGCATGTCGTATTTGAAGAACTCAGAGTAGCAAATCAAGAAGTCATTATTCCCCATCAGCTTCTGTGGGAAACAGCGTTCATGCCGGTGGAGAAACAGAGGCAGTGAGAAGTAAAGAAGCTCTTTCATTGAGTCCATGATGTGTGAGGGATAGATCTGGAGACCTCAGTGGTTGGGAAGCCTTCAGGTCTGGTTCAGATGTCTCAAATGACAGGTGTGGTGATGGGTGGATGAGTCCTGCTGATAAAAAAAAAAAAAAAAAAGGCTTTGTGTCTTCCATTCTTTCAAGAATGCCTGGGCAAGTAGCAGATGATCCAAGGTGGAAGAGGTAATGAGTAGGGGTCTGGAGAGGACAGCAGGGGCCTGTCAGATTCCTTGGGTCTAGCAGTTGATCCAGGGAAGTCAGGCAAGCCTGGAAGCATCAAGCAAGTGTCTAGGACCTAGAAGGCAGGGCCTGGAGACTAGAAGGACAGGGGCCAGCCATTAAGCTAGAGACCCGTAAAGGTGAGTTCTGATCCAGTGGGAGAGCCTATTCCCATGGATTTTCCACTCTTCACTGTGTGCGTCATACGAGGTACCACCCTGGCAGCTTCCACCGTGGGGAAAATGGTAGGCTGGGTGGAGGCAAAAATAGCTTAGGGCCTTGAGAAACTGACCGGGGCAAGGGGAGAAGGTCCAGTGGTCTGGGGCAGGATGCCCAAGAGGGTGTGGTAAATTCCATTTCAGTGCAGGCCAGTGTCAGGGTCCCCAGGGTCAGAGCCAAGGGATGGGGAGGGGCAGAACATTAGGACTTCTGGGTGGCCTTGTTCTAAATTAGGCAGAAAGAATAAGTTGAAGAAGGAATCTAGAAAGCTGAACCCAGCTCTAGGAAGTGGAAGTGAATCAACCACAGGCACTAGGTGGGCTCAGAACTGGACTCCTGTCTATATAAGGAAATGGAGGAAGAATTGAGCTCCAGGGTCTCTGGCCAGGGATAGTCAGGGAAAGGCTATGCCTGGAGGGGCTGAGCTAGGGAGCTGGTAGCTCCACAGGGGCCTGAGCCTAAATATGACCTGTATGTACTGGCCCTGGGCTATCTCAGACCCCACCTCCATGGGCAGGGCTGGACCTAGGGAGCATCACAGTGGGAGGTGATGGGGGACTGGGTAGGGGCAGAAAATATCCAATCCTGGAGGTAGGTGGGTGAGGACTTTCAAGTTTGTAGTCTTAGGAGGCGGAGGGGCAACATACCTCCTGAAGAAGGCCAGAAAGAGCCAAGGACTGGCTCTGTCAAACGCTCTTCTTTTATGTTACCAAGGTTTACTGAGTACCTGTTGTGCACTGAGCACTGTGCTTGTTGCCAGAAATGCAGAGAATGAGCTGCGGTCTGCTTCCAGAAGAGGGAATGTGGAGCCTGGTCCAGGTCTTTGGAGGCTTCAAGCCTCTATCTTTAAAAACAGACACAATACTATCTCATTCATAGACTAGTGGGGAGAATTAAAGAAAATCAAACATGTAACACACTTAGCACAGCAGCTGGCACCATAATAAGTGATCAATACGTTGAGTTTGTTTCCATGATTCTGCTTTTGGAGAAGCTCACAGTCTGGCGGGGGTGAGAGCCAGGAAGGCTGGGAGAAGCGCCTTTTAACTTCCAGGGATTCTGACTGCTGACAGGGTCGGGGCCCTGGGCTTTGAAAACCGGTTATCAGAATTTCTCTGGCCACAGAAAATGTGGTTTAAGGTGGACCCTACCACTCGGAAATGGCGACTGCATTTAAGTGCTTTGGCAGTTGCTGGGCACACAGGGAGGTTGGAGGCAGGACGGGTGGGTCCAGGAATTTAGAGAAGTGTTGAGAAAAGAGGACATTCTCCGAATGCTTGGAGCGTCTTGACTCCTCGTCTTCCAACTCAGAGGGAGGGATGTGCAGAAGCCAAGGCAAGACTTGTGCCCTGGAGTGGGCGGCCCAATAGCCACTGGGGGCGGGGCTCAGATGCAAGCCGTGTGTGTCATTTTAAATGTTCCAGTAGCAGCATTTAAAAAAGTGAAAATAAGTGAAATTAATTTTAATGATAGATTTCATTTAACTTAGTATGTCCAAATGGTATCATTTTAACATGTAATCAGCATAAGAATTATGAATGAGATATTTTACATTCTTTTCATACAAAGTCTTTGAAGTCTACAGTGTATTTTATACTTAGAGCACCATCTCTGGTTTGGACCAGCCACATTTTAAGTTGGCTAGTGGCAACTGTGTTGGATAGCACAGATCCAGACTCTGGAATATCTTGCCAAGGAGCACCCAGGGGCAGGGCTCTCCTGAGCTAGACAGCAGGATTTACTATTATGTTCCCTTCTTATGAAATGTCTGTAATGAATCTCTGGGGACATTCTCTTGAAGAATAAGAGATGTCTTGAATCACTTGTTCTAGATCAGGCATCCCCAAACTTTTTACACAGGGGACCAGTTCACTGTCCCTCAGACCGCTGAAGGGCCGCCACATACTGTGCTCTTCTCACTGACCACCAATGAAAGAGGTGCCCCTTCCTGAAGTGCGGCGGGGGGGCAGATAAATGGCCTCAGGGGGCTGCATGCGGCCCGCGGGCTGTAGTTTGGGGACGCCTGTTCTAGATGGTGACTTGTGTTCTCTGGAACCAGCTCTGACTGCAGGTCTCAGCAGCTGGGTTCAGGACTCTGCCACTTGCTGGGTCTGGGCCGTTCAGGCAGTTCCTGAAGGTCCCTGAACCTCAGAAGCTTCCCTGAAATGGAACTAGTAAATTCTATCTTACTAGGTAATGATGAGGTCTAAATAAAATAATGAATAATTGCTCTGTGACACTCAATTTCAAGAAATAATTCTTTTATTTTCCTAAATCGAATGAAAACAAATTTGAGTTTTCCTATTGGCTAAGTGTGGCGGAAGGTTTCCTGATTGGTATTTCTGTAGTTCTGTCTCTACTCTTCCTTTGCATGAGAACCGGGGCAGCTTTGCGGGTCAGCAAAAATGGGGCGGGGTGAGGCCTGGGCCTTAGCCCCGGGGGGTGACAGTTACTTCTGGTGCCCCTTTATCCAGGCCTGTGTGGTCAGCTGGAGGAGGCAGGCCCCTGCAGCCAGCCGGCGCGCCATCTATGCCAGCTTGCCACAGGGGAAACTGGAGGGCCCAAGTCCCTATCTCTAGCGGGGGGGCGACGGCACCCAGGCACTGCACTCCAGTGGAGTGAGGGTTGCCAGCCACTCCAGGTCCTAATTCACCCACCTCTCTTGGGATCCAACCCAGGGATCCTTCTCTAAAAGCTCCATGTCCTTCGTGCCTCTCTCTCCTACTTCCCAGCCTCAGTCTTTGAAACAAAGTCCTGTTCCTACCTTACCATGCCCCCTTTCTTTTCCCAGAAAGAAAAATTCAGATAACTTCCCCTTAGGGTAGGGAGCCCAGATCATATTGTCACAAAATATGGCTGTCCTTTCTGGAACTGGAGGGAGTACACATTTTATTATCTTGTGAATGGCTGCTCTGGCCGCTACCCGCAACGACAGCAGAAAGCAGTAATCGCTACATAGAGTCACTGACATGGCGCCCTGACACATGTGGCTGGTACCTGGCCGATGGCCACAAGACCAGATTCCCCTATGTCCAGCCCCATCTGAAGAACGAGTTAAATATTTCCCGCCGTCTGGGATTTTCCTGAGCCTCCTGTGAGATAGTGTGTGTGAAGGTCCTTTGTAAAGTTATTAAATGTTATCGAGACTCTTAGTTCCCTACCTGGGGTTGCTTTCTGGTCTCGGAGCTGAGTTTGAGGCTGCAGATTGGATTTAAAGGTTGCTCCTTCTCTTGGCATCTCAGAGCAGATGATGCTGCCATCGAACTCAACTGGGTGCTTCCACGAGGTGCTTCACCAGGTGCTCTACCCGCCGGGTGCGCACCTCTGAATTAACCCCTTGCCTCCTGTTCTCCTTTGGGAGAGGGGAAGGATCAGGGTGTTAGTGGCAGCAGTAGCATTTCCTGACATCTTCACTTCCTTCAGCCTGTTGTGTGTGTGGGGTCTCTAGCTAGTCCTCCTGAGTTTGGAATCCACCCAGAATTGTGAAAGCTCATAGTCCATCCTTCCTGGGATTGGGAGCAAGCCGTGGATCTAAGTAAGTCCTGTGGCTCCTCCTTGCCTCCCTGCCTTGGGTCTGGTGAGGACTCTGTGATAGGGAATGGGGCCTCCAGGCAAATCCCATGTCCCCTGGCCCGGGCATGGAGGGAGTAGGATCAGGAGGTGCAGGTGGGTGACATGAAGAGTAACTGGGCTTAAGCTGCACTGGAATCAGGGCAAAAGTCTGTTGGACAAATGGAAATTCTCCAGGCCTGGGCACTGAGACAGCATTTTCAAGGCTGGGTCCACATTCGACTGTGTGTGGTTGGGTTAATGGGCCTTTGATGCTTGCCGCAGTGGTATTTGGGTCACTCGTGTTGCTGCCTCTCTAGACTAAAGAGCCCCGCCCCCTTTAGCAGCTGGCTGCTGCTTCCTGCTGGCTCTCCTGGGGCCGAGCTCTCAAGGCTGTCACGAATCGTAAAAGAGTCCTTCAAACCAGTGTCACTGTGACTTAACATCTATTTCAAAAGATGATCTGTGGCACATTTGGGGGACAGTACGGGGGGAGGTGTCACAAACTCAAGCGCATTTGGATAAGGTTATCGACCTGGCTTTTTCTTAGTTTGCTACATGACCCAGTGCAGATCTTTTAAGTTCCCCAGACCTTAATGTTCCCCTCTATTAAATGGGCATGAGAGCCTGTGCTTTAATCCTGTTTCCCGGTGTACACGCACTCTACAGGTAAAAGGAGCTGTGGATCTTACTTGCCAAATATTTGAGAGAATTCTGGCAACACTCTTTCCTTACTGAAAATTAGTCTCTTTATTGCTTTCTGGGAGTCCAGCGGGAGCAGCTTCTGTTATATCACCTTAGATTTCGCAGCAGGGAGAGGAAGAAAGCCACATCGCCCTTGACTGACAACCTTCATATGAGTATTTAACCATTTTAATTTTTCATGATTCTTCTGGTAAAAATAGTACCTGACTAAAAACAAATACATTTGTATTTTCCATCTCCTTAATTAGTTTCTAATTTGGGGGTTCTTATTAGCTTAAAATCATCTTGCTGAAATGGTCCTTGGATGAAAAAAATATGAAAACCACAATCAATTCTAGAGAGATCTTACTATTTAATTATGCTGATTGGAGCACTGGAGACCCCTGGTAAAACGAACCTCTCAGAATAAGCTTGATTTGCGTAATTTGGTTTTTAAAAATTGGGGATGCATATTTATCATGTTCAACTACGTGTTGTTATTCTCCTTGAGATTCTGACTTGTCTTCTAAGAGACAAGGAAGAGACAAGGGGGAGGAAGCCATGGACTGTTGAGACCTGGGGACTTTAGCTCACCCTACAGAGTCACCAGTAGGGGCTGGCCTGGAGTGAACATGGGGTCCTGGCTCGCCTGGTAATTGGAAAATGGCCTTTCTAAAAACAACAAACAAAGGAGAGGTAAAAGGTCACCAGAAAACAGACTAGGAAAGGGTAAACTGATAGAATTTTGGGGCTGAATGACAGGAGAGTATCTTCCATGAAATCCTAGAAAATTAGCAAATCCTGGGTTAGAGTTGTGTTTAGAACCAAATTCTAGAATATAATGCAACTTTGGAGACACTAGGAAGACCCAGTTGCTCAAAAAGATGTGCCTTCCACCATCCAAACCCACAAATCAATATATGCTTTGCTACAAGAGGGACAGCCAGCTGCCATGTGGCAGGAAGGACACTGCAGCCACCATAATGTTTTCTTGCCATGAAGCTGAAGCAATGCTGATGAAGCGATACCTCTAACCACCAATTTATGCAAGAGACAAGGACTTGTGGAAGGCCATCACCAAGCTCAGACCAGGAGAAACTTCACAGGACCAATAACCTTATTTATCTAACATGGCTGATGTTCAGTGGGGAAAGGGGATGGGGAAGAGGGAATTGTTATAGATTCAGAGAATCTTAACAGATACACCAACCAAATGCAATCTATGAGTCTTGTTTGAATCCTGATTCAGGTCAACCTACTGTAGAAGGACATGCTAGAGAGAATTCGGTTAAATATTAAGGAATTAGTGTTCATTTTTTAGGATACCGTGGCAATGTCATATACTAAAATCAATTCAGACAATGTGGTATGTCTAGGATTTTCTTTAAAATATTTCAGAAAAAAAAATTCAGAATAAAACGTTTGAGAGAACAACATACACAAACATTTTGTGTCTGTTTGAACATTTCAGTGATTAAAAAAAAAGAGGAGTGGAAATGTTCTTACTAGCTGGCTGAGCCCTGAAATTTCACCGTTAGAGCTTTGTTTATGTAGCTTAAGCCTTTCTCTGCCTACAATGTACAGCTTGTCCTGGGAGCATGGTTTACCCTGCAAGGAAGTGAGAGTAGGGGAGAACATTTCCTCAGTCCAGAATGCAGTAGGGAGAAGGCTTCACTGAACTAAGCCAAAAAGATTTCTTCAGAGTCTTGGTGATGCTAATATACACTGTACCTCTTACACGGGGATGGGCTATTGTAATGCAGCATACCCCAGAATTATCTGCTATGTGCTTCAAAGGAGATAGAAACTTTCAGTCCCTCCAAGGAAAATCAGAGTAAAGTTAAAAGCCTGGGTTCCAGAACTATTTCTGGTTACTCACTAGTCATAGGTCAGTCACTCAGATTCCATGCTGCATGAGCCTCAGTGTTGCTATCTGTAAAATGAACTTAATGTCACTCGTCACCTACCTTACAAAAATGTGACATGGCTTTGTACAGCATAAAGCCCAAGATCAAAGGATAAGTTGTGTGATTGTTATCTGGTGCCATTTCCTGAGACTCTGGTCCATAAACATTTCCTCGAGGCTCATGCAGCATGGCTCTGTCTGCAGAGTGTCGTCTAAGACACAGAGGTGGTCAGACAAGTTCTCTGTCCTTTGGGAACGCATGATGAAATTGGGGAAGCAATGAGAATACATAGGGATAGGGGCTAGCAAAGCCACCTAGCCCACGGGACAAATGAGCAGTTCAGGCTCAGAGGAAAGGGTGCTCACTCTTGGCTGGGGTGGTGTGCTAAGGCTACCAGGAGGTGGTAACCCTTGACCTGGAAGTCTGGGACAGATTTAGATGGGCTCTCCCTTTGCTATGGATCACTCAGTTGGAAAACTGCCCTTGCCTCCCCACGCCCACGTTCTGCAGCTGAGCACATAAACCTTGTTTGGATTTCGGTGTTATCTGACTTGGGGGCCCAAGTCCTCCCTATCTGGAGCTGGGGTAGATGCTCCCCCTGCCCAGCCCTCACAGCCACTCCCATCTTCTCTTCCATTCTGTCTCCACCCCATTTTCATCTTCCCACCAGGACCCAGCAAGGCTGAGATTACTCATCCTGCCCACACTCACTCACTCCTGCCCTCTCTTTTAAGTTAAAAAAAAAAAAAAAGAAAAGAAAAGAAACCACTGGGACAAAGCAACAAAATATGACTCAGACACCCAAGCCTTCATGTGGAAATGTTTATCATCATCATCATCATCATATCACTCCTTAGGGCAGTGAGAGATGACACACCCTAGTGGAAACATTGGAAAAGGCTGGCAGTGGTGACTTGAGCAGAGGTGAGAGGATCTGAGGCACTCCAGGAAGCTGGCCCGGTTTTTTGGGTGCAAAGAGCTGTTTGGGGGCACTGACTCACCTCACTGAGTATGCATAGAGTCAGTTATTCAGGACATGAATAGCAGGCATGAGCTCTTGCTACCTAAAAGCCCACATCAATCTTGAATTTGCACAGCAGAAATGAAAGAGAAAGCCCTAGAAAGGGATGGTGCTATGATAGAGACCTCAACCAAGTGCATCCCGTGCCCAGGTACCCTGCTCTAGGCCATGCCAGGATTTAAAGACATGCTGGGCCATGCCCTGTCCTCAAGAGCCCTAGACAGAGCTTGTTAGAAGGCTATGCATAAGCTACTGCCAGTATTGATATTCTGGGAAAGGACTTAGTGCCTGGTACAGAGGTGACCCCCACTGTGGACTTGCGCAGCAACCACAGAACCTCAGCTTTGAGCTCAAAGAGCCCTGATGTTGAGTTCTGGCTCTGCCACTTGAGGATGGTGACACAGTCTCCCTGAGCCTCACTGTCCTCAAGTGTAACATGGGGAAATCCCATCTCCCTCCCAGGATTGCTGTAGGTGTGAAATGTGATGACGTAGACAGCTCTTGATCCCAGTGAGCGCTCAACAACTTTTGGTTTTTGTCCCTCCCCACTCTGCCACTGAGGAGTAATCAGACATGGGACGAGATGCACTGAGCCTCAGCTTCCTCATCTATTAAATGGAAACAGACTGCCTGTCCTACTGACACTAAAGCAAGAGTTTAATGGACAGTGTTGGTACAAACACTTCAAGGAGTACTAAGAGTCAAACACTAAAGATGCACGCATGTGTATTCATATGTACAAGCCCACATAACCCGCATACACAAACTGCACCAAGATGACAAAAATCTCAGGGTGGCAAAATGTGTTTGCATCCTGGTGCAGGTGGTCTGGGAGGGCGACAGGTCTCCGCACTGACTCTAGGCTGGCTTGGGTTGTACTTTTGGCTGTTTTACTTTTCCATAAGCTGTTTGTGGCATGGGGGCAGCAGCAGCACCAGCCTCTGCCAGTCAGCCTTGCACGCCCCTGAACATGTCACTAACCACTTCCACAGACAGAAAAATGAAGGTTAAAAAATACCAGCAACAGGGCACAGGGGATCCAACAGGATGATGAGTTAAAGCCTTTCTATGTTGCAAAGTGGTGGTCAAATGGGAGAGACCGCTGGGCCGTCCAAGCTCCATGGAATAAGAGGTTTAATAATGCTTGTTAATTGATCAATGTGCTCCCTGCCATTTTGGCTGCCTTTTGAGGAGATGGTGGTGATTATTTTTATATTACAGAAAGACTTCTTAAAGAAGCCTTCTCTGACCCTGTGTTGCTTTTATGATTTAGAGAATATATCTTCTTCCAGCCCTGGTGGATAACAGTCAGGTGGCCAATGGGACTGAGACCAGCCATCCATTTACCCACTTATTCTAATTAGTTTTGTAACTCAGCACTCACTCTGGGCTTTGATTTATGGTTAATGGTTCATCTTTAAATGAACACTTGTCTGGAATCTTCCATCAGTCAATGGTTGACTTTTAGGAAGTGGTGGTATTGACCTGGCAGCCATGTAATTAGTCCTGGAAAGTGAAATCTAATTTTTTTTTGTGGGGGGCTATATTTCCACTGCTTTTTTCCTACCAGGCACATCAAGAACCCCATCCCCCAAATATATGCTCATTTTAAGGCCATGTGGTACATGGAAAGAGCACAAGGCTATGAGTCAGGAGACAGGAGTTCCAGCCCAGCTTTGCCGTGAACTCACTGTGTGCTCCCAACTAAGAAAGTCACCAGACCTCCCTGGGCCTCAGGTCCCCACCTGATGGATGGGGCAGCGTTGGGAGGAGAGTTTCTCCCCCGAGCCTCTGACTTACTTGGGCCACCATTTGGGCCGGCACAACCAGGTGTATAGCAGGTATGTGGTAAGTTTGAAAGATCTTTGTTCAAATTACGAAAATAATAACTGCTTTATATAAGAAAAAAAAATATAGAAGTATTTAACTTCTATGAGAGAGTGAAGGAACTCGTGATGACATCCCCCATCACCACAGATCATCACTGTCTACAATTTAGGGAGCTGCTGTACCTCTAGCCATATCCACATCCATATCACTGTCTATATCCATACTGTTACCATGAGTCTGGAAAATAGATGCATATTAAACACAAATGGGAGCAGACTAAATATGATGTTCTTCAACTTGTGTTTTCACTTAATATATTTTTTTTAAAAACTGCTCATATATGGCTGTAATTCTTTATAACATGGTTTTCTATGATATGGACATAATTTATTAATCAGACAGAATTAATTTGACCTCATTTATGGACATCTGGGTGGTAGCAATGACTTTTAATGGATTTGCTGTTTGGCTGCCCCCCTCCTCCTCCAGGAAGGGGTCAGAGAAGAGGGAGGGGAAGAACATTTTTGCATAGCCAAAGGCTCCATCCTCAGCTGAGGGCCCTGCCCTCTCACATCTCCAGCGATTCTTCTCCAAGTACTGTGGCTAGGCAATACCAGGGTGTGGGGCATTGTACCCACAGAATTTTGGCACTAGGGCCAAAGCTGGGAAGGAGACTGAGAACACAGTAAGGAAGACCCTGGGAGAGTGGGATGGGCTGTGGATCAAGTGTGCTGGGTAGGTAAGGGCCTGAGAATCTGAACACTGTGCTTAGTATAGTGTGGTCGTTCCTGAAACCACAGGGTATCAGGAGCTGGGATGATGATGATTCAGGGATGGGTCATGGAGCAGGCATGGGCATAGCCCTCCAGAGAAGGGCAGGCCTTGAGTGGAACTGGCCTGGTTGAGGTCCCAGGCCATCCAGCCTTCCTGATCTTTGCCACAAAGAGACAGAGAGGCCAGGCCACTGTGACCCTGGGCAGACTGCCTGGCTGATCAGGCTTTCTCTGCGCTGTTCCTTCTTCATCCAGGCCAGAGGCTGGTGACTGACCCTCCACTTTCTGGGCTGATGTGAGGGTGGGATCCCAGGAATGGCACACTTGCATCTGTTTTTCTGAGAAGGCAGAAGGGAGCAATTTTTGGCTCTTGCACCTGCAATAATTTGTGTTATTATTGCATTTCCTCTTGTGTTTAGTTGGATTACAGTTTTTGAATAGGCAAAGCATGAAAATCAAATGCTTTTACAGAGATATACACCAAGATTTCTTACTCTCACCTCTGCCCTCTTCCACTTCATCTCTGCCCTTGTTGCTCCCGTAGGTAACCGTTTATATTACTTCTGAGTTTATTCTTCCAGTGTTTACTTGTGCTAAAACCCAGAAATTCAAGTATGTATTCTTAGTTTTCCATTTTACCCTATAAAATAGAGCCTATTGTATATACTGCACCTTGCTTTTTTATTTCCTTAACTATATAGCCTAGAAATATCTCCATATTAGTACAGAACAATTCTTTACTTTTCTTTCTTTCTCTTTTTTAATTGCTCTGTAGTATTCCACTATAGGCATGAACAGAATTTCTTTCTTTTTTTTTTTTTTTTTTTTTTTGAGAAGGAGTCTCGCTCTGTCGCCAGGCTGGAGTGCAGTGGCGAGATCCCATCTCGTTGCAACTTCCATTTTCCGGTTTCAAGCAATTCTCCTGCCTCAGCCTCCCGAGTAGCTGGGACTACAGGCATGCACCACCATACCGGCTAATTTTTTGTATTTTTAGTAGAGACAGGGTTTTACTATGTTGGTCAGGATGGTCTCAATCTCCTGACTTTGTGATCTACCCGCCTCGGTCTCCCAAAGTGCTGGGATTACAGGAGTGAGCCATCGCGCCCAGCCAAACAGAGTTTCTTTAACCAGTCCCCTATGGAGGGACACTTGGGTCATTTCTAGTTTGTTTGCTATTAAAAACAATTCTGCAGCCTGATGTCAGTCTGTATGTGTGTGTGTTTTTAATTACAGGACACCTCCAATTTTTTTTTAGAAGTAGGTAGAGGCTGGGTGCGGTGGCTCAGGCTTGTAATCCCGGAATTTTGGGAGGCCAAGATGGGCAGATCACTTGAGGTCAGAAGTTCAAGACCAGCCTAGCCAACATGGTGAAACACTGTCTCTACTAAAAATACAAAAATTAGCCTGGCATGGTAGCGCATACCGGTAATCTCAGCTACTTGGGAGGCTGAAGCAGAAGACTTGCTTGAATCCAGGAGGTGGAGGTTGCAGTGAGCCAGGATCCCACCACTATAATCCAGCCTGGGTGACAGAGCAAGACTCTGTCTCAAAAAAAAAAAAAAAAAAAAGGGGGCTGTGTGTAAAATATGCATCATCTATAAACAGTGAACAAGACTTTGTTCCCAGATTCTTATGCTCTGTCCCCCAGCACTTTAACTGAAACGCTTGCCAAGATACAGTGTCCTTTGCTTGCCTCCCTGGGCTGTTAGAAATAGTCTTGCTGTGATTTCCTACTGAGGTTTGGTGAAGACTTATGGGTTCTGAATCCAGCGGTAGGAGTGGCTGTGGCCTGGACTAGTCAAAGGATGGATTCTAGTCCCTGATCTGCTGCTGGTGAACTAGGTCACCCTACACAAGCAGTTCCCTCACCTGTCACACAGGTGAGCTGCATGACCTGAGATACTTTCCCATCCTGACATTCTGTGGTTCTAGAAGCAACCAAATGGTGTTTTGCACACTGTTTAAATCCTCAGGCCTTGGGTATCAAATCAAAATTCACTTTCCCAACTTGGGGCCTTGTGCTGGTGTTTCCTTACCTCCCTGGGTAGCTGGAGCAGTTTCTTCAATGTGAAATCAAGGCTTTGATGAAGCTGGCCTGTGCAAAGTAATAAAATGATGCCCATGTGCACGTTCCTATTACTCACTAAGTACATTCACTTGGCTGCAGATTTGTGAAGGCCTTTCATTGCTAGTGCATGAAAAAGCGGGTATTTCACACATGTTTCACATTAGCCCTGTGATTTCGCTCCTCGGTGAATAAGAATCAATGCAATGGCCAAATGCCACCCGAGATCCCATTTATATTGCATTACAGGCTGCTGTGGCCCCACCTTTGACTGTGATCCTGTCAGATCTGATAAGGGAATAGTAATAATAACTTAGATTTCCATTATGTGGGTTCTTTCCCCCCAGGGTGTTCCTGCTGCACGTGTGCCTTCTTTGTTTTCCATCTGTGCTTGTCCAGAGTGGATCTGAGTCAGTCAGGGACCTCAAAGTGAGTTTCATCTTAGAAAGAGGTCTCAGGATCACCTATCAATTAATCAATTAGTAACAGTCATTCAATTCCATGCTGCCATGCACAGCACCCTTCAAACTTATTGTGGCCAAAGGGAGCTCCTGACGTAGTCCCCACAGCCCTGGGAACTGACTCTGTCCTGCAAGCAGCTCTATTGTCCTTCTGCCCGCCAGCCCACGCACCCTCTGGCATCACATCCACATCCAGAGCTCTGACCGCTTTGTGTGTTCATGCCTCTGGACTCTGCAGCTTCTCTCTGCTCCCGAGTCATCCTGTGGTCCAGCTCAGCACCACCTCCCCTGGACTAGCCCAGACGGGTCCGCCTGCGGTTCCTACCACCATCCCCAGCCCCACTAGTCTTCACACAGCACTCAGGAATTGCTCTGCTAAGTATGCTTATCTGAGCATGTTGTTTTCTTCTTTAAACCCTCTCGTAGCCTCTTCTTGCTTTTAGGATAGAGGCAAGAAATTCTTATCAGGGCCCACAAGGTCCTGCTCCCCTCATCTGCCTCCTCTAGCATCCTCTTCCCTTTTGGTTTCTCTGCCCTTGTGAACCTCCCAAAGGCCCTAATACCGTCACCTGAGGGATTAGGGTTTCAACATGTGAGTCTGGGGGGTACATACACCTTCAAACCATAGCATCACCATTGTAAACGAATGTCTCATTTATTTACAATTATAAATAGATGTTTAATATCTGCATCCTCACTGGAGGGTAAACTCCATGCGTCACTGACACCTGAACGCCCAGATCCTGGCTCAGTACATAGCACTCTTTCCTGTCTTAGGGTGGGATGCACTCTGCTCTCTTGGGGTGATGGCTTCCCTCGCCTTCTCAGGGTTGACTCCTGCTCACCCATCAGAGAGTAGCTGATGGTCCCTTCCCTGGTCCTCTGGGCTCGGTTGGGCCCCCATTTACACGTGTCTTAGTCTTTTTGGGCAGCGGTAACAATACCATAGACTGAGAATTCGCAGGCAACACATTTGCTGCTCATGGTTCTGAAGCTGGGAGGTCCAAGATCAAGGTGCCAGCAGATGTGGTATGTGGTGAGGACCCACTTTGTCATAGGTGGTGCCTTCCCGTATGTGTTCACATGGTGGAAGGGTCAAGGCAGCTCTCTAGGGCCTCTTTTCATAAAGGCACTAATTATATTCATGAGGCTCTGCCCTTATGACCTTATTACCTCCCAAAGGCCCGAATCCCATCACTTTTGGGATGGTGGTTTCAGCATATGAGTTTTGGGGCTATACCCACATTCAGACCATAGCATCACAGCTGTAAATAAATGTCGCATTTATTTACAGTTGTAAGTAGATGTTTAGTATCTGCCTCTTCACTGGAGGGCAAACTCTGTACCTCATTAACAGCTGAATCCCCCAATCCTGGCTCAGTGCATACATAGCCCACAGTAGGAGCATGTTAAATCATTGGGTGAAGGAACGTGTGAGCAAGCTGTGTCCTAAGGGGCAGGGAAATACAAAGAATACAGGACCCCCAGTGAACCTGCATTTTGTAGCAGCAAAATCAAAATAATGGTGAAGTCATAGAACTGTGGAGGACTTTGGAGTTCATCTCAGGCCCATCCCCTGCTTTAAGGGAGGGAGTGCAGACCGTGGATCAGACCCACATGGGTGAAACCATGGACTCCGAAGTCAAACTGCTTTATCTTGCTGTGTGCTCCTGAGCAAGTTGCCTAACTTCTCCCAGGCTCAATTTCTCCAGCTGTAAAATAGGGACAAAGCCTTCCCCAGAGGACTGTGAGGATTGTATAAGAAAATCCACGGAAGGCACTTAGCACAGTGCCAGCCCTGGACAAATATTGGCTGGAGGGTGACATTGAGACCCTCCTCACAATACCATGCTGTTCCTTAGTGTAGAGTCTGGCTTTCTTTTTTAAAAATGGATATTTTATTTTAATTTTTTATTTCCATAAGCTTTTGGGGAATAAGTGGTGTTTGGTTAAATGAGTAAGTTCTTTGGTGGTGATTTATGAGATTTTGGTACACCCTAACAGTATACACTGAATGCGGTTTGTAGTCTTTTATCCCTCAGCCCCTCCCACCCATTCCCCCAAGTCCCCAACATCCATTGTATCATTCTTATGCCTTTGCATCCCTCTAGCTTAGTTCCCACTTATGAGAGAGAAAATACGATGTCTGGTTTTCCATTCCTAAGTCACTTCACTTAGAATAATGGTCTCCAATCCCATCCAGGTTGCTGCAGATGCCATTAATTTATTCCTTTTTCTGGCTGAGTAGTATTCCATTTGTGTGTGTGTGTTTGTGTGTGTGTGTGTGTGCACATGTGTGTGTGTGTGTGTGTGTGTGTACATGCCACAGTTTCTTTATCCACTCGTGAATTGATGGGGATTTGGGTTGATTCCACATTTTTGCAGTTGTGAATTGTGCCGCTATAAACATGTGAGTGCAAGTGTCTTTTTCGAATGACTTCTCTTCCTCGGGGTAGATACCCAGTAGTGGGATTCCAGGATCAAATGGTAGATCTACTGTTAGTTCTTTAAGAAATCTCCACAGGGTTTTCCATCGTGGTTGCACTAGTTCACATTCCCACCAACAGTATAGAAGTCTTCTCTTTTCAGGGCATCCACGCCAACATCTATTACTTTTTGATTATCAGAGCTTGGTTTTCTGAACTGGCCACCAACTGAGCTGTCTCTCAGAAGTGCTGACATGGTCCTTGCCCTCCAGAGGTTTCCAGTCACATTACTATAGCACAGTGTTTCTTAGCCAGGGTAATTTTGCCCACCCTCTTCCAGAGGACATTTGGTGGTGAGGTCTGGGATTATCCCAGACTGGGAAGGGGAGTGCTGCTGCCATTGAGTAGGTGAAGGTCAGGAATACTGCGAGACATCCTGCAGTGCCTGGGACAGCCTCCTTTCCTCTCCTCACCTGACATAACAACCCAGAGTGTCAGTGCTGAGATTGAGAAATCCTGCCTAGGGTTTATAGGAGGGCTATGGGCAAGCCAAGTCCACTGGAAACTAGTCTGATAAAGGCCATCATCTCTAAGGAGGGCAGGAGGCAGCTAGGAAGCCTTTATCTAGGGAAAGCAACTTCTCTTGTTTGGGGCTATGCAGGGATGGAGGCCTGGAGACAGAACTCAGAAGCAAGTGTGAATTAAAGGAGCTGTTTGGAGCAAAGAGAAAATAAATATAATAGGGGCAGCCTGATCCGATATGAAGGGGGTCTGGGGAATAAGGGTAATTTCTCTGAGTGTTGGCTTTGCGAGAACCTTACAGACATCCGCATTTACCAAATGGGCCTCCAGCTGATTGGAGATTGAGATGGGGGTGCTTATGCAGAGATGCTGCTCCAGGCTGGGTGGATCGGCACACAGCCTGCACCTTGCAGCCCATCTGCAGTGGCTCTGTGAGCAGGCTGCCAAGGCCGGCTGCCCTTGGGAGGTGTGAGGATGCAGGGGAAGTGTAAATCACACTCCATCCAGTTTCCCCAGCCCTAGCCCAGCACCATTTTCACCTAGGAAAAGTCTAATAAAAATGCATCCCAAGTCCTAGTCCTAAAGGAGCAAGGATGGGGATGGGGAGGAGTGGGGAGGGGGGAAAGCAGCCCGGTGCAGCCTTGATTACACGTATCTGAGCTGTAGGGCTTTTCTGGCCTTAGGAAGCAGCCTAGGGAAGCTGGTGGTCCTGGGTATGCACTCAACTCTCCAGGCTGCAAGGTGGCCCTGCAAAAAGTCCCCAGTTCCCAGCCCATCATGTGAGGTAGGTGGGCATTTGCTCTACCCAGCACAGTGCCTGCCAGCATGGGTACGGTCAGCTCATCTCAGGGCTGAGTGAACCCTGCAGAGGGTTGAACCCTGCCTCATGTTGGTGGAGGATGAACCAGCCGGGGCTCTGTCTGGGACAGCAAGTGGCTGAAGGGAGGCTTGTGGCATGAAGCACCTACAAGGGAGAGGGACAGGGGAGCTAGACCAGGTCGCACTGGATTGCATGTTAGAATCATCTGGAAGCTTTGAGAAAATTCCACTGCCAAGGCTGTGTGCCATCCCTATTATAACAGTCTCAGAGGCTGTGAGACTCAGGCACCAACAATTTATGCATTTCTCTAGGTGATTTCAGTGGGCAGTCAAGGTAGAGAATCACCAACGTAAAATCTAACCCTTTCTGGGCTCTGACAGTCTGGCCACAATGAGGCTTATAATGGGGACACAATGAGACCCCTGGTTGGAGCTCAGGGAGGCAGTCATGGGGGCTGGCAGACCCTTGGGGGGGAAGGACGGTCAGCCCCCTGACCGCACAGATGGTTGGGGTTTCTGGTCAGGCTGGCTGTAGCAGGACATGGGAAGGAGCGTGCAGACTCAGAGGTGGTGGCCGCCTGAGCCAGGGTCTGAGGAGCAGGGTCGCAGCTGCCAGCACACTTCCTGCAGCTGGCAGGTGCCCTTCAGAGCTGCAAGGGAGGGAAGGAGACAGGAAGTGCTCACTGGGCTTGGCCTCTGATGTAGCATTTAGGGTAGATTTTGTATCGCGTGTCTGGCCTTGGCTGTCAGCCTGTCAGCAGCTGTGTCATGATATCCGGGGTTTGGCCACTTCTCACCTCCTCCACTGTCATCTCTCGGATGCTGGCAGCTGTCACCTCTCTCACCTGGATTAGTACAATAGCCTCCTGATGGGCCTTCCAGCCTCCGCCCCCCGTCCTCCTAGCACCGCGGCCAGCAGGATCCTCTAGCATGTGTCAGGTACTTCCTGCCTTGCTCAGGGCCTTCCAGTGCCCCTCCCCACGGTATCACTCACTCAATGCAAGCCCGCACAGCAGCCTGCAAGAACCAAACAGCGTGCTCCATCTTCCCCCTAGCTCTACTCCCTCCCCACTGACCCCCCTGTGCTAGGGCCCTCTTGCGTCAGGGCCTTGGCCTGGGATGTGCCCTCTGCCTGGAAGCTGGGCCTCCAGAAACCCTCACAACCCGCTCCGACTCCTTCTCGACTTCACTTGCATGTCCCTTTCTCAGGGAAGCCTTCTCTCCCTGCCTACTTCCTGTCTCCTGAATCTTCCTCATTTCTCCTCCTAACACACTTGATATCAACACCTTATCTTTTGCTTACTCTGGTCTCCCTGCCCTGGAATGCGAGCTCCCAGAAGGTGGGGATTTTTTTTTTCTATTCAATTCACTGATGTAAACCCAGGGCCCAGACAGTTTCTCGCCTGCGACAGTCGCTCTGTGTATTTGTTTCTGTTTTCCCTGCTTTTGAACTATTGGTGTTTAACCGCAATATTTGGCACATGACAGTCTCTTGATTGCTCTGTGCGTGGGCTGCCTTTATTTAATTATGTATTTACTTGGTTGTTTTTATTAATGTAATAAGCATCCAAGAGCCCATTGCCCAAAACAAAGCTCGGATTTGACAAAAGCCTACATCCAAACATTCCCGGGCCTCCCAGGGTAACCATTTTCCTTAATCCCATATTTATCACTCCCTTGCTTTTCTTTTTATCTAATTTTATTCCACTTACTTATATATTCCTAAAAATATACATTTCATTACCATCACCTTTAGCCTTACTCGAAGCCCGTTGTGCTGTATATAATCACTGCAGCCTTTTTCACTTAGTAATGTATTCAGATCCACCTATACTGTTGGGCATGCCATGGTTCTTTCCTTTTGACTACAAAAAACATCTGTGGAATAATATTTAGCTTTACATCCCCCCCATGGCGCCAAGGTCATAATAGTAGCTAATATCGATTAAGTACTTTCTCTGTGTGAGGCACCTTGCTAAGTGTTTTATTAACCCCATTTAACAGATGGGAAAACTGAGACACAAAAGGTGAGCAGTTGGCTGAGGAGCACACCCATATGGCTTAAAGGGGCAGAGGCAGGATTTGAACCACATAGTGTGTGTGGCTCCAGAAAACTTGCTTCTAACCTTGTACTGCACCGTCTCTCTAAATAAACACCTGAGTGAGCTCACACACACACTTACCCAGACCGTCAGGTCAGCCCCAGAGAAAGCCCCACTGATTTGGTTACAAATCAAGGTTACACACACACACACACGCATGCACACATGCACACACACACACACACACACACACACAGACATTCTGGCATTCATTAATACTTGTTAATTGACACAAAATCTATGGTAGGAGAAATCGGCCTTACTCTCTGATGCTGGCTAAGATCTTTCTGTTTGTCTCCCATCGCAATGCAGCTGGGCCTTGTGCTCCACCTACTTCAGCGGCTGAGCCCTTTGGCTTGGTTGCCAGGGGAGGGGAACAGGCTGGAACCTGTGACATGCGGGCTCTGGGAAGAAGGGACCTGATCTGGGCCCCTCCACACACACCAGGGCCCCAGAAGACGGCAGGGGCCTCACTCAGGAGTCCATTTTTAGGGGAGAGACTCTTTGAATATCAGCAACCAATGAAAGTGACATGGAGCCTGAGGGCTGGGCACAGGATTCAGTGACAATAGATGCTGTTGAGAACAACTGCCCCTGCCCCAGGGGGTGCATGCAGCAAGGCCAGGTTCAGGCAAACGCCTGAACACTGTGGTGGCTTTGGGCCCAAGCCCGGCGTTGGGCACCCGTGAGCTAGGCTGGACCAGAGGGAGGACTTGGGCCGCAGGTGTGACCCTCCTAGTGTGAGGAACGGCCTGTCGCCGTGCCAGCGCTGATTCAAAGCCTGGGGCAGCCTGGGTCTGTAAGAGTGTGTGTCAGCGTGCGGAACTTGCCTCCCTGACCAGCCGGGAAGGCAGAAGGGCCTCTCCAGGAAGCCAGATGCCCGAGAACCAAGCGGGTCAGCCTCTAGCCCAGAGGCTTCATCTGGAGGAATGGGGGAAGCGGGACTCGTGACGGGGGTTGGTTCCCAACCAGTCCTATGGGAGGAAGAGAGGAAGAAAACAGAATTGAGTTTTTTTTTGTTTTTTTGTTTTTTTTCCAGCATGTGACATGTTCTGCTAGTATCAGTAGGGGGTGGCAGAGAGCAGAAGACAAACAGGTGGGCCTCCGCTGGTCCCAAGTCTACCTCAGCCCTCAGTTTCCCTATCCAGAGGGCCTGGAAGCCTTGGAGCTGAGGGCATGTGTGGCGACCGAAGGGCTGGGCCTAGAGCTAGTGAGCATGCGCTTCAGCAGGGCCCCTGGGACGGGCAGAGAGTGAGGAGGGAGGCAGGGGTCCTCCAGAAGAGGGGGACGGACTGCTGAATGTGCCGCGAGCTGTCTCAACCCAGGCTGCCTATTAGAGTGACCCTGGGAGCTTCTGAAATTCTGATGCCCTGGCCCACCCCAGACCTACAGGGTCAGGCTATCTGGGGATGGATCCGGGATCTGTATATTTCAAAGCTTCCCCAGGTGATTCTTTTCAGCTGGAGGTGGTAATAGTATGTGTCACATGGAGCAGCTGTGAGGATTCACTGAGATGCTGTGTGTAAAGCTGGGCACGTGGCAGCCACCCAGGAGGAACCTATCCAATCAGCCCCAAACACCGGAGCCTCCCTGTGCTTTTTAACAAGCTCTCGACCTGGCATCCTCAGAGCAGGGGCTGCAGGGTCATCGGGACACAGAACACTTGGGGAGATGTTTTGTTTCTGGGATCAGATTGGGGTGAGACTGGCCTAGGAACCTGGGTCAAAATAGTAGGCACTGTCTTGTGCCAGAGGCTGGGGTCAGGGCTGAGCAGAGGCACAAGTTGAAGATCCTGCTTCACCGAAGGCTTTAGCTTTAGCTGTGATGTCTTGCTAGGAACAGAGTTTAGCCAAACCTGCTGAAAGGGCCACATTTGTTGAGTGTCTTTTTTTTTTGGGGGGGGGGGGACACTTTTGCTCTTGTCACCCAGGCTGGACTGCAGTGGCACCATCTCAGCTCACTGGGTTCAAGTGATTCTCCTGCCTAGCCTCCCAAGTAGCTGGGATTACAGGTGTGTGCCATTACACTGGTTAATTTTTGAATTTTTAGTAGAGAAGGGATTTTACCATTTTGGCCACGCTGGTCTTGAACTCCTGACCTCAGGTGATCCACCTGCCTCGGCCTCCCAAAGTGTTGGGATTACAGGCATGAGCCACCACACCTGGCTTGTTGAGTGTCTTCTATGTGCAAGACACATGGTCACATGTATTATTTCATACAATTCTCACAGCAACCCTGTGTGATGGATACACATATCCCCATTTTACAGGAGTGGAAACTGTGGCCCAGAGATGTGTGGCAACTTGCTCATCATCACACAGAATGGGGTCTCTTCCTTGTCTCCTCTGTTAGCCCTATAAAGGAATAATTGAGGCTGGGGAATTTACAAAAAGGCCGATTTGGCTCTCAGGTCTGCAGGCTGTGCAAGCATGGCACCAGGATCTGCTTGGCTTACGGTGAGGCCTCACAAAACTTTTACTTATGGCAGGCAAGGGGAGCTGGCACATCAGAGGGCAAGAGAGGGAGCAAAAGCGTCCAGTGAAACAACCAGCTCTCCTGTGAACTATAGTACAAGTCCCTCATTGCCAAGGGAATGGCACCAAGCCATTCATGAGAAATCCACTCCCATGATCCAACACCTCCCACTGGACCCCACTTCCAAGGCCAGGGGTCACATTTCAGCATGAGGTTTGAAGGGGATAAACATCCAGATGATATCATCTCCATGCTGCAGCAGCCTCCCTGCTATCATCACAGCCAGTGTTTTCCTGCTCAGGCTGGGGCTGGGGGTGGAGAAGGAGGGGTAGGGAGATGGGGTCTGGGCTCTTTAGACACCCATGACTCCAATTCAGGCAGCTCCTACTCCCAAACCCACACATGGAAGGATCATTCTTTTCAAGATCCTTTAAAACAAAAACAAAACAAATCCCCTCCTGTTAATTTTCCATGAAGATTTTTAGTAACATTCTTTTGAAACTTCCAGTTCTATTTTGTCTGTAAGGAAGGGAAAACACGAGGAAGGGAGTGTGCTTTTGAGGCCCAGGAGGAGCTGGGGGCCCAAGAGGTTGATGGTATGAGCCAGGGTCCGGGTAGGGGAGTGGGAAGCCTGTTTCCAGGTCTCTAGGGCTGGAGAGTTGATGCTGTGGCTCTCTGAAGACAAGAGGCGTGGGGACAGTGAAAATGGCTGATCCTTTCTTATGGGGACTGGGTGCTTCCCATGCTGAGATAGACCTGAAGGGCTATCTTCTACCCACAGGGCCTCTCCAAGGTCTTGATTATAAATCTTTCCAGTTGAGTTATGCTTTAGGGGTAGGGGGCAAGAAGCTAATTGAGATGCCTAAGTATCGTAAGAGCAGGACAGGTTCATTGAGTTCACCCAGCCTGGAGATTCTCTGAACAGCTGGATGGGGTGGGGATGGGAGTGGATCACAATTGTGCAGCCTTCTGGAGAGGCTGATCTATCCATGCTCAGGAGGAGCTGGGAGTGTGGGATTCGCAGCCGAACACAGGCTCCAGTCTACCTCCTTACCTACCACTTTGCCTAAAATGAGGAAACTGAGGCCCAATGTGGGAGGTGCTTCTTGAGCGGTCCCCAGACTGATAGGTGGCAAAGCTGGGGCCTCCTGAGTACCAGGCCAGTGCTCTTTGCACTCAAACCAGGCAGGGGTTGCAGGGAGCAGGAGGAGAAACTGCCGACCTTGGACATCATGAGTCCCTGTGAGGAGGACCTTCACTCCCTTGTGAATCCAAATACGTGATCCCGCAGGCTTGCTTTCCTCACTAGATCACAGAAAACCTTCTGTCATTTCCCTGTGTCCTGTTGGGGTTTTGAATTTTCAAAAATCCCCGAGCCCTGTGAGCCTCATCCAGCACTGGTATGCCAATTTACCCCCAGCAGACTCCAGCTGTTGCTGAGCTTCTCTCAACTGGTGCCCCTCTCAAGGTCAGCTCTCTAGGTACCTGCTTTATGCAGAAGTTGCTGTGTTCCGAGTGCCTCGGCTCTACTGGATTCTGAAATCACACACATTTTGTCCCAACTCTAATTGGCACTCTTGGAGGCATTCCCCAGGCAGATTGGGGTAGGCTTTGACAGCCCAAACAGAGGACAGAGGCTGCCATGCCCATGGTCATCATGCCCTCTGCAGAGGGCTCCTTTCATCCAAAGGGGCTGTGCAGACCCCAGGCGAGGAGGGTGAGCTGAGGGAAACCCATTAACAGCCGACTCAGGACTCCCCTGCTGGCGGCAAACAATGCCTGCCTGCCTGCTTGTGAAGCACTTGGAAATGGCTCATTAAAAACGAAAGCCAGGGTTGGGCGGGCACCTCTGGTGGCCTGTAGCCTGCACCCTTCTCCCAGCTGTCAGCAGTCTCTAGGGGATGGCTTGGCCTGAAGGGGTGGGAGCAACTGTGGGCTCTTCCTCCTCCCCTGCTCTCCAAGGAAGCTCAACTGAAGAGCCCTTGCTGAAGGGGATTTCTGGAAGAGGCTGACGTGTCTTGCGGCTGATTGGGGATACAGTACTGCCCATACCTGCCACCTCCCATCATCCTGTGCACTAGTCCCAGCAGCTCTTGACCACTGTGTGTAGTGACCCCACCCTTTTGTCTCGTCTCTGGGCTCTCCTGCTTTTTTCCTCCTTCCCTGGACACTTGAACTTCTTCAGATAAGCAATAAAAAGTTTAGTAAATATATATCCCACATATTGCATAGAACATACTTATACTGAAACATTATTTGTTGTTTATCTGAAATTTAAATGTAACTGAGCATCCCGTACTTTCGTTCACTGAATCTGGTAACCTCATTGTGTTAGTTCGTTCTTGCATTACTACAAAGGAATACCTGAGACAGGGTAATTTATAAAGCAATAGGTTTAATTGGCTTATAGTTTTGTAGCCTGTACAGGAAGCACGGTGCTGGCATCTGCTTCTGGTGAGGCTTACACCTGTGGCAGAAGGTGACAGGGAGCCATCATGTCACGTGGTGAAAGCTGGAGCAAGAGAGAGAAGGGGATGGTTCCAGACTCTTAACCAGATCTCACGTGAACTGAGAACTCACTCATCACCAAGGGGACGGTGCTAAGCCATTCGCGATCTGCCCGTGATCCAGTACCTCCCACTGGGCCCCACCTCCAACACTGGGAATCCCATTTCAACATGAGATTTGGAGGGGACATCCATCCAAACCATGTTACTCACCCACAGAGAAATCTCCCCACAATAGGGCTGAGCCCGAGTGGGATGACATCTGTATTCTTTGGCTTCTGTCCTCTGCAACACCAGGTCTATCCACCCGTGCCCTGGAGTTTGTAATTAAAACAGGCAGGTTTTGACTCACGTTGATATGGGGCAGGGCAGACACTCTACATTTCTAACAAGCTCCCAGTCCAGTACTAATGAGCTCTTAACAAGGCCTGGGCTGCTGGTCCAGGGACCATACTTTAAGTAACAAGGAACTAGAGCAGTTATTGCAGGCTGAACATCAGGACTGTTGGGGAGTAGGGGAGAGGGGTTTAAAAACACTGCTGCCTGACCCCAACAATCCGGATCTAATTTGTCTGGACAGAGCCCTAAGCACCAAGGTGATCTAATTCCCAGGTAGGCTTGAGAACCACTGCCCTAGGCTCACTCTTAACAACTTCTGCCTGCACTTGCTGGCCTGAGGCCTCTGGGTTTTCTTGATACTGCACAGATCCACTAACTCCAGGGCATCCGTTTCCTATGAATGATCCCTCTGGAGCTGAGCATGACAGCCACAACTGGCCTGGAAAGCAGAAATCCTGGCTTAGAATCCATCCATTGAATACTGCGTCATCTCGGATAAGTCACTTAATCTCTCTGAGCCTTAGGTCCATACTTAGAAAGAGATGAGAGGAGTGATAGTTATAACAAAAGGAGGATCAGATGAACAGGACCTGATGCCAGAGCTTCTTGGGTCCATACACAGGCATGGGACTATCAGATGAGATGATGGCAATAGGAATCCAGTGAAGAAACTATTACTTTTAGCATCAGCCTCGGTGGTCAAGAAGGTTCACATGGAACCAGCTATTACGTATTGCCATCCCTGCTCCCTAGCATCGTGGAAGAGCTTGTCCTGTTCCCTCAAGCCCAGGACATAATTCAGTACTCACATTGTGGCTGACACACAGTAGGCACTCAAAACACACTGCTGAACCAACGGTTGAGGTACTGTTTCAGAAGCCTGGGACAGCTGGGCACCTCAGAACACAGCACATGACATGACCGCGTTGACTCCTATGGTTGACTCCCAGTAACTAGTAGTTACTGGGTGCCAGGGACTCTGGTAAGCTGGCTAATTCTCACAGCATTACTGTGAGGTAGGTACTAGCATTATCTCTGTTCTTCACATGAGGCACAGTGAATTCAGTAGCTTGTCCAAGTTTTCGTAGCTGGAAAGCAGCAGAGATGGGATTTGAAGCCAGGCAATCTGACTCTAGAAGTCATGCTGGTGAACACTGCCCTTTACTGCCTCTTAGAAATTAAGAGCCAATGAGTATGAAACCACGGTAGAAGGGTCTTTACTTGGATACTGCTGGAGGTATAAAATAGAGTCCTTACACAAGGGATGATGTGACTCATTATAATGCTGTGGGGTGGCCAGGAAAGGCCAGGAGGGGAGCATGGCAAGCCTTCTGGGGTTCAGGGTAGGTAGTGTTGAGTGGGTGGGATAAACAAGAATGCCGGCTGCCTGGATGGCCTCAAGAAGACCTCTGTGGGCTGGGAACCATGCGAAGTCGGCCAGCTGGTAGCAAGGCCCAGGACGGGACTGGATCTCCAAGATGTGGCTGAAGCCCAGGCATGTGAGCTCAGTACATGGGCACTGCTGGACACCCCCTTTCGTGTTCCCTGAGCAGGTACAGCCTGCATGTGTAAATGAAAATCAGGTATTGGCTCCCTTCTATGGGGGTCAGATCTAGCTTCATAGAGAAGGAAGCCCTCCCTCTGACTCTGAGAGATGAATAGACTGGATAAGCAGATGGCAGGCCAAAGATGTCCTAAGTAGGTGGGAGAATAGCAGAAGTGCAGAGATTCTCACCTTCACCTGGAAGAGAATCTAATCGAGGAATTTCAGGAATCAAAGCAGGCTTGTTGAGAAGAAATATTTGGTCTAACATGGCTGCTTTTTCTACTTGTCTTTATCTTATTGATGAAGAAAAATCAAAAGCAAATTTTTAATGGAATAACTTTGAGATCTTTTCTATCAGTCATGCATGCCTTTGGGATCCCCACTGGTGGTAGGACTTTCCTTTGAGGTGCCAGGTAAGACCACAGATTTGCTGTCCCAGCCACTGAATAGCTGTGTTATTGGGCACATTGCTTTACGTCTTTGAACCTCAGTTTTCTCATCTATTTGTATCAAGACTGTCATGTGCATTGCAGGATATCAAGCATCATCCCTGGCCTCTTACCCATCAGAAGCCAGTTGCAACCCCCTCTTACCGAGTTAATGACAACCAAAAATGTCTCCAGACATTGCCAGATATCCCTTGGGAGACAAATTGCCTATAATTGCGAGTGACCGTAATAGAACCTGGCTTCCTCTAATGCAGTACTGACTAACTTTCATTCATTCATTTTTTAATTCCCTCAGTCAGCAGCTATTTACTAAGCACCTGGTATGGTACTGTGTGCTGGGCACTGGGAGACTTGGTGCTGAACAAGACAAGTCATGTACCCTCAAACTGCTCACCAAGGAGTGGGGCGGGGCGGAGTGAGAAAGACAAGAGAACAGACATCGACCGCATCTTGGGATTGGCTGCCTCGGGAAGCAGGTGGTACTGTGGGAACAGAGGAAGAGATGCCTACCCCTGGGTTTTGTTGGAGGAGTGGGGAATCTGGATCAGAAGTATCACAGAGTATCAACTGGCAGGAGCCAGGAATCCCTGCATTTCTGTTGTCAATCAAGTAAATCTGGGAATGGTGAGCAAAGACTGCACATGATGTAATTTACTGCCCAAATCAGCTGAAAAGATGTGCACATATCTGTCACATAGAAGGGCAGTTACTTTGTGTTGACATTCGGAGCCAGGCAGCCAGGGGCCTGCTGATGTGTCTCTTTGGAAGACCAAAATGTAGAGGACAAGTGGGTTGATAGGTCACCTACAAAGAGAATGCTATTGCTGCCAGCCTGAGTTGCCAAGTGGAATGTGCCCGTATCTCAGACTCCCCAGAGCATGGGAGAGCTGAGCTGGGGGAGGCCAGGGGACTAGAAAGCCCTGGGCTTTGAGGCAGATGCACTCCCAAATATGTTCTGAACAAAAATCCAGGGAAGCAGTTTGCCTTTCCGGGCCTGTGCGCTTGGGTGACAGCGCCTTCCCTCAGCATTCTGAAATAAGGTTGCTTGCCATCCTCTGGACACACACACACACACACATGCAAGTCTTTCTCTCACGGCCCTTTTAAGCATGAGGAAAGACAGAAAGGCTGTTTGTTCCAACACTAGCCTTTCTTTGGAAGTCTTGGATGTAGCTGTTCTTTTAACCTGAATCCACTACTTATATTTCTGGTTTTAAAATCCAGACTTGGATTTTAACGCACTGCCTGGAAAACAGGAAGCTGAAAGGATTGTTTTCACTTGCTCAGGGCGGGGGTGAGAAAGGAAAGCTCCTCAATAACCTATGAATAATAACAGTGATTTTTAAAATTTGATAATGAAAAACAGCAACCAATGTTTGAGGGCCTGCTGTGTGCCAGGCACTCGACATTTGCAGCTCTTACCAGATTCCTGCAACTAGAGCTCACAGTACCAGTTCCTCAAGGAGAAACTACTGAAGCTTGAAGTGCCCAACTAGGGTGTTTGGTGCAGCCAGGATTCAGATCTTGGGTCTGAAAACAAATGAGAAAAATAAGATAATGTATTACATTTTTAAAATAAGATTCAGTTTATCTCTCTTCAAAGAATTGTCCTTTATTCTGAGATTTACATTGTTCCAACATTTGTGGCACTAAGATGTGCTCTCTTTTACGAGAGCTGTGGAGAATAGTCGACATTGGTAACATGACAGTTTGGTACCCTGTTTCCTTTAAAAACATATTTTATAGGTCTGTGAAATTCCCTCACGAATGAGATGTTCATATAGCAGCCTCGTCAAGAGCAACCCCTGCTGCCACTATCCCCGCTTCTGTGCTCTTCAGCACTTTTTACACTTCCTGCTTAGGGTCGTGGATTTGCCAGAGAGGGAGAATGAGGAGAAGGAGGAGAGAGCAGGAAAAATGATAAGTGACAACCCTTAGGGCAGCAGTAGCTTTTAAAGAAAAGATTGTATTTCTGTTGAAAATTGCTGGAGAAGAGTGTGCAGTCCGAGTAGGCATATGCAAATTATATGCAAATCACACCCAGCCCTCCTATTTCATAACCTGGATGTAGCCCTTGGGAAAATGCTAATGGAGACTAGTGGTCTCCGTCAAGCCTCCCTTGGTGATCTCCAAGACTCTGGCCCTAATTAAAGAGTATTTTTCCGGCAGTGTGGGGCTCCAGTGATTTTTTTTACACCCTCTTTTTCTCTCCCTCATCTCTGCAGACCTGTGGCCAAGCCTCAGAGGGTTCTTCTAATTTCAGGGGTTAGGACCATGGCCAGAGACCTGGCCTGGAATGCTCTAGAATCTTCAGATAGCCCTCACCTGCTGTAGGGCTCCTGGGGTCCCAGCCCAGCCTCACCCTGAGGGGAGCATCTGCTTAAAGCAGGCATCCCCAAACTACGGCCCCGCGGGCCGCATGCGGCCCCCTGAGGCCATTTATCCAGCCTCCCGCCGCACTTCAGGAAGGGGCACCTCTTTCATTGGTGGTCAATGGGAGGAGCACAGTATGTGGTGGCCGTCCAACGGTCTGGGTCTGAGGGACAGTGAACTGGCCCGCTATGTAAAAAGTTTGGGGATGCCTGGCTTAAAGCATTAGTTCTCTGGCCTGAGCATACATCAGACTCACACGGAAGGCTTTGTAAGACACAGCTTACTGGGTCCCACCCCAGAGTTTCAGATTCAGGAGGTCTGGGGTGGGACTTGAGAATGTATCCCATCAAGTTCCCAGGTGATGCTGATACTGCTGGTCCTGAGATCATACTTTAAAAACTACTGACCTAGAATGAACAGGACTACTCAGGTGTGGTCCACTGGTACTGTTTGTTACCTGTCTGTGACACAAGGACAGACATTGACAGTGCACGCTTAGAAACTCTTATTGAAATTTGGCAATGCCACGACATCTAAGCACATGACTGTTTTTCTATCAGTTCATTTTTATTGTATTTTACAAATGTATTGATCCAATTGGGAACTCTGACTGAGAGGACCCAGCCTAGTAATGGCCAGGGTTCAGGGCAGCCCGCAGGCTGACAGGAGACTCGGGATGCCCATTAAGAAAACAAAGCAGAAAGATTCTGGCCACTTTGGGCATGTGGTAGGCTGACCACCAAAAGTGGAAAGGTGGGAGGGAGAGGCAAGAGCAAGAGATTGTCCTGCCCTAAATGCCAATAGAATCCCCTTTAAGGAGTAATAGCTGGGGAAGGGCAGAGCTAAGAGGCTGGCCTAACTCCAAACCCCTACCTTTCCTCTGAGATGGGGGATCTGGGGGCAGGGGGTAGAAAAGGCACTGGTCAGACTGGCTCAACCAAAGTGCCCTTGTCTGTACACACCTAACCGTGTGTGTGTGTGTGTGTGTGTGTGTGTGTATTTATGGCCTTGCATGGCTGACATGGGAACACGCGTGGCCATAATATAGCTGGTGTCTTTTGGGTGCCCTGTCCTTTATGTAAAGTGAGTATACAAAAGCCCAATTTAGAAAAGGGATAGATTGCATGGTCCTGTGAGGTTAACTCATTTTAGAAAGCATTAATTGTAGGAGTCCCTGCCACCAGGCTGGAGTGCAGTGGCACGATCTTGGCTCACTGAAATCTCTGCCTCCCAGGTTCAAGCGATTCTCCTGCCTCAGCTTCCGGAGTAGCTGGGATTACAGGCGGGTACCACCATACCCAGCTAATTTGCATTTTTAGTAGAGATGGGGTTTCACCATGTTAGCCAGCATGGTCTCACTCTCCTGACCACTTGATCCACCCACCTCGGTGTCCCAAAGTGCTGGGATTACAGGCCTGAGCCATCGCGCCTGGCCAAAGATGAGATTTTAAACAGCATTATACGTTGCTTAGAAGGCTCAGCCAGCAATCAATGCCACAATCCTAAGCTGCCTAGCTGGAAGCACTCTGGCCTAAGAGTCTGGGACTTGGTATCCCATTTCAGCATGGGCCCTCACCAGCCCCTGGCCTGGGTAAATTCTTTTCAGTTAGGAAAGAAAGTTCTGTGATTCCGACTGCTGTCTTTGTAGACAAAGTTTTGACAGTTTATGGTGACAGTGTGAGAAGTGATTAGTTGTCTCATGCCTTTGGGCATGTGAGGAGGCTACTGGCTCTTCAAGCTCAGAGTCATAGAACATGGAGCCTGGAAGGGGACAAGCATTCATCAGTCCTTCATTTTATAGTGGTAGAAACTGAGGCCCCGGAGGCCCTGGAATCTACCCCAAGTCAAGCTTGTATTAAGGCAGGCAGCCTGGCCTATTGTTGGAGGCTTACCATGTAATTAATGGGATTTGGAGCAATTACAGGGACAGTAAAGCCCCTCGTTTGTTTCTTGTGCCAGGCAAGAGATTCCTTAGGAGGGTGGAGTGGGAGAGTGGAGGGAAGGTGGTAAGGGGGTGGCAGATAACTGGCAGATCATCTCATGCAGGCCTGCTCTGTAGAATAGTGGCTCACATTTTTACACTGTGTGCCTCAGAGTAATTCCGACGCAAAGGGCATATCTGTTTGAGGTACCCACCTATTTTTCCTTTGGGGATGATTCTTGTTGGGTTTTAATGCTAGGCTGTAAAGAACCTGCTTTTTTGGTTTGTTTTGCTGTCAGCACCACGTAAAAGGCAGGCATCATTCTAGGTAGAAATGGCTAGGCTCTGACCCCATACCCGGGGACAGTTGCTGAGCTCTGCTACATATTCACTTGTAGGAGGAGAGGAGAGGAGAGAAGATTTGAGCTGTGATAAGAAGGTAAGCATAGCAGACGGATGACTGAATTCTGTATGGAATACAGTGTCAGAGCCTAGTAACTTCCAGGTATCTGAATATTGGACTGTTCATTAATTCAACAAATATTTATTGGGCACCTAATATTTCTTACTGTGCTAACTGGAAATACAAAATGTTTCGGTGACTAGTGGGGATGATGGTTGTACAACACTGTGAATATACTTAATGTCACTAAACTGTACACTTACATATGGTTAAAGTGATAAATTCAATGTTGTGTTTATTTACCACAGACACACACAAAAGGCAGCAAATGAGAATTGGGTCCCTGCTTCCAGGAAGCAACTGGTGTTCTGCAAACCCTCCCTAACTGTGGCTGAGCCTGGAGCACGGATAACATGGGGAAATGTTGTGTAATATCTTTTGGTGTTAATGATTGTGGTGGGGGTCAAGAGGAAACTTTGCCCAGAACAGGCTGAGGAGAGATCACCTACCCTCAGCCCATTTAAGTAGGTGTCTACACAGCAGAGGGTGCTGACTGTCAAATTTTTTGGTAAAATGTGATTTTGAGATGTTACCCGCACAGGGAGTGTGCTCAGTTTGAATTTCTGTTTGGAACTGGTGTTTGTTGACAGACATTTGCAGGTATAAAAACCTTGCAGTTACAATCATGTTGACACCCTGAGCTCAGCTCTTTTTTTTTCTTTCTTTCCAGGATGTTGCTGAACATTTCTCTTGCAAAAACTTTGGTGAGCTGAGGCTACATAGCATCATCCTTGGCCACCTTAATGCTTCCTGTGGGCTAGTCTCTAACGAACATGCCCCCCTTGGGGCTGAGGGGAGGGGGCAAGTGGCTTGAGCTCCCTGAGCCTCGGTTTCTCTGTCTGTACCAACTCCGTAGGAGGTCTGAGCACACATGATGGAGGGCACTGCGAGTATTTAGTCATGAGTCCGATGTTCATCTGCTCTCCCTAACTGTCAGCTTGGAGTATTTCCACTCATTTGGGCATTAGCACATCCTGTCTTACAAGTAATAATGCATTATTACATAACATTTTCCCATGTTACCATTCTCTCCACTTGGATTCCATAGCACGCAGGTCAGGTATCACCTCCTGGTATGTTTGGTGTGCCTCACGCAGTGCTGGGTACTTGGTAGGTGCTCAGCGGATACTCAGTGATTATGTGGAGTATGTTCACAAAACTACAGTTTGGGCAGTATTTCCCAGGATAGACCTTTAGCTTGCCCTCAGTCTGGGCAGTGTTTCCCAGGATAGACCTTTAGCTTGCCCGCACGGAAGACCAACTCCAGGTCCCTGAGCGGGACCCATCCTGGAAACTGTCAGTCCCATGTGAATCGCCGACTCCTAGTAGCTATTTTCACCTCTTTGTTTTAGAACCATAGCTCTGGCCTCTTCAGATGGTCTCAGGTATGGATGGCCGGGTCACCCAGCAACAGCCGCACAGATAATTACACGAGTTTCAAATTGTTCCCCACTTTATGTCCTCAAAGCAATTTCAGAATCAATTTGAGGTCTGACAGGGAGCAGTGGAGGTCTCGCAGGCCTGGAATGGCGTGCTGGGCCAGCTTAGCGCTCGTTATAATTCCAGTGGCAGGCCCTGCGCACCTGGGGAGCAGAGGCGCTGTCCTCTCTTGCAACTCAGGAAGAAAATCAATCAATCAATCAATGAGAGCACAGCTAATTTAAGGTAACAAAGGCTCTAGGCACCTCAGCCCTCCCTGCAGAGTTAGGCCTGAACAGCACTAGCAGAAAAACCAGCCTTGTCTCAAACAGAATTAAAATGAAGTCAGGGTGTCAGAAATCAAATCTAGCAAGGCTATCTTTTTTAACAACAGGTGTGTACCCCACACTGGTGTGAAGAACGCCTTCCTAGTGCTGTCTTGAAATGGATTTAGGCAGTTACTCCGGTCTCAGTAGAGTACTACAATAGGAAAAAAAGCACTTGAGACTTTTCCTGTTTTGTGACTGGGGATACACCAGGCACAACGTACCCCTCAAAAACGGGATCAGAACATTAGAGGCAGGCAGCTGGGCTTGTGCCCTGTGTCCGGAGTCCTGCACATAGAGAGGCCATGGAGGGTGATGGTGAAGGTGTGGGCTCTGGCCCAGACCCCCTGGGTTTATATCTGGCTTTGTCATCCACCTGCCAGGGACCCCGGTCTGGTCGTCACAAGGTCTATCATCTGCAAGATGGGGGTGGTCATACCTCTGGCCTCTGGAATCTTTGGAAGGATTGCATGAGTTAGTGTTTGTTGAAGGTTTACAACAGCACTTGGCACAGAGTAAAGTCTTGCTACTCATCACAGAACCATGTCCCTAACAAGGAAACTGGTAAAACTATCCTTGACTTTGCAAGAAGTGAGATACGTTTATTTTTGGTTTTACCTCGAAAAAGGGATATGGAGACCCAGAGGGGTGAGTTAACCTAAGTTCACAGAGCAAAGGGGAAGTGGGGCCAAGCCTGGATCAAGGCCCTGTCACCGCCTGGGCCATGTGCCATCTGAGTTGTGGAGCCTGTCCTTGGCCTGCCTGGCCTCTGCCCAGCCTATTGCTCCCCTCCACCCAGCACCCTAGGCTCCAACCTTCCTCCAAGCCCTGCTCTGAGGTCTTCCACCACTACCTCTGTTCTTATGGCCGCAATAAGCTCAAAGCCTCATCTTTTGTGGAGTAGTTTGTATTTGACAGTATTAACACCTTGTGCTAAAGGAATGAACTCATACTGCCAGGAACCTGTTCACAAGTTGGGGAGGTATCTGGGGAGGCAGAGAAAGTCCTAGGGCCTTGCTGTCACACCATATAGCATTTGGCCTACTTCCCACTGACCCTGTCTTGTAGATTCTGGAGCTAAAAAGGAGCCCCTGAGTCTCATCAGAGGGAAGCTGGGGAGTCTTGGTGATTCTTTGGGATCACTACCTGCTTCAGCTCTTTGCCTTCTGTTTTAAGAACCTTCAACTGCTATGACTGGCTTACCTTCTTCTGCTCCCCCACCCTCGTGAGAGATCAAGGGGCAAGACTGAAACAGTGAAGTCACTGGCCACTGAGGTGCACAGAAGTCAAGAAATTCCAAGCTGTGTCCTCCACAGTGGGTGCAAGATGGTATTCTTGCACGGGTGCATATTAAGCACTCCCAGTAATAGGGAAGGGAGGGAGGGGAGACAGAAGTTTTGGCAGCCTGAGCTGCTGAAACTGCTGGTGCAATGCTGCCTCCGCCCCCCTGTCCCACACCATTCCTAGCACTGTGTACACTAATGGGACTAAAAGCTTCAAAAACCAGAGACTGCACTTGGAGTGTGGACCCTGGGGTTGCAAAGTGGGGCTGGTTCCTGATGACCGGAGCCAGAGGATGCAGTGGCACAGAACTGCAAAGAAATGGTTTGCAGACACCTGCCGGCTCCTGGTTTTCCCAGGACTTGCTCAGCTGCCAGCAAGACTGGAGTCAACTGTAGACTGTGGTTTTTGGGAGAAAGTCCTTTGTGGAGGAATATTATGAGAACCCACATGAGAGGTTCAAGTTCAGACTCCAATATCCAACTTCCGCCGATGTGTGCATGTTTACCACATGGAGTGGACATCGATCCGGCCTGACTTAGCCAGCTCTCTACTGAACATGCTGTGCGATGAGAAAAATTGTTTTACCTGCTGGTGTTAGTGTTCTCTGAGGGGAGGGACTGCTTTCATTTAAGAACCACCTCGATAGGTCATTTGGGTGAGAAATGAGGCCTTGAGGGGATGAGTAGAAAGGGAAAACAGTATTTATATATAGAGAGAGCCCTTCTGTATCAATCTGTGCAGGAACTGTGGTAAAAAGGGAGAGAAGGCGGACTTGGTTGAAGCCTGGTATTGAGTCAGTGGAAGTGGCCAAGGGAAGTCAAGGAACGGGAGCCGTCAGCTGTTCATTTGAAAGCTCCTGACAGTCCTCTTCTCTCCTGAAGCTGGACTCCTGGGGCGTCCATTCTCCTCACTGGCTTGTATGCCCCTTGCTGGGGGACACGGAGGAACCTGAGAGAAGGGACTGAGGCTTCTACAGAGGGGATTACAGGGCAGAGCTAAAAGGGCCACATCAACTCCTGGAGAAGGGAAGGGGAATTCTGCAGAAGCCAGAAGCCAGAGGTCATGAGACATAGACGCCCCAGAGAATTTGCAGACATCGTGGGGCTGGGTGTGGGCTTTCCCAAAGGCCAGGGGCTGGCAGTTGTTGCCCATCTTCTAGGTGGGAAAGGAGCTGGTTTCCAGATGCTTCCTGAAGACTCTTGCCTTTATGCCCCTGAAGTCCGTCCATCAGAGCGTTGCTCTAGCTGACGCGGCCTGCTGGCTGGTCTCCAGGCTGGGGCTGTGGCCTTCCTCCCCCTGGGGAGCTATGGTGAGAACCTCCCTTTGCTGCCTCATCCCCAGTTCCTTCAAGGCAGCAAAGACTTGGCAATTAAAAGTAGAGACCCACCAAGAAAAGTCAACACAATCTGGTGTCTGGCAGAGAACCCTCAGTGCCTCTCATCCGGCTGCGCATCTCATCAGTCATTTTCGGTAGTGTCCATGACAGCCAGCCACTAGCCTCGCTTAAATATTCCCAGTGCCCGCGGGCTCACTGTGTTGGCTAGTGACAATGCCACTCTCACATAACTGGGCTGGGAGGTTCTTTGTGAGACGGAGCCACAGTCTGTACCCATGTCCCCACTCCCCACTCTGTCCCCTCTTCAGCTACTTACCATGGCTTTTTACTTTTATTTATTTTTTGAGATGGAGTCTCATTCTGTCACCCAGGCTAGAGTGCAGTGGTGCAATCTCAGCTTACTGCAACCTCTGCTCCTGAATTCAAGCAATTCTCCTGCTTCAGCCTTCTGAGAACTTGGGATTGCAGGCATGTGCCACCACACCTGGCTAATTTTTTTGTATTTTTGGTAGAGATGGGGTTTCACCACGTTGACCAGGCTGGTCTTGAACTCCTGAGCTCAAGTGATCTGCCCCCCTCAGCCTCCCAAAGTGCTGGGATTAGAGACCATGGATTTTTGCTCTGGCCCCTTTTCCTGCACAGCAAGTAGCCCTCCTGCAGTCCCTGTGACCACCTTTCCTACTTTGAGTCCTCTTCTGGGCGAACATCTCCTTTCCCTCCCCGTCTTCTCATTTGTCATGTGTGCCGGGGTGCCCAATGACAGACCGGTAATGGCATTCGTCGCTCATGACAAGTAACTCACCCTTACTGTCCTCAGAGGGCATTTTCAGTGGAAGGTCAAATAAGCAGTGTCTTTTATTTTCTGAAAACGTCCTGGAAGCCAGACCCACTGTGCCTGCCTACATCCTTTTGGAGGTACATTCTTAGCCCAGGAAGGCCCTTGCTTTGCAGCGAAGCTCTCCTGTGGGCTCCTGATGCTGTCTGCCCTGGCAGTGTCCCTCTTGTCCCCCTGCTGTGCTCCTGGCCAGCCCCCCCTGTCTGCTGTTTCTCAGCCTCTTCCAGGCATGTCTGTTGTGTGATCAGTGCAGCCACTGCCTACTTGTGGGGGTGTGAAAGGAACAGAGGCTCGCCTCTTCTGCCTTTCTCCCCAGCAGTTTTTTGCCACCCATTTCCCATCTGCTTGTCTTTTGTCGCTTGCACCTCCTCCTGGCCCCATCCCTCTAGCCCTTCCTCTTCTAGGGAGCCTCCCTGCTTGGTATCTGCAGGGAGAGTTTAAAAAAAAAAAAAAAAAAAAAAAGCACCTGGCTGGGGCCAAGGGCCCTCGCCAGCTGTGTGTTTCCTCAGCTGCAAAATGAGGGTGGAATCGGATGCCCAGCTCCAACAGCACATGGTTTCTACTTTGGACAGAAACTTCTGTCTTCCTATTCCAGAGGCTGCAAACTCCCTGCCAGTAAAGCTCTGTTTCACAAGGGAGACTGCATTCACAACTCATTTGCCTGAGGAAGATGATTGATATAATTTGGAACTCATGAAAAACCTAGGCGAGTGTTCCTACCTCTGGCCTCACCTTCAGATCACCTAGGGAGCTTTGAAAACATACCAATGCTGGAACCCTGCCCCAGGGAATCTGATTCAGGTGGACAGGGGTGGGGCTCAGGCATCTCTGTGACCCTAATACAGAGCAGAGTTAGAACCTCGGCTCCACGGCTCTGTCACCAGCTTGGCTATGTGAAGTGTGGTTCGCAATGCAGCAACAGCAGAAATGCAGAATCTTAGTCTTCACCCCAGGCCTCCCAATTAAATTGTGCCTACTAACAAGACCCCAGGGGATTCCTATATTTAACATTTGGGGAGCACTGCCCTATAAGCAGTTTTTGAGGATTCCCTTAGCCTATACTGTTTCTCATAAGTGACCACAAATCCATTTTGGGGATAAATGTGGCATACAAAAATTGTATCCAATATCAAATGACATTAACATGCAGGAAAATAGATGTAAAATAGATGTCACATTTATGCACTAGCCATTTTCATTTCATTTCCGTGAGCTCTCTCTCCCCACAGGGCCTTTGCATGTGCTGTGCTCTGCCTGGCGAGTTCCCATCCTCCTTCAGCCTCCTCATCCTCCCTTTCCTCGGGCTGTTTCCTGCTCACACATAGCGGGACTGTCCTCTGGGAACTGGTTTTTGTCCAGTCTGCATCCTTTGCGACCCTCGTCTCCTATCCACGACTCCCTGTGTCTCCCTTTCCTTGGCCCAGGTGAGGTGGGGGCAAGAACCAAGTTGAGTCATGAGGAGATCCAGCTGCAAAAGTCAGTTTCTCTCTTCACTTACTGTGTTACTTCCCCTCCTTTTCCTCATGTTTATGCAAGAAGAGGCCAAGAATATACCTTTCCTGTCCACCCCTCGGTGGATGTTGTGATCAAATGGATGAAACAGATGCCTCCTAAAGTATGAAGAATCCACAGAATGTCATGATGGTTGTAATCAGTGCTGAAGGCAGGAGGGGGAGTTGCAAGGATGTCATGGGTATGAGGACAACATGGTCCTCTTGCCCCGTGACCCTGAAGATAGGTTTCTTTCCCTGCATGAGTGCTGAGCATTAAATGTGCAGAAAGAGCCATAGCTCCTAGACCTGGAAGTACCTTCCCCTCTCCTCCAGGCCTGTCCCTCTAATTCTGATTACCAAGTGATGCCCTCCCATTTCACCCTTTTCTGCTCCTGATGCTGCCCGGAGCCCCTACCTTCCACTCCATCAGGATCAGGACCTTTGGGAGTGCCTCTTTGAGGTAGGACAGGACTAGATACTCATGTCTGTGCCTTAGAGAAGAATATGTGGGGCTGTGTCGGGGGGCCTGGTAGGCCTCTGTGCAGTTGACTGCTGCCTAATTCTAAAGTCCCTGGACAGGTGACAAAGACAGATGCAACTCAAAAGTGCTCACGTGCCCTGGATCGCTGTTGTGCTCTGCTGTTCTTCATTCCATAGGCAGCTTCTGATGAGAGCCCAGGTGCTCCAGGATGGATTTGCAGAGCCCAGAGGAGACTGCAGACCAGGTTACAAGCAGAGAAAGGGGTTAGAACAGGGCCACGCCCTGGCCTAGCCTGCGGAGGAAGACCATACTTCAGAGGGCTCTGGGTGGGGGGGGATCAGCCTGCTGGGCACCCTGAGCCACTGGCCGCTGGGCTCCCGTCTCAGTTGCCTTGGTTGGAAATGTTGAATGTGGGGCTGGGACTATCGCCAAAGTGCCCCCAGCTCTGAGTTGCCGAGAAGCACTACTGGATGTGTCCCTGTGTGGAGGTGGGTGTCAAGACGGGGCAGCGTTAAACAGCCAGGTGTAGCACTGGATGGCCTCCAATGCCTAGCCCACCCCGTGAGTGGCCGCTGCTCTCTCTCCCGACCAGAAAAGACCTGTACCCTCAATGGGAAGGACAAGGGGCAGGTCTCTCCCCAGCAAGACGAGTAAGGTAGCCATCAACTCACACTTTTACCTTGATATTAGGACACTCGTGACTGTGCAGACGACAGGTGGAGTTTGCATTTTGTAGCCACCGTAGGCATATTACGTGTGACTCAGGCCATACCCAAATGAAGGCACACATTTTCATACAGGACCTCCTTGGAGGCAGCAAAAAGCCTGACCCAAAACAAGTAACATTTTATCGTCTTAATGCGCGTGTAAACAGAAGGAGAATTCATGAAGTTCACGTTTCTGCCTTCCTGCAGGGACATTAGTGGGCATTGATTTTTTGCTGTGATGTATGGCACTTCTGACTGAAGGGAACAATGCCATTTGGGAGTCTGTGAGGTTTAAGACATTCTGCAGTTGCCCAGCACTGCAGCAATGCCAAGCCCTGCTCTAATAGCACCTAATTTGTTAGGGTAACAGGGAAATGGCTGTGATGCCTGCCGTCTCCCAGACGAACGAACGCGGCACATCCCACCCAACACCCCTTCCCTTTGGGTGGAAGTAGAATGCAGGAGAGGGAGGGACAAGTAGAAAAGTCAGAGATGATAAACAGCTGATTCATGATAGAGCCTCTCTCCAGGGAAAGGCAGTGGGGAAGGGGACCAGAAAGGGGCCCTCAGGGGCCTCTACCATGTCTGTAACAGTTTATTTTTAAAAACAAAATCCAAAGGCAAACACAGCATAATACTAAGATGTGATGGTGCTGGGTGGGGTTCAAGGATGTTTGTTATATGAGTCATTGTATGTTCATACTTTTGAAATATTTTATAATTAAACTACAATGTAAAATTTAAAAAAACAAGGTCCAGGGCATTTTGCGTAGTAAGCCACTGTTTGTGTAGGATAGAGAGCACTCTGGAACATGTGAGCATATATGCTGTGTGTCTCTAGACCAGCAGCCCCTAACCTTTTTTGTGCCAGGGACTGGTTTCATGGAAGACAAGTTTTTCATGGATGGGATGGTGTGGGCAGAAACCATTCCAACTCAGATCATCAGGCATCAGCTAGATTCTTAGCTGGGACTACAGGTGTGTTTTACCATGCCTGGCTAATTTTTATATTTCTAGTAAAGACGGGGTTTGGCCATGCTACCTAGTCTGGTCTCCAACTGGACTCAAGCAGTCTGCTCACATGCATGGTTCACAATAGAGTTAGTGCTCCTATGAGACTCTCATGCCTCTGCTGATCTGAAAGGAGGCAGAACTCAGGCAGTAATGCTGACTCCACCCTCTGCTCACCTCCTGCTGTGTGGCTTGGTACCTAAGAGGCCAGGGACCACTACCAGACTGCGGCCCCGGAGGCTTGGGACTCCTGCTCTAGACAGACTCATAGGACATGAGTGTCACAGAACACGGCATGGGGGGGGCACCCAAGATTTGGGAACATGTTGACACACATAGGACATGTGTGTCACAGAACACGGCATGGGGGGCACCCAAGATTTGAGAACATGTTGCGGAAGAGAAGCTCCTTTTCACTATGTGGTCTTGAAGGCTTTTGGGGTGCTTTACCATGTGCCTGTATTACCTAAGTTTTAAAAATAATATAATTAGTTTCCAAGACTTCCAAAAAGACAGAGAGAGGAGAGGAAAACAAAAAGAGACACATCAATAATAATAATAATAATAATAAAGGATGAGGAAAGAAGAGCCTCTTGAAATGCCGGGACTCCGCCTTGGGTTTGGTGGTGGGTTAGCAGGGAACGCTTGAGGCTCCTGAGTGCAGAGCCCTTTCTGGGAGCAGCTTTCTGGGGGCACAGAAAGGGAGCCTAGAGGAGGAGGCTGCCCCCCTGCATAGCACAGGGGTCCTTGGGAAGCCCCCTCCTATCCTGCATGAGGAGCAGCTCGGGCCTGCCTGGCAGCCATCCAGGGGGCCTGAGCAGGTGGTGGGGGTGGTGAGAGGTTGGGCAGGTGCTGAGACCCCGGGGCATGGGAATGGTAGGTGACTGGTGAAGCCCAGGCCACAGGCCCTCTTCAGGAGGAGGTGCAGCCCCGGGAGGGAACCCTCTGGCCTAGAGTTGGCTCCCCTATTGGGCACTGACTGTGAGGTACAGTGGAGGGGAGGGGGTTTTGCCAAGGAGATGACAGCCCAGGATGCCAGGCTAATTGGGCCAAAGCAAAACTCCACCCTGGCATTGTCCAGATACTTGAAAAACATGTCTTTGTGTCTTTGGGGTGGATGCCCCACCTGACCTCTATCTCTCCCCTACCCGCCCACCTGCCACTCCCCAGCTCCTGCTGCTGCTGGGCAGAGGAGGGAGAAGCCAGTGCAGACAGTGAGGGGCTCTTTCTTCTGCGTTGTCTCAGGCCGGCCCCCTAGAGTTTCAGCTCCTTGTGAATTCCAGGCTGCTCTAGGCCTCTGAAACCATTCCAGCCCCAAAAGTGGGACAGGCCAGTAGAATGAGCTTTGGAAAGTTTTGCTGAATTGAATTTGACCACCGAGAGCTGCTTGTGTGTGGCAGCGGGTGGGTCCATTGTGCCCGACTTCCTCAGCTAAGTAAAAGCTTTGCCTGAGTCCTCTTGGGCTTGGGTCCTGGAAGTCCAGGCGCTCTGGGGCTGCCAGGGAGGGAGGGGCTTCTAGTGCCCATCACCATTGGATCCCACCTTCCTGACATGACACAGAGGAAACATTCTGAAAGGAGCACCGACACAGGGGCCACCAGGGACCACTACCTCTACTGCCACAAAATCGTGCTATGTAAGCTGGAAACATCATCTGCGTAAGCCTCAGGGAATGGTGTTCCAGGTATCTGGAGCCTCGTTTCTCAAGTGTGGCCCCTGGGATGCAGCAGTGTTACCTGGGGACTCATTAGAATGCATATTCCCAGGCCCACCCTGGACCTATTGAAGACTCTGGGGCAAGACTGGGTGCTCTATGTTTAACAAGATGTTACTTGCAGGTGATGCTGGTGTATACAGAGATTGAGGCCTGGGCTGCTTCCCTGTGGAGAAGAGACGGGCAAGTGCAGTCAGAGAGCTTCTGGAGTGGCCCTGACTTTCGTGCCCAGCCCTGGTGTGTGCCCTCACATCTCCTATTTTTCAAGCAGAAGCAGGATGCCCTAAGCAGGGAAATATTTTCTCCAGTGTCCTGCAGCTGGCTTGTAGTAGGCAGAAATCAGGGCTCATAGTTCCTATTTCCTATTCAGTTGCTCAAGTTGTATAAATGAAAAAGAGGAGGCCAAGTGAGAGGGCAGCAGATGCAGGGAAGGTATAGATTGAAATTTCAGGAACTAATAACTCAGTTAGCTGACTTGTGGAGCCAAGATAGCCTTCCCTGCCACAGCCTTGGGGCTTCGTGAGATCAGCTGGAATAACTTTCTTGCTGGTGCTGGGGGAAGGGTGAAGCCCTCTGAGTGGGGACAAGCAGTGACCAGGAAGCAGGTTGCGGGGTGGTGGGGGGGTTGGAGGGTTGGGGAACAGGTCAACAGCAGGCAGGACATGATGTGGGGACCTTGCCTTGTGTGCAGGTGGAGGGCAGCTGAGCGCGGGGTCCATCTCAGCTGCTAAAGAGCCTGGCAAATCCTCACAAATGACCTCGCTCACTCGGGGCTGCACCCAGCATTGCAGGAGCGGCAGGGACAGCTGGGAATTGCACTTCCTTCCCAGCACTGGCTCCAGAGGAGCTGGCCTGGGGCACCTGTCAAGGGGATCAACGTTTGGAGGCTTGTGTTATAATAGGAGCCAAGCTAGAAACAGAAAAAACTCACCTAGGAATGGGGCCTGGGAGTGGGGGTGGGGGTGTGCAGGATTAATTTAATTAAGCCCTGCTTTGGGGACCAGGCTAAATTTAGCAGCTGCTTCGGCTGCTGGTTAGACTCCTTTCCCACAACTCCCTCCCATCTGCCCATGGTGCCTTCCGCAGGTGATTAATTTCGAATTCCAGGCTGGCATGTGCATGCGCACCTGCTGATTGCCTAGTCCCCTCTCCAAGCCTCTGCTAATGTGCTCTCTGGGCTCCCAGGGGAAGGTGCATGCTGAACCCCACCAGCAGCCTGCCCGCCCTTCCCCAGGGAGGTAAACACCACATTCGTGCTAATGACTCCCACGGTGGCCAGAGCAGGCCCAGGCCCCAACACCTCACCCAGGAAACACGGCCACAGCAGGCCTGGTCTCCGGCTTGTTTCATTTCATTGTTCTAAGTGAAATTTAAACAAAAGATTGAAAGGCCAGACATGGTGGCTCATGCTGGTCACAACAGCACCTTGAGAGGCTGAGGCTGGAGGACTGCTTGAGGCCAGGAATTTGAGACCAGCCTGGCCAGCATAGCAAGGCCCCATCTTTATAATTTTTTTTTTCTTAAAGGTTAAAAAGTGTGCTAGTGTTCTGGACTGAAGTGGCTGAGACTACTAGAATTTATGCCTGTGCCTCATAGGGATGAGGGGAGAGGATTCTCTTACCTCAATTTTTGTTTCAATTCTACACTCTTCTCCTTTGATGATTCATATTTGATCTGTTCGATCTTTAGACTGCTTTTTCTTCTAATTACCATCCCCCCATTTGGGGGCCATTTTGAAGTTTGTTCGTATCTCTACCAGATTTAAATTGTGTCAAAAAGAGAAAGGAATTGAGTGGGAGATGCTGTAAACAGTACTAAATGCCAGATGATGATTTGTGGGTGCCATGGTCTGAATGGTTGTGTCCCCTCAAAATTCCTATGTTGAAACTCTAATTCCTAATGTGATGATATTTGGGGGTGGAGCCTTTGAGAGGTGATTAGAGTCAGATGAGGTCATTAGGGTAGGGTCCTCATGAATGTCCTTGTAGAAAGAGCAAGAGACTGGAGATAACCTCTTTGTGTGCATGCAGCAAGGAAGGCCAAGTGAGGACGTGACCAGAAACTGAAATCAGCCAGCACCTTGGTCCTGGGCTTCCCAGCCTTCAGAACTGGGAGCAATCCTTTTTTTTTTTGAGACAGAGTCTCACTCTGTCACCCAGGTTGGAGTGTGATGGCAAGATCTCGGCTCACTGCAACCTCTACCACCCTGGTTCAAATGATTCTCCTGCCTCAGCCTCCTGAGTAGCTGGGATTACAGGCATGTGCGCCACCATGCCTGGCTAACTTTTGTATTTTTAGTAGAGATGGGGTTTCACTATGTTGGTTAGGCTGGTCTCAAACTCCTGACCTTGTGATCTGCCCGCCTTGGCCTTCCAAAGTGCTGGGATTACAGGTGTGAGCCACTGCTCCTGGCCTACATGTCTATTTTTTAAGCTACTCAGTCTATGGTGTTTTTGTTATGGCAGCCCAGATGGACTAAGACATTGATTTAGAGCACTCATTTATCAAATGTTGATTGAATATTTCCGGTGGGCCAGACATGGTGCCAGCAGAAGCTGTAACACTGAGTGAGACATACTTCCTGTCTCAAGGAGCTGATCTCCTAAGGGGGTGAGAGACAAGCAGAGTTCACCATGGCAGGGGAGAGGGTGTCATCACAGTGCTTGCCACCGACTGAGGGCTCAGTGAATAGCAGCAGTAGTAACAGCAGTAGATTTCAGTGCTTTATGCCAGGAGCTGGGCTCAGTGAGTGAGAGCATGAAGGAGCTTTCTTATTCTCACCTTGCTGTTTTCCATACCAATCCAAGAACTCTTCTTTACAGCTCCTGAATCAAATCTAGCTTTTCTTGTCACCCCCAGGTATTGAGGAATGGCTTTTTTTTAGGCATTGAAAGTGTAGCCCAGTTTAAAGCTTGATCCTCAATCTTTCATCCAGTTTTCAGTTTCTGCCTCCTTCTCTACCCCACGTCCCTGCCCAGGTTTGCTACCTGCAGCAGAAGAGCGTGGGGCACAGGTGGCATCTCTTCTCTCTGCTTGCCCCTGTGCTTCTCTCTTGCCAGGTGCTGCTTCTGGCCGCTCCAGGTTGTTAGTGTTCCAGTGCTTTAGTGGGTCCAAGCACCTTGGAGGTCAGAGAGGCCATGAGTTATAGTGAAAAGCTTTGGAGTCACACAGGCCTAAGGTCAAAACTCACTCTATCCTTAGTAGTGGTAGGACTTTGGGCAAGTGACTTAACCTCTTGGTTCCTCAGTTGTCCCCACTATAGAATAAAATGATAGCATTTGCTTCACAGAGGAATTATGGGCATTCATAATAATGTATGTACAGTACCAAGATATAAGTGCTTAGAAGATGGTAGCTTTTTTTTTTTTTTTTTTTTTTTTTTTTGAAATAGAGTCTCACTCTGTCACCCAGGCTGGAGTTCAGCAGTGCCATCTTGGCTCACTGCAACCTCTGCCTCCCAGGTTCAAGCAATTCTCCTGTCCCAGCCTCCTAAGTAGCTGAGATTACAGGAGCCCACCACCACACCTGGCGAATTTTTGTATTTTTAGTAGAGATAGGGTTTCAGCACATTGGCCAGGCTGGTCTCGAACTCCTGACCTCAGGTGATCCACCTGCCTTGGCCTTCCAAAGTGCTGGGATTACAGGAGTGAGCCACCGTGCCTGGCTGATGGTTGCAATTTTGAAAAGGCTCACTGTGCTGTTTTCCACACCAGTCTATGGACTGTATTGGAGTCTCTCCTAGCAGAGGTCTAGTGTTCTGCACAGTGTGAGTGTGTCCTGCCGTCAAACTCCAGAAGGCTTGGCCAGTCTAAACTGCTGTGTTCACTTCCCACCCAATTCCTGCCACCACCACCATGGTGACAGCACTCCTTGGCGGAGAGCACTGGAAAATGACTGCCATGACCCTAATGGCTGTGGCTATGGATGGAGGCAATATTTTGATTAATTTCAGGTCTAGGAATATGAATGATTTTAAAGCACTTTCCAAACTGGCAGTGCCACATAAACACTCAGACGGTTTTTGTAATAACCAGGTGCAGTGCTGCCTGCCCTGGTGGAGAAGCAGGCCTGAGTTCCCTGTGGGTTTGAGAGCACGGCTCTCAGGAAGTTTCTCCTTTGCTGCTTTGCTCCTTTGCTGTTGCTACCTTATCACCTTGGAGTTTCCCTTAGATTTTAATCCCCCAGGGGAGGAAACACCTTTTTGGGAATAGTTTTTGCTACTGATTCATTGAATCCAGGCCAGCTAGGTAGAGGAAGATCTGACTGTCATTCTTTTTCTATCCCCAGAGGTGATTCCCAAATGTCCCCCCTCACCACCACCCTCTCTAGGTTTGTGGAACCACGAACACAAGATGAGAGGCCTGGGATGGGAAACCCGTTGCTATAAAGGTTTGACTGATTCATGGCTAAAGGCTGCTCTTCAGCCAGCCCTCTACTCCTAGTGGTGGTGCATTCTTACCAAGATGACAGCACATTTGAAGGATTATGTCCCCAAAGCAGAAAGTTCTGTGGTGCCTAAGGTGGAGTTAGGGCTAGGATGATGATACCAGGCACCCAACTCTTTTTATTTACCAAACTTTTAAGTATGACTTGAGGAGCCTCTTATTTTATAGGGTCTAGAGAATGTTCTTTCCACATATCCTAGCAAGAGATTAGTATTTGATACATTGGCTTGGGGCCAGCAATTTTAACTTTCAGCCACTGTCTCCTCACATAGCACATATGTGGATGAGGAGACGGGCACTCTTGGACTAGGGAGGTAACAGGAGGGATGGTTTTGCCTGGGCTGTCCTGGCTACAGCCACCTAAGCATAGTGGGAGGGTGTCTGGCCAGCCAAATACCCCCTAAAGTGAGATGGTGAGGCCTTGCAGGGAAGAGAGTGTAGGCCCAGGGGATGGGAGCCTGCGGCACAGAGCTGACTAATGGTCCAACTCCAACAATAGAGCCTGATGCCTGCCCAGAGAAGGAAATGCAGTCTGTCCCCAACCCCCACACTCTTAATGACCCTCAAAAACACTACAGGGGACTAGTTCTGCTCAGCTCCCCAGGATAATGAGGGTCTGCCCTGCAGCAAGCGAATCAAAGAGCAGGGCACATTAGCCCCTGGCACTGCAGCTACCTGGCTGGAAGGCTGCAAACCTTTTTGCCTTACAGAAGCCACTGCCTCTCCCCTCACACAGTCCTGCTACCACGCAGAAGCTGGAGCAGCCCTGAAGGGGAGCTCTCCTACTACCACTAGGACTGGGACCCAGTCTGGGAAGGAGGTTGGACTGAGGGTGGGGGACTTGGTTTTTGGACCTTGAAGCTAACAGCCCCAGCCAGAACCTACAGGCATGGCCTGGAGTAACAGGAACCATCACGGAGCCATCCATGGTCCTGTGGGTGGTTTAGGTCTCCTTCCTTCCCTTTGTAAAACATATTAGTAGGTATCATTTATTGAGCATGCACTAGGTGCTACATGCTGTGAATGAATTATCTCTTTTAAAGTACACAGAACCCTATAAAGAAGGTACTAGCATAACTATTGTAATCTCCATTTTAACAAGTGTTGAAACTGAGCCTTAGCAAGATTAGAGGCCCAAAGCACTTAAAGTACCCATCCATATTGCTACATAGATATCAATTTCATTGATTTTCACTGCTATAGTGTATTTCATTGTGTGAGAATCTACATTGTATCCATCTCAGATGGTAACTACTATCATCACCCATCCATATTGCTACATAGACTTCAAATTCATTGATTTTCACTGCTATAGTGTATTTCATTGTGTAAGAATCAATGCTGTATATGTCTCAGATGGTAACTACTATCATAACTAACATCCACCCTTCTAGGACTTTTCAGAGTTGCAGAGTGCTAACCATTATACCATAGAACCATCACTTTCTAGGATTTTTCTATGCTCAGACATGTACCTGGGTCCAAATAAGTCCCAAAGGTCCATGTCTATGTGTGGTTGTATGTGCCCTAGATTGTAAAATCCATGGGGGTAGGAATTATTTTTATCTTTTGAGTCCTTTTGGATCCCCAGCACTTAAGCATGCCTGGCACATAATAGGTTCTTGATAAATATGTATAGAATGAATATATATTTTAATATACAATTATGTTTTGTAGAGTTAAAAAAAATCATACCTCATTTATTTTTGGTATGTGTTTGGTTTTCTTTGCTTAACCTAATTCCTTGCCATGTCAATATATTTAGATCTGCCTCATTATTTTTCATCGTTGTATAATATTCCACAGATCATCCAACCATTCTCTTGCTGATGAGCATTAGGTTGTGTCTAATTCTATTGCTGTTATAACTCTGGGATTACTGTCCTTGAACTTGTCTCTTGACACCTAAGTGTGAGAAACTAGATGGGAACAACATGCCTAAAAGCGAATTTGCTAGGTATTAGAAAGCATGCTATTATTATCATTAGTTTTATATTGCCCAATTACTCTCCAAAGATTTTAAAATCTCATTTACATTCCTGGAAGGAGTGTGTGAGCAGTCACATTTATCCAATCAATGCCCGATCCTGTCTGGCAATAGGAAGTGGTTTTGCCTTGTGCATAACTTTGCATTTTCTTGATTGGTCATTGAAGTTCAGTCAACAATTTTGACGTTTGATTTCAGTAAATGTATATTCTTCTAGTTCTAAATATCTATTTTTGAAAGTACTTTATTAGGGTTTTAACACATGTATAACAATATAATTGGCTTTTATATCGATCTTTGTCTTAGTCCACTCAGGCTGCTGTAACAACATACCGTAAACTGGGTAGCTTATAAACAACGAAAATTTATTTCTCACACTTCTGGAGGCTGGGAAGTTTAAGATCAGGACACCAGCAGATTTGATGTCTGGTGAGGGGTTTCTGGTTCAGAGATAGCTCCTTCTCACTTTATCCTCACAGAGTAGAAGAAGCCACTAAACACTCTCTGACTTCCTTTATTTTTAATTAATTAGTTAATTAATTTAGAGATGGAGTTTCACTCTTGTTTCTGAGGCTGGAGTGCAATGGCACAATCTCAGCTCACTGCAACCTTTGCCTCCTAGTTTCAAGTGATTCTTCTGCCTCAGTCTCCCAAGTGGCTGGGATCATAGGCACCAGCCACCACACTTAGCTAATTTTTATTTTTTTGTACTTTTATTAGAGATGGGATTTCACCATTTTGTGCAGGCTTGTCTTGAAATCCTGACCTCAGGTGGTCTACCCACCTCAGCCTCCCAAAGTGTTGGGATTACAGGTGTGAGCCATAGTGCTCAGCCCTCTGGCCAGTTTTTATAAGGGAATTCATTTCATTCATGATGGTTCTGCCTCCATGACCTAATCACTTCCCAAAGGCCCCATCTTCTAACGCAATTGACTTGGGGGCTAGGATTTCATCTGATGAATTGTGAAGGGACAGGAACATTCAGTCCATTGTAATATTATAACTAGCAATCTTCGTATGCTTATTCTAACACATTGCTGTGCATTCTTTTAGATTTGTGTAGATTATATCATATTCAAATAATGTCAGTTTCATTTTTTCCTTTCTTTTCTTTCTTTCTTTCTTTTCCTCCCTCCCTCCTTCCCTTCCTCTTCCTTCGTTCTTTCCTTTCCTTCCCCTCCCTCTTCCTTCTTCCTTCCTTTCTTTCCTTCCGTTTCCTTCCCATTCCTTCCTTCCCTCCCTCCTTCCTTCCTTCTTTCCTTCCTTTCTCTCTCTTTCTCCTCTCCTTATTTATTTCCTTCCCTTGTTTCCCTCCCTCCCTTCCCTTTATTTCCTTCCCCTCCTCCCTTCCTCCCTTTCTCCCTTCCTCTTTTTCTTTCTTTTCTTACCTTAATGGACTGGCTAAGGATATCCAATATAGAGTTAAATAGCAGACATAGTGGACAGCCTTGTGCTGTTGCTGATATTAAAGAGAATGCTTCCAGTGAGTCGCTGTTAAGTTTTATAGTAGCTGCGCATTACGTGACCATATCAGGTTAGGGAAGTTCCATTCAGTTCTTCGTTTGCTAGGAGCTTAATCAGGAATAAGAGTTACATTTTATCAGGTATCTGCCTTACCCTCCTCTGAGATGACTGTATGATTAGTCTCTTTTAATTCATTATGCTGGTGAATTACACTGGCAGATTTTCTAATGTTAAGCCATTTTTTCCAATTCCTTAGTAGAATTCAACTTGATAATGATATCTATTTTAAATATATTTTTGTATTTGGTTTATTAATTAGTTTTCAGCCTTTTTTGCATCTCTTTGCCTGAGTGAGATTGGCCTGTGATTTTCCTTCTTGAGATTTCACTGGCCTGAAGTTTTTCTTCACTTTACAAAATGGGTTACCAAGTAGTCTTTGTTTTCTTATGCTCTAGAAAGATGATACATGAGATTATATAAGAAATGGTTTACTCATTGCATGTCTGGTAGAACTTTCCTGTAAAACCATTTGGGCCTCTTGTTTTCACTGTGGAATGATTTTTAAATTACTGATTCAGCGTATTTAATGATTGGAAGACTCTTCAGGTTTTCTATTTGTCCTAGAGTCCACTTTTACAGATTATATTCTTCCAGGAATTAGTCTATTTCATTTACGTTTTCTAACAAATTGGCATAAAGTTAATAAAGCAAATAAAAAATATTATAGAACAAAACTTGATAGAAATTATTTTCATTATCATTCAGTACTAAGTATTTTTAAGCATCCGTTATGATTTTTGTCTCTGATCAGTATTTTTAAATGTACAAATATAACTTGTCTTTATTTGTTTTCTTAGTTTTGTTACTGACTTCAAATTTAATTACAGTAAGATCAAAGAATATGGACTGTTTTACTCTTTGGAGTTATCTGAAACTGTGCTATATCTTTTGATCCATTTTTTGGTGATTTTTTTTTTTTTCCTGCCTTCTAGGGTCAAGCAGTCTCCCACCTCAACCTCCTGAGTAGTTGGGACTACAGGTATGCAGCACCATGCCTGGCTAATTTTTGTATTTTTTGTTGGAGGGGGTTTTTGCCACATTGCCCAGGCTGGTCTCAAAGTCCTGAGCTCAAGTGATCCGCCTGCCTTAGCCTGCCAAAGTGCTGGGGATTACAGGAATGAGCCACTGTGCCTGGCCTCTTCTGGTCAGTTTTAAAACTTGTTCTATGTATTCTCTAATTTGATGTGCAAGTCTTTGTGTTAAGCACACTAAGTATTCAAAGCTTAATGTTTAAAACATATGTCCTTGCTTATTGTATCTGTTTGACAAGAGTTTCTAAATTTTCTACCCAAATACTGTACTGGCCCATTTCTCTTTATATTTTTATCAACTTTTTCTTAACATATTTTGAGGCTACTTTATCATGAACATATTTAGAATTATTATTATATTTTCCTGGTAAGTTAAATATTTTGTCATTAAGTAGTAATCTGTCCATATTTTAGAAATACTTTCATTGATATCTTTATGAGTGGTGCTCTCTCTCACTTTCAGTTAATCTGGTAATGTTTTCTTTTATTCTCATTCTAAAAAGATGATTTTTCTGATTGTATACTTCTGAGTTGTCAATTATTTCTGTACTTTCAAAGTATTTTCTATCTTTATTCCATTTTGTAATTTCTAGTTAGCATGATGATTCCAGCTGACAAATAACTAATATATACCCCCAACACACACACACACACACACACACACACACACACACACACACTCACACACACACACACACCCACCCCTCTTCTCTGACCAAGATGATTAGGATAACAACAATCACACCCTGACAAAATGGTGTTTTAAAGCTGGACTGCAAACAAAGAGAAGAATATTGTCAGTTGCCTGAAAAGAAGAGGGACTAAAAGTCTGAGCATAGTGGGAGCTGAAGCCAAAGGCCTCGCATATATGGGAACCTGATAAAATGCATGTAGACTGAGGTTCCAAATCCCTCAAGGGGAAGGGAGCTCATGTATGGGTTCCTGTGTTTGGGAAGTCAATGGCATTATTCCATGAAGGGTACTTTCTTCTGTAAAATGAGAACCATAAACACTCTAGTATCAGCCCAGGGAATTCACAAGGAATCTCCGTCTTCCAAGGACCAGGAGCAAAAAAAAAAAAAAATTTAAAAATTGCCCATGAGTGCTCGCTTTGGCAGCACATATACTAAAAATATTTGTCATGAGAAAATAGAACCCCAAGCTGATGTCATAACCGAAACATATAAAACTCTCCTTTAAAGACAGAAACTATTTTGTTGAAAAAAAAATGTTTAGGGCAGAAGATTCAGGTATATCCTATTTGTAAGAATCGTATACACAATTTAGTGACAGAAAAAGATGAAAGTTGGTTTGGCATGATGGCTCATGCATGTAATCCTAGCACTTTGAGAGGCTGAGGCAGGAGGATTGCTTGAGCTCAATAGCTCAAGAATAGCCTGAGCAACATAGGGAGACCTCGTTTCTACAAAACAGTTACTAAATAAAGAAGAAAAATATGAAAGCCAAGGGTTGGAAGAGAATATACCATACAGATACCAAAAATAAAGCTGGTATTGCAATACTGTTAACAAAGTAGAATATAAGAAGGAAAGTATAAATAAACGGATAAAAGCTGATAAAAGGTACAGTCTGCTAGGACATATAATAGTCATAAATCTTTATGTGCCTAACAACATAGCCTCAAAATAAGGGAAGCAGAAATTGAAAGAATTGAAAGGTACAAAAGACAAATCCACAATTACTGTAAGAGATTTTAAATATGCCAGGAGATACAAACTAGTAAAGCTATAAAAGGTTCAAACAAGAGAAGTAAAAAGTATGAGCCAATGGATCTGTATATAACCCGGCACCCTACAAATGGAAACTCCACCTTCTTCTGAGGCATACATTTATTGAAACTAACCATGAACGAGAACACTAAGGAAGTCTCAGCAAGTGTTAACGAATCAACATCATGCAGCCCACGTTCTCTACCATCATGCAACAGAATTTGATGATAAAAAGAACTTCCCTCTGCCTTTAACCATTAGCCACTCTGCCTTTGATGCTGGACAAGAGCAAGGCTCAGGGGACGATGAGATAACCATAAGACTGAAGAACGGTGGGGGTGATGTTTCTGATGTTTTTCTTTTCTTTTTTCTTTTCTTTTCTTTTCTTTCTTTTGAGACCAAGTCTCACTCTGTCTCCCAGGCTGGAGGGCAGTGGTATAATCTTGGCTCACTGCACCCTCTGCCTCCTGGTTCAAGCAATTCTTGATTACAGGCATGTAATTCTGATATCACAGGCATGTACCTCCATATACAGTTTTTTATATATTTAGTAGAGACTGGGTTTCACTATTTTGGCCAGGTTGGTTTCAAACTCCTGTGCTCAAGTGATCCGCTCTCCTCAGCCTCCCAAAGTGCTAGAATTATAGGCATGAGCCACCACACCCAGCTGGGATGACGTTTCTTAGTAGAACTTGAGTGCACGTTGTATGCCCCTGCCTCCCTCCCTTCCTCCCTTCTTCCCTTCCTCCCTCTGTTTCCCGCTCTCTTTCTTAACAGAGTCTCACTCTGTCACTCAGGCTAGAATGCAGTGACATGATCATGACTCACTGAAGTCTTGACCTCCTGGGCTCAAGTGATCCTTCCATCTCAGCCTCCCAAGTAGCTGGGATTGATTACAGGCATGCACCACCGTGCCAGGCTAATTATTTTTTATAGAGACAAGATCTATATTGCCCAAGCTGGTCTCAAACTCAGCATTCCTCCTGCCTTGACTTCCCAAAGTGCTGGTATCACAGGCATGAGCCACTGCACCCAGTCCCCTTTTGTTGTTTTTGTTCTTCATCCTCCTCCTCCTCTTCTTCTTCTTCTTCTTTTTTTTTTTTTTTTTTTTGAGACAGACTCTCTGTTGCCCAGGCTAGAGTACAGTGGTGTAATCTCAGTTTACTTCTGCTTCCCAGGCTCAACTGATTCTCATGTCTCAGCCTCCTGAATAACTGGGACTACATACATGTGCCACCATGTCCAGCTAATTTCTGTGTTTTTAGTAAAGATGGGATTCTCCCATGTTGCCCAGGCTAGTCTTGAACTCCTGGCCTCAGGTGATCTGCCCACCTCGGTCTCCCAAAGTTCTGGGATTACAAGCATGAGCCACTGTGCCTGGCCCTTTTTTGTTCTTGGCGTGAACGTAATGATCATGATATTTATAACCTATATCTTCAGAACATGCTCAGTTGAGTATCCTTTTCAGTTGACTACCTCAGAGTGAGGTAGGCAGGAGAACTCTTACACTGATTTTACACACGAAGGAACTGATGAATAGAGGCGCTTACCTGCCAAGGTGCTGAAAAAGTTTCACTGGTATAATTGAGATTCAAATGCATGTATTCTGACATCACATTGGTTGTTTGTCCTATTGCATCAGCAATGGGAATAATTCTCACTCAACTTCATATCTGTCTGAATTATGGTTCTGAGAGGAGGCCCTATGCCACATCCATTACTACCTCCGCAGTACTGCCTGGCAATGGACGATTTGAGTGCACATTTGTTGAATGAATGCCAAGTTCAGTTTTTAATTTCTGCTTGGGTGTTTGCATTTATTTATTTCTAAATAACTCTTTTCTCATAATAAAGGTGATGCCTGTTCATTGCAGGGAATTTAGAAAAAAAGAACGTAGAAAAAAGAAATTTAAATCTCCCATAATCCTCTCATTAAATATTTTATAAAAGCATTCTAGTGGCTGCACAGTAGGTGTACATGTGCTCAACATTTAGGCTATTTTCAAATTTTTCCTGTCATAAATAATTCTGTGACAAGTACCACTGCACCCTCATTATTTCCTGAAGATAAATTTCTGGAGCTGGAATTACTAGGTCAAAGGGTATGAAATTTTTCAAGGTTTTGATAAATATTGCCAAATTCCCTTTCTCAAAGCTTTACTAATTTGCATTCCCCAATGTAAGAAAGTATTAATTTCTCTGCACCCTCATCAATTTTTTCCTTTTCCATTTTAAAACATTTTTTGAAATATTAGCTACATAGAAGATGTACACATCATAGGCATATGGCTCAATGAATTTTCACACATTGAATATACTCATGAACCCATCATCTAGATCATGACATAGAAGATTCTCAGCACCCCATGAGCCACCCTTGTGCCCCATTTTAGTCATTGTCACATTCCCAAGGGTAACCATTGTCCTGACTTTTAATATTATGGCTTAATCTTGCCTGTGTTTGAACTTTATTGGTCTGCCTTATTTTAGTCAACACTAGGTTTGGGGATTCATTCATTTTCCTATGTGTAGCTGTAGTGCATACATTCTCACATTTGTATTGCATTTTATTGTATGACTGTACCACAATGTCTGCATCTTATTATAGGTGGGCTTTTAGATTGGGACTATTAGAACCAATGCTACATTCTTATACCTGTCTCCTGATAAATTATTATAAACATTTATGTTAGCTATATATTCCTAGAACTGGAATTGCCAGGTCATAACACTAAATATTTTTAATTAAAAAAAGTTACAGCCAGGTGCAGTGGTTCACACCTGTAATCCCAGCACTTTGGGAGGCTGAGGCAGGTGGATCACCTGAGGTCAGGAGTTCGAGACCAGCCTGGCCAACATGGTGAAACCCTGTCTCTACTAAAAACTACAAACATTAGCCAGGCATGGTTGGCCCATGCCTGTAGTTCCAGCTACTCAGGATGCTGAGTCAGAAGAATCGCTTGAGCCTGGGAGGCCAAGGTTACAGTGAGCAGAGATGGTGTCATTGCACTCCAGCCTGGGCAACAGAGCGAGACTCTGTCTCAAAAAAAAAAAAAAAAAAAAAAAAAAATTATCTAGGATAGCTGGTGCTTAAATCAAGGAATAATAGCTAATTGAAGATTTTGGACCAGTAGGCTACTGGGTGTTAGTTGGGACCTGGGGCCTTTCTCTGGATTTCTGAAGTCATGCCTTGTTGGGGACTCTGGCTCCATAGAGACCATGTGAATATATAGACCCTTGTGTCTAGGATTTATGTGTAGAAATAGAGACATTCTCAAATATATATGTAAGTGTGGTCAGAGTTGGGGGTGGGGCTAGTCACAGGGTTGTGCAGATGACTGTGAGCAGGGATTGGGGGGTTCCTTTGTGGGCACCTTTTGTTCTAGGTGTGCTGAGATGGGTTGGGGCAGACTGTTTAGGGCTTGAGAAGCCAGGCCAGGATGTTGGGACGTTTATTCTGTCAATGGTGGATTGTCACTGGAGGCTGTTGAGCAGGTTAGTGCCTTCAGGGAAGCAATGTTTTTAGAAACATCAATGGAAATGCAGCCTGAATCCAGTGAATGCTGGATGCAGTGGCCCTGACACAGAATGTGGGTGTCCCGAGAGGGGTCCAGGAGTGCCGTCAGTTACGGGTAAAGTCTCAGAAGCTGGTGAACGCCCCGGGGCCACGCTGCAGTGCGCCGCCACTTCTTCCAGCCTCCATGGTGCCTTACCTACCCACCCCTCCTTCTTCGACGCACTGGCTCCACCCAGCACCCTCCAATACGTGCTCCTTGGCTGCGCTCCTGCCTACAGCACTGACCACACAATATTCTAATTGGGGTGGGCCTCTTGGGGCAAGAACCACGTGTCTTATTTACCATCCTGTCTCCAGCACCTAGCACAGTGCCTGACACATGGCAGATGCTCAATAAACATTTGTGGAATGATAAATATTTTTTGGCAACACTTTTGAATGACTCCCTTCCACTCATCTTGGCTCTTAGCCACTGCCTTGTGATTTCCCCGTCCCGTTTCTTCAAGGCTGTTGAATCCTGCATACAGGTGAAGGTGTCAAGGCAAACTCATTGCAGAGGAAGGTTCAGAGCTCCTGCTCTCTGTTTCTGTGAACGTGGAGCTGATGTGTAGCCTGAACAGCTAAGGGCTGAAGAAGCCTGCTTTGTGCAGCTCCCACCATGAGGCTTCAGTGGGGAAGCTGCCTGAGGCTCAAGACTGGGGGTGTCTTTATTTTAGCACCAGCCAAGTGCTGGCCATTTGGGGGGAAATTGTCCCTTGTCTGCTTCCCACCCTGCAAAAGCCAGGCTGTGTTGATATCAGAAGACAGAACAACCATGCCAGGCCTGTGCGGTCCTTTGTGTTCATTTTGTTCGGGTGGTGATTTTCCCACTGGAGTTTGGACATGATTCATGGTGATAAAGCCTGCCACATCTTGCTGGATCTGCCTGAAGCCAAATGTGAGGGGACACCAGCCCTGCCTGAAGCTTTCTGTGGAATAAGCGTGGCCTCTTTTGCCTCCCCTCCCCCTAGCCTTTTTTGTTTGTTTGTTTTTTTTTGCCATGTTGACCATGAAATGACTGCAGGGAGCCAGGGAGCCTGGAGAATCCAGGCAGGTGGATCTGCCAGCCTGTCAAGTGGAGAGAGACCAAGGCCTATGAGTACTGGATGTACCGATTTCCTTCGAGGGCATTCTATTTTAACGGTGGAGCAGGAGCAGCTTGCTCACAGAATAGTCAGTGTTCTGTGTTCTGAGGAGTGGGGGTGCTGGGGGCAGTATCTCCGTGGTGCTGCCCTCTGGGTCCTGGGGTGGGCTGGTTCCATGGGCTTTTCCCTTCTAAGCAGGTGTGACACAGGTGTGACAGTGTGCCCAGCATAGCAATTCCCCTGCCAGGCATGTTTAAGGGCTTTGTCAGTCTCAAATCAATTTTCACTGTCTCCAGCAAGATTCTCCAATTGATGAATTGAAAAAAAAAAAAAAAAAAAAAAGCAAAATAACACAGAAAAATCCAGAAACAAAAATCAAAACACAAACCCATTGCAGCCCCTCAGGGGACAGACTGTGAGGAGCTAGTTGATAGCAGAGAGCAGTTAGGTGTTGTTTCAGCTGTTTATTGCCACATAGCAAACTAGCCCTAAATATAGTAGCTTAAAGCAACTATTTGCTCATGATCCTATGGGTCAGAATTTAGGGAGGATGGCTGGGCCCGGTGACTCATGCCTGTAATCCCAGCACTTTGGGAGGCCAAGGCGGGTGGTTCACGAGGTCAGGAGTTTGAGACCAGGCTGGCCAACATGGTGGAACCCATGTCTCTACTAAAAGTACAAAAATTAACTGGGTATGGTGGTGGATGCCTGTTAATTCCAGCTACTCTGGAGGCTGAGGCAGGAGAATTGTTTGAACCCAGGAGGCAGAGGTTGCAGCGAGCTTAGATGGAGCCATTGCACTCCAGCCTGGGTGACAGGGTGAAACTCTCAAAAAAAAAAAAAAAGAAAAGAAAAGAAAAGAATTTGGGGAGTCTTCTGTGGAAGTAGCTCTTTCCTCTCTTCCACTTGGGTTACTCAACCGGAAATAGAGGATCCAAGATGGTGCCACTCCCATGTCTGGGGCCTCGGAGCTGCTCTTGGATGGGAACCTCAGTCCTTCTCAACATGGCCTCGTTCTGTTTGTGTGGCCCCTGATTCTCTGGGTCCTCTCTCTCCTGTGGCTTCTCTCTGTAGCGGAACAGCCTGTTTTCTCTGCATGTGACAGGAACCTGCCTCTGCAAAGTAGAAGCTGCAAGGCCATGTCAAGCCCAGAAAGTCATTGGTGCCGCAGTCTATTGGTCAGAACAAACCTCATGGCCAGTCCAGATTCAGGGGAAGGGAAACACATCCCATCTCTTGATAGGAGATTGTTGTGACCGTCTTTGGAAATAATCTATCACAGGAAATAATCCGTTACCTCCATTGCCGGTTTTCCTTTCACCATTGTCACCTCTGAGCCTGTCCCGCTTTACCTCTCCCCACCCCCACTCCGGCCCCTCCCCCTCACATCCTGAAAGACAAGGGCTGCTACCTGGCACAAAGGAAGGAGGTCATTTTCTTTTTTTTTTTTTTTTTAACAAAGTTATGTGCTGTTTTGGTGGCTAGAGATGATGAATCCTAGAACTCTGTTGTTCCTTATAAACCTGCTATGTTTGTCTACAAATTCAGCATTGGAGGGAATGCTTTCTGATTTCTGTTGTGGAAGCCTCTAGTGTGGCTGTGCAGCTGGGCCGAACCCAGGTGCCCCTTGCCCACCTTTTGGTGTATGCTCACCAGCCAGGGTTGCCCTCCATGATGCAGCCATAAAATGTACGGCTCCCACATGAGTAGTAGCTTATTAGTTGTTCTAGCCTTCCTTAGAATAGCTGTGCAGTTTAAAATCTCAAAATCTAAGTGAAATAGCTGTTTATTTTGTACTTTTATTTGGGACAGAAAAATCTTAGAGTAAGCTTAGGAACACACCTGCAGCCTGGTGATGGCTATTTACAGAGCTGGAAAACAAGAAAATGAGAACAGGAATGAAGAGGGTTGTTTTTCACGAGGTACGGGAAGAAATTTTACAATAGGAGATCCTGGAGGCCACTCCAGGTTGTACAATCTGAGGCCTTTTTACTGTCTCGCTGGCCTCTTACCCCGTGGCACGTGCTGCTGTCTTTGTCATCTGCCCTGTCCTCCTCCAGCTCCTCACATCTCGTCAGCCTTTCTCCCCTCCTCCCTCTGTATCCTGAGTCCATTTCCACGATCCCATGCCTAAGATGTTTCCAAAAGCAAATTTCCAAAATCACATTTGCCTTTGGGGAGAAAACAAGTCTGTAGTTGATCGGTTCCTGTTGCTTAATGCCCTCACTGTAATGCTGCTTAGCAGATGATTGGAATTTAAAGAGCTTCTGTTTTTCATTGATTTTAAATGGGGTATCATTAAGAGCTGAGAGAAGAAAGATGAAGCTCACCAAGGTGCACTTGAAAACGGCTCTGTGCCGTTTACCCTCTTCCTGAAGATGAGGCTAAGCAGTCATTTCAGGTTCCTTAATGCTACAAAAATAGAAGTACAGGGGGAAAGTATTAGATGCACACAGTTTCTCTTTGCATACTTAAAGTAGTGTGGATTGAAGGTTAGGAGACCTGAGTATGACAATCCCAGCTCCACCAAAAGTGGACCCTGTGATTTAGGGCAAGTCTCTCTCTGGGCTGTGGCATCTGCATCTCTCAGTCAGGGATCTGGACTCAATTCAGTCTATCAAACTCTGGGTCAGGCACTGTACTGGTCACTGGGATTAAAGACTGAGCTAGGCTGTGTCCTGCCCACAAGGAACTCAGTGTAACAGATGATCTCTGAGGTTCTATGATAATTGAAATTCCCTGACAGATGCACATCCCAATCCTAGGCATAGGAACGCAGCAGCGCTGGCCTCTGCAGAGGGAAAAACCACATCGATGATAGTCTGCTGCCTTCTGGTAAACCGTAGGTAGAGGAAGAATCTACCGGTCATTAACATGCATATACACTTTCTCAAGATTTGTTTACGTAAGCAATCTGCCAGTTCAGCTAAGCTGAGTTTGGTATCTATTAAGTAATTCATCCATTAATTTTCCATTGCTGGTGATCAGACTTTTCTTTTAATTAAGTTGTTGTTCTGCTCACTTGTGACTCTTTTCCGGTAATAAGTACTTCGTATAATTAGGAAAAATAACTCTGGCTTCAAGTTGGAGATGACAGGGCCCCCAGAGTAAGTCTCTATGAAAGCAAAGGCCAGTGATTAGCAGCCTGTGACCAGGACTGGGTGTATGTGGTAGAGGGAGGGAGGAGGAGTATTGAGGACACCTTTTGCAAATAGCTCCTCAGCCAGGACAAGGACAGGTGCTCACTGACTTCACAGACGCCCCCACATGAGAGCCAGGGCCCTGGCCTGCAGACCAGCCTCCTGCCCTCTGACTTCTTGCCAAAGGTTCAATGATTGTGAGAAAGGGAAGGTAGCCTGGACCAGGCACTGAAAAGAGAATGGAGACAGGTGATGGAACTGAGATGTATTTTACAGCCAGACTCAGCAGAATTTGGTTCCAACAGCACAGAGTGGATGGAGGCTGGAGAGGAAGGGGATGAGTCAGGTGTGACTCCCACATTTTTGGATTGAGCTACTGTGTGGATTAATGCAGAATTTATGAAAATAGGGGTGACTGGGAGGAGCGAGTTTGGGAGAAATAGAAACAGCTTAGCTTTGGCAGTGCTGAGTTTGGGACACCTGCTGAGTCATCCTGGTAGAGAGGCAGAAATTAGCAGCTGGGTGCCACTCTTCTAAGACAGGTTAGGGTGGACATTCTGCATTTGTGAACCTTTGACCCTAACTTGCTGTCATAATGCTGTCCCTATTATAAAAAAAAAAAAAAAAAAAAAAACCCAACACGATTCAAGTTCAAACTATTTGATTTAGCAAATAAACCATGCAGCCCAACCATTTGGAAGATGGGAGGCAGCTGTATACATTTATACTGAAGACCTATTGGGGTATTAGGAAGTTGTCTGGCATAGTTAAAAAAAGCATGAGATTAAGGGTTCTAAAAGACTAGTGCTTGGCCCGGTTCCATTGCTAATAATTTTGTGTAACTAGAGCAAAAAGTGTCTGATACCTTGCTTACCTCCTTCACACATGCATCATGAAAAAGATGAGTAGAAGTGTTGTGGAAAGTATACATGCTATGAAGTTCACAAAAATTATCATTTTATTTGCATTACAAGGTGAGTTTTTCAGTGGAATAGCAGTAAGAAAGGGGTAGTTACTTTCCCTTTTGATAGTTTTAATGTTCTCTTTTCTTAGTAAAATAACACCTGCTATTGTTTTTTTAAAAAGGAAAATATAGAAAAATATTTTGGCATATTTCTTGTGGCAATTTTTTGTGGAAGTTTAAAAATTAGAGAGTCTTTCAAACATGTCAAAGTATACAGAGAAATCATGTAACTATTATCCATATGCCATAGACATAATTAATCAATCTTAACATTTCTGCCTTATTTTATTCTCATCCTTTCCATTTTAGAATTAAAAGATGTCATTGAATCTCCCTCCACCCTTCCTCTTTCCTTTCAATTATCTTCCCTTTTTTTCTCAAATACAACTGTCATGTAGTTTTTACTTTTCTGACTGTAAAATATTCCATTGTTTTAAACTTCATTGAAGTAACTAATTTTTTCCCATTTTTGTATACATTTATTAGTCTACTCTTTTCCTATTGATTTATAATGCCAAGTTTTCCAAATACCAACTTTATGTTTGAGTTTCTTTCTGGGATTAGTATTTTTTTCGTTAATTATCTCTATGATAATAACATACAAGTCTCACTGAGTTTTTAAAATAAATCTTGATCTATAATACAGCAATTCTCTCCAGCATTTTTTTTTCAAAATTATCTTAGCAATTCTTGGCCCTTTCTACTTCCGTATGAGTTTTATGATCAGTGTCAAGTAAAGCAAAAAACCTTGATGAAAATTTTTTAAAAATTGAGATACAATTTACATACCGTAAATTTCATACTTTTAAAGTGTACAATTCAGTAGTTTTTAATATATTCACACAGTTCTGCAACCATTAATACTAATTCCAGAACGTTTTCATCATCTCCAAAAGAAAACCTACACCCACTAGCCATCAGTTACTATTCCCTTCTTTTTCCAGCCCCTGGAAACCACTAATCTATTTTTGTTTCCATGGATTTACCTGTCCTCTATGTTTCATGTACATAGAATCATACAACATGTAGCCTTTTGTGTCTGGCTTATTTCACTTAGCATAGTATTTCCAAGATTCATCCATGTCCTAGCATAAATTAGTACCTCATTCATTTTTTATGGCTAAATGACATATCATTGTTTGGATATACCATATTTTGTTTACCCATCTGTTGATGGACACTTGCATGTTCCCATTGTTTGGTTATTATCAAGAATGCTGCTATGAACATGTATATGCAAGTTTTTGTGACGGCAGTTATTCTCATTCTCTGGGATATATACCTAGGAGTGAAATTGCTAGGTCCTTTGGAAACTGACATTTAACCTTTTGAGAAATTCTTGACTGTTTCCCGCCGTGACTGCACCATTTTGCATTCTAGTAAATGTGAAGTGGCAACCTGCATGCATTTTTACTGACACTGCATTGGCTTTCAGATTGGTTTTGAGAGGTTAGCACCTCAGTATTGAGTCTTCTCTCCATCTGGAATACATCTTTCCACTTGATCAGATCTTTTATGCCCTTCCTGTCATCTTGCTGCATTCCTTTATTATTTTAGCTTTAGGTGTGTTCTAGGGTTCTAAAGAAACAGAGAAACAGAACCAACAGGATATACATACATGTATGGAAAGACATTTGTTATGAGGGATTGGCTCATGTGATTATGGCAGCTAAGAAGTCGCATATTCTGTCATTTGCAAGCTGGAGGCCCAGGAAAGCCAGTGGTGTAGTCCCAGTTCAAGATTGAAGGCCAGAGAACCACAGGAGCCAAGGGTGTAAGTCCCAGTTCCAGGCCAAAGGCCTAAGAACCAGGAGCTCCAGTGTCTAAGAGCAGAAGATGCATGTCCCAGCTCAAGCAGAAAACAAATTCAACCTTCCTCCACACTTCTGTTTTACTTTGGCCATCAAAGCACTAGATAATGCCCACCCACATTAGTGATGGTGATCTTCTTTACTCAGTCTACTGATTCAAATGCTAATCTCTTCTGGAACCATCCTTACAGACACACCCGACATACCCAGAAGTAATATTTTAACAGCTATCTGGGCATTGCTCAGCCCCGTCAAGTCGAGGCATAAAAAATTAACCATCACAGGTGCATTATGAACAATGATATCATTTGCAACTAGTGAGAATGTTGTTTCTTTCTTTCCAATTATTACACTTTGTTCATATTGTCTTATTGCACTGGATAGGACTTTGAATTCAGTGATGAATAATTTAGGTGATGGTGGCATAATTTAGGGTCCTGAATTTAATGAAAATACATCTAAATTTTCATTATTACATATGATGTTTGTTAAAGTTTTTAAAAAGTATCTTCACCAAATTTATTTTCTATTTCTAATTTACCAAGTTATCATGAATAAGTATGAAGTTTCATCAAATGCTTTTTCTTCAGCATTTATTAAGCTGATCGTATTTATTTGTTTTCCTTAACCTGATAATGTGACACGTTATATTAACACATTATCTGATGAAGAACATTTTACATTTCTAGAATAAATGGAAAATTGTAATTGATAAGTTGTATCAAATATTTATTTGATATATATATCAAATTTATTTGTATGCATATGACACATTTGATATATGTATCATATGCATACATATTATTTATTGATCTTTGTACTGAATATTTATTTAATATATGTATCAAGTAAGTGACAAATTCTAGTTGATCATGATATAATTTTGATGCATTGCTAAATTTGATTTGAGACTTTTAAAAATAGGATTTTTGTATCTCTTGGCATAAGTGAGCCTAGTCAACAACTTTCTTTGATTTTCCTCTCTGTGTGACATAATTAAGGTTATACTAGCCTCATGAAATTATTTTGCTAGTTTTCCTTCTTAGTCTTTTCTCTAAGACAGTTTGCTTTAGGTAGAGATTAACCACTCCATAAAGATTTGGCAAAACTTGCTTATGAAGCCTTCTTGGTCTAGTACCTTTGAGGAGGGAGGTACAGATTTTTATCATCTCAGTTTTGTTTGTGGTTATTAATGTATGCCAGTTTTTATTTCTTCTTGAGAAACTTATGGTCATTTATACATATATATGTAGTTTTAAATAAAATTTTTTTTTCTATCTTGGTTCATAGCTTCTCTTTTGATTTAAGAAATATCTACTGTTTTGTCAAGAAATTCCCATTTAAATCCTATTACTATTTTTCTGACCCCTGTTACTTTTCCTGTTTTTCCATCTTGCCACAGATTTGTGTTCTAAGAACTAGGTTTAGGTTTTGGTAATTAGTTTTCTCTTTCATTGATGTATACTGTCTTATCTAGTATCTTAGCTCTTCTACTTTCTTTGTGTTTATTGTTGTCTTACTAACTCCTTGAGGTAAACATGAACTGATTTATATTTATTCCTTTTCCCTCTCTCTCTTGTCTGACACTGATAGTGTTACATCAGTTATCTTGTCATTATTTGTCTGGAATGTCTTTTTCCATTACTTTATTTTCAACGTCTTTAGATTATTTTGTTTCTGATGTGTTTATAATAATACTTACCTGGCTTTTCTTCCCTGTGTTTAATCTGAGAATTTGTCACTTAATAGGTTATTTTAATTCTATTCTGTACCAAGCTAATGAATCTCCAGTGTGGACTAGAGACATCTAAGACAGTGGCTCAGAAGGAAATCACCAAGGAATAAAACATTTGTGACTTCCTTCTACCGTTGAGTTGTGGGCTTCCTCCCCTTAGCTCCCAGGAGCCTCCTGAGAATCTTTAAATATGGTCCCAGGTTTTACCATCATCTCCGATATTCTTGTAATTTGAGAGTTTAACATTCCTTACAGGTGGTGGGTTTCACTTTGAGCATGGTGCTTTGGTCTACCCACTCAATATCAGCATATGAGGGAGAAAAGCTCCTGATGTTGAACTTTCTAAACAGGGGCTTTTTCTTCTTCACCACTTCAGACCCAGCTTCCAGTGTGGTGCCCGATTATATGTGCTATTGTCTGACTGTTGATGTCCCCCACAAAATCATGTGTTAAAGCCTAACCTCCAGGGTGATACTGTTAAGAGGTGTGGCTTTTGGATGGTGATTAGGTCATGAGGATAGAACCCGTATGAATGTGATTAGTGCTCATATATCAAAGGCCTGCCGGGCACGGTGGCTCACAACTGTAATCCCAGCACTTTGGGAGGTGGAGGCAGGCAGATCACAAGGTTAAGAGATCGAGACCATCCTGGCCAACATGATGAAACCCCGTCTCTACTAAAAATACAAAAAATTAGCCGGGTGTGGTGGAGGGCACCTGTAATCCCAGCTACTCAGAAGGCTGAGGCAGGAGAATCAATGGAATCCCAGAGGCGGAGGTTGGCAGTGAGCCAAGACCGCACCACTGCACTCCAGCCTGGGTGACAGAGTGAGACTCTGTCTCAAATATATATATATATATATATATATATAAAAGGTCTGAGGGAGTCTGGTCCTTCCTTTAGTGATGTGAGGACACAGGGAGAAGCCACCATCTTTGAAACAGAGCAGGGCGGGCATGGCAGCTCACACCTGTAATCCCAGCACTTTGGGAGGCCGAGATGGGTGGATCACTTGAGGCCAGGAGTTTGAGACCAGCCTGGCCAAAAGCCAAAACCCTGTCTCTACTAAAAATACCAAAAAAGTTAGCCGGGTGTAGTGGCACATGCCTGTGGTCCCAGCTACTTGGGAGGCTGAGGCATGAGAATCACTTGAATCTGGGAGGCAGAGGTTGCAGTGAGCAAAGATTGTACCACTGCAGACCAACCTGGGCAGTAGAGTAAGATCCTGCCCCCACCTCCCCCCCCCAAAAAAAAAAGAAAGAAAAGAAAGAAGAAAGAGAGCAAGCCCTTCCTAGACACCAAATCTGCTGGTGCCTTGATCTTGGACTTCCCAGCTACTAGAACTGTGAGCAATAAATTCAGTTGCTTACAGATTACTCAGTCTAAGATATTTTGTCATGGCATCACAATGGAATAGTACAATATGCATGTGTATATAGATGCACAGAGAGATATATCTACATCTACCTTGTAATCTACACCCACATTTACATGTATATGTCTTGACAAGGATGCTTTCCTTGACAAACTTTAGTCAGGCTTCGCTAAACTTCTTCTAGCCTAAGCTTTGGCTATGGCCAGCTGAGCCCAGTTTTAGCAAAGAATCCTGCTGAGCCAGTTTATTGAGAATCGCCCCCCACCCTTGAGATATGATTACCCTTGATATCTAATCAAGTTCCTCATCCCTCACCCTTAATATCTAAGCCCTCAGTTTGCCTTTAGCAAGAATCCTCTTAAGCCACTTTAGCAAGAATACCCTGCCCTTGATGTCTAATCAAGTTCTTCTTAGTTATCTCCACCCACTGACCCCCTCAGTTTGCTCCTTGGCTATAAATCCCCAGCTGTCTCTGCTGTATTCAAAGTTGAGCTCAGTTCCGTGCTGAAGTCTCTCTCTCCTAATGTGACAGCTTGAATAAAATTTGTTTTGCCATTTTAAATAAGTGTCTCATGCAAAGACTTTCATAGTATTCTATGTCTGTATAGTGAATAAATTAATGCATGAATGATATGGGGCTAGAGAAGTGCTTGTAATTGTGAAGTATCCTGTTGGACTTTGAAACTCAATGCTTAAACAAGTGTGTAACTTGCCATTTCCAAAGATTTCACCTCAAACTTGTTCTCATTTGCCTGTGGAAAGTATCTTTGCTAAATATCGTGCCCAGCTGCCGAAATGGCTGATACATCTTGAATACTGGCTTATGGAGAATGCTTGCAATTCACATCTGTGAGACAGAGACATTTAGAAGCTAGAAATCTGAAAGGTCTTTTGTCTTAGGCCATTTGGGCTGCTGTCACAGAACACCATCAACTGAGTGACTTACCAACAAAAGACGTGCATTTCTCACCATTCTAGAAGCTGGAAGTCCAAGATCAAGGTGCCAGCAGATTTGGTGTCTGGTGAGGGCTGCATCATAGCTGACAAACAGCTGGGTTTTTTTTGTTTTTTGTTTTTTTTGCTGTGTCACCACATGGTGTAAGAGTTGAGAGACCCAGAGGTCTCTTTTATGAGAGTTCTAATCCCATTCAGGAATGATTCACCCTCATGACCTAATCACCTCCCAAAGGCTCCACTACCTTCTAACACCACCTCTTTGGGAGTTAGGATATTAACATGTGAGTTTGGTGAAGACACATGTTGGTGTGTCTTTCAACCTGCAAACCAGAACATGATGTGCTCAGAGGAGCCTTTCGGGAGAAGCCAGGTGAGTGAGAGAGGGAAGGAGAATGGGGGTTTCCTTTATGCCTCTGGCCTTGGCTACCATATTAACAACAGTGAAGACCCAGCCATGAAAAGACTTTGCTGCCAGACGAAAATGCATTTCACTTTGTACAAACTCCAGCTGAGAGTGTGGTGCCAAGCCACTCTTTATACCTGTCCATCAATTTTAGTTGAATAGAACTGTTGAGAGGTTTTGCTGTCAAGCAGTGAGCACATGCGTTATCTGATGCTGGATGAATTGTTGCCAGGGACTGGTCAGTATTGACAGTGGGAAGGCCTGAACAAGAAATGGAAAAGAAAACTCTTTTGTCATATAGTTTTCTGTGGTGCTGAGGGGGATATCTGATGAGCAATGGAGGAGGCTGGGCTAGAAGAAGTCACGAGTCAAAGAGGGCAGATATCAGGATGTTCACTGCGGCCATATTTGCAGCAGTGAACATGGAAATGAACATCAAATGACCTCAGTGTCTAGCAGTAGAGGAATGGTTGAGTTGTCGAGTATTATGTAATCCTTTAAAAGAATGGGGTGGAGCCTGTTAGGGTGTATGTCCCATTGAAGATCCAGTGTCCATTTTTGTAATAACACATATCTTAAAATACTCCTTTTTACTAGACTGAAATGAGACTCATAAATACATGTAAATCTACCTACACATAAAACTAAAAAAAAAACAAAACCATTCTATATAGGACCTGTAACATTAAACAGATATACAAGGAAAGTAACTTGTAATAAAACTGTGTGTATTTCACTCTGTCAGTGCTTAGGCAGGAGTAGACTAAGAGACATAATGAAGTGGTCTGAAGTATGACCCTGTGCCTGGAGCCACTGATTTGGTACAAATGCTGGGGGTGGGGGGGTTATGTGGACAGTTCAGTCACTGAGGGCAGCACTGCTATTGTTGTGAGATTTCTTTTACAATGGTGAGTAACTTCTGCTGAAATTATGAACAAAACAAAGTCTGGTTTCTCTACAGTGCTAGAATGTAGATCAAGTTGTGGCTGGGTGGGACTGTGGAGGCACTGCATGTTATTTGGCGCCCGCATTTCCGACATCTGGGTTGTGGCATTGCCTGTGTTAAGAACCTCAGGCTCAGCTGGCGCAGTGGCTGACGCCTGTAATCCCAGCACTTTGGGAGGCTGAGGGAGGCGGATCACCTGAGGTAGGGAGTTTGTGACCAGCCTAACCAACATGGAAAAACCCTGTTTCTGCTAAAAATACAAAATTAGCTGGGCGTGGTGGCACATGCCTGTAATCCCAGCTACTCGTGAGACTGAGGCAGGAGAATCACTTGAACCCGGGAGGTGGAGGTTGCGCTGAGCTGAGATCGGGCCATTGCACTCCAACCTGGGCGACAGAGTGAGACTAGGGGCCAGAACCCAAGACCTTGCAATACTACTTCTCAGTTGCCTCTTGGATGCCTTTCCCCGCACTGAGGAGTCAGTGGGAAGAGCACTCGTTGTGGGATTGGAGGCCTGGGTGTTGGTGGGTACTTGCTCCATTGACTGCTTAAACCTCTCTGAGCATCAGCTTTATTTCATTTTAAAATTATTTTCGAATTTTTAAAATTTTGAAGCAATCTCAAACTCACAGAAAAGGCACAAATGCAGTACAAGGAACCTTCCCTCACCCCTGAACCATTTGCAATTAGATTGCCAGCCCGACTACTCCATTATCCCAGAATATTATTTAGTGTGCATTTCCTATGAATGAGAACATTCCCCTATAGAACCACACCACAGCCATCATAAGCAGGAAATTCACACTGATTTGCTGCTACTTCATAATCCTCAGATCCTCATTAAGTTGTGCAAGTGTCTCAATGATGTCCTTTCATCAAAAGGGCCCGGTGCACACAGCACATTATATGGTGCAGCGAATTGACGTGTGTCTTTAGTCTCCTGCACTCTGTGAGCAGTTTCTAAGTCTTTCCCTGACTCCCATGTCCTGAACGCTATCTTGCTGAATACAGGCCAGTTATTTTGTAAGTGCCCCTCATTGAGGGTTGGTCTGATGTTGGCATGATTCTATTCCAGAGGTGCCTCTTCAACAGGATGGCTGCAGGAACAATGCCATGTCCTTTCCCTTGTCAGTTTTATTTTCAGTGTGATCATAAGAAAGACTGGGTTCATTTATTGCACTCTCCCCACGGGCCAGCACTGGGCTCAGCACTTTACCTGTATGATCTCATTTAGTTCTCCTCTGGGGTATGTTCTGTTACAATCCCTGTTCTAGAGATGAGCAAACTGGCTCAGAGAGCATAAATAACTTGCTCAGCTTAAGTGAAAATCAGAGATGAACCAAGACTTGAACTCCTGTGTTCTAGCTTCTGAATTGCTGAACATATTGACTATTGGGAAGGAAAATCACAGCCAGACACTAAAGTGGTAAAGACAGATTTTAATCGGAAACTATTGCAGTAAGAGAAAAGAAAAGAGACTTCAGGATAGAACTAAGCTCAATCCCAAACACAACAAGGACAACTGGAGACTTCCAGTCAAAGAGCAGAGTTGCAGGAGCAGTTAGGAAATTACTAATGGAGGTATGAAGGGTAGAGGGATTCTTGCCAAACAGACTTAACAGGATTCTTGCCAAAGGCAGGCCAGGTGATAAGATAACAAGGATGGGATTGATTCTTGCTAAAACTAGGCTTTTCAGTTCCAGTGGAGACCTCCCTGGCACCACCAGGACTAGAAGGCAGGTCCCTCCTCTTACCCCATCTCCACCCATTGTCTCTCTCCCAGAGAGGTAGGTCTCACTTCCCCAAGAGCTTTTCAGGTGGCTTAACCGTTCTTTCACTTTCCATCTGCAGCCAAGGACTTGGGCCCCCCGTCCTTCCACTTCGCTTGCAGTGGTGGGGGCTGAGACAACAGATGGAAAAGAGCTTTGCAAAGTGCCCTGTGAAGGCAGAAGATTCTACAGGCTGCCCTTTTGGCTGGCTCCCAGGCACAGTCCATGGGGGAGTGTCTGCCACATGAAGATGTAGTCAGTCACCATCCCCCATGTGAGCAGACCAGTTGGTGGGGGCTGGCCGGGTTAGGGGGAGGGTGATGCCAGGGAGGCTGTTGCCATGGTGACTTGATGGTAGCCCTTCTCAGCCTCCCTTAACCAAACTCCTGCAGCCAGGTTTCCGAAGCACTGCTTTCCAGCACATGGGAAAGCTATTTCCACCTCTGCGAAATCTGGATCATGTCTGACAGCTGAATCCCAGCCCCTCAGAAGACCCCAGACGGCCCGTCATCAAGCCAAGCCTGGGGAGTGGGGCTTTGGCATCCGAGAGCAGGCGGGCGAGCCTGGCTACATCTGTGAGGATGGGCTGTGACACAGAGCCAGCTGTGGGGAGTGACATGCGGCGAGTGCTCCTTTCTTTGTTTCTCTCTGATTTATCCCAGTTGTGCTCATAAAGGTGATTTGATTTTGTGGTCATTTTAAACAGCAGCTCAGTCTTACTCCCCTCATGATTACTGCTCAGCTTCTGACTGTAATTGATGTTAGCCAGGCTGGCTAATGTAATATCTTATGAAGATTGGCTCATTAATTGACTGTAGAGATGTCACCCACACACTGGAGGTATTAACAATCACAGGCCTTAGGTAGTGCTGACTCAGCAATGGCAGGACTGCAGATTTCTGTTCCTTCTTTTAGGATGACGTCCCAGCAGTAGGATTACAGGTTAATGGGTACAAATATCTTTGTGGATCTTGGTGTGTTTTGCAAAATATTTTACCCAAATGTTGTACCAGATTTTAAAAATGGTCACGAGCCATTTATGAATGTTCTCACTTGTCTACAGTCCTACCAGCATTTGATTTATTAACTCCCTTTTGGGGGGACTAATTTATAGCTATAAATTAGTATAATATTATTGCCTTACTTTGCATTTGTGGGGCTTAAGTGGTTTAATTTGCATATCTTTGATTGCTAATCTATTACTAACTATTTAATATGTTGGTTTATGATTTGTTTTTCCTCCTATGTATTGTCTGTTTATATCTTGGCTTTTTTCTTTTTCTTTTTTTAATTGTACTTTCAGATCATGCAGGATTGTTGCCTAAGTACACACATGACAATGTGGTTTGCTGCCTCCATCCCCCCGTCACCTGCATCTGGCATTTCTCCCCATGTTATCCCTCCTTGACCTCCCCACCCTCCCCACTGTTCCTCCCTTGCCCCCCTCCAACAGACCCCTGTGTGTGGTGTTCCCCTCCCTGTGTCCATGTGTTCTCATTGTTCAACACCTGCCTATGAGTGAGAACATGCAGTGTTTGATTTTCTGTTCTTGTGTCAGTTTGCTGAGAATAACGGTTTCCAGATTCATCCATGTCCCTGCAAAGGACACAAACTCATCATTTTTTATGGCTGCGTAGTATTCCGTGGTGTATATGTGCCACATTTTCCTCCTCCAGTCTATTGTCAATGGGCATTTGGGTTGGTTCCAGGTCTTTGCTATTGTAAACAGTGCCGCTGTGAACATACGTGTACATGTGTCTTTATAATAGAATGATTTATAATCCTTTGGATTATAAATCCCAGTAAGGGGATTGCTGGGTCAAATGGAATTTCTATTTTTAGGTCCTTGAGGAGGCACCACACTGTCTTCCACAATGGTTGAACTAGTTTACACTCCTACCAACAGTGTAAAAGTGTTCCTATTTCTCCACATCCTCTCCAGCATCTGTTGTCTCCAGATTTTTTTTAATGATCACTATTCTAACTGGCATGAGGTGGTATCTGAATGTGGTTTTGATTTGTGTTTCTCTAATAATCAGTGATGATGTGCATTTTTTCATATGTTTGTTGGCCTCATACATGTCTTCTTTTGAAAAGTGTCCGTTCATATCCTCCGCCCAGTTTTGGATGGGATTGTTTGTTTTTTTCTTGTAGATCTGTTTTAGTTCTTCGTAGATTCTGTCAGATGGGTAGATTGCAAAAATTTTTTTCCCATTCCGTTAGTTGCCAGTTCACTCTAATGATTGTTTCTTTTGCTGTACAGAAGCTCTGGAGTTTAATTAGGTTCCCTTTGTCTATTTTGGTTTTTGTTGCCAATGCTTTTGGTGTTTTAGTCATGAAGTCCTTGCCTATGCCTATGTCCTAAATGGTTTTGCCTAGGTTTTCATCTGGGGTTTTTATGGTGTTAGGTCTTATGTTTAAGTCTTTAATCCATCTGGAGTTAATTTTAGTGTAAGGTGTCAGGAAGGGGTCCAGTTTCTGCTTTCTGCACACTGCTAGCCAATTTTCCCAACACCATTTATTAAACAGGGAATCCTTTCCCCATTGCTTGTTTTTGTCAGGTTTGTCAAAGATCAGATGGTTGAAGATGTGTGGCATTGCCTCTGAGGCCTCTATTCTGTTCCATTGGCCTATATCTCTGTTTTGGTACCAGTACCATGCTGTTTTGATTACTGTAGCCTTGTAGTATAGTTTGAAATCAGGTAGCGTGATGCCTCCGGCTTTGTTCTTTTTGCTTAGGATTGTCTTGGCTATGTGGGCTCTCTTTTGGTTCCATACGAAGTTTAAGGTGGTTTTTTCCAGTTCCGTGAAGAAGGCCATTGGTAGCTTGACGGGGATAGTGTTGAATCGATACATTACTTTGGTGCAGTATGGCTATTTTCATGATACTGATTCTTCCTAACCATGAACATGGAATGTTTTTCCATCTGTTTGTATCCTCTCTTATTTCCTTGAGCAGTGGTTTGTAGTTCTCCTTGAAGAGGTCCTTTACATCCTTTGTTAGTTGTATTCCTAGGTATTTTATTCTCTTTGTAGTAATTGTCAATGGCAGTTCATTCTTGATTTGGCTCTCTTTAAGTCTGTTACTGGTGTATAGGAATGCTTGTGATTTTTGCACATTGATTTTGTATCCTGAGACTTTGCTGAAGTTGCTTATCAGTTTAAGGAGATTTTGGGCTGAGATGATGGGGTCTTCTAAATCTACAATCATGTCGGTCTGCAAATAGAGACAATTTGACTTCCTCCTTTCCTAATTGAATACCCTTTATTATTTTTTTTTCTTGCCTAATTGGTCTGGCTAGAACTTCCAGTACTATATTGAATAGGAGTGGTGAGAGAGGGCATCCTTGTCTAGTGCCGAATTTCAAAGGGAGTGCTTCCAGTTTTTGTCCATTCAGTATGAAATTGGCTGTAGGTTTGTCGTAAATAGCTTTTATTGTTTTGAGATATGTTCCTTCAGTATCTAGTTTATTGAGAGTTTGTAGCATAAAGGGCTGTTGAATTTTGTTGAAGGCCTTCTCTACATCTATTGAGATAATCATGTGGTTTTTGTCTTTGGTTCTGTTTATGTGGTGGATTACATTTATAGACTTGCATATGTTGAACCAACCTTGCATCCCTGAAATGAAGTCTACTTGATTGTGATGGATAAGCTTTTTGATGTGCTGTTGCAGTCAGTTTGCCAGTATTTTATTGAAGATTTTTCTATCTATGTTCATCATGGATATTGGCCTGAAGTTTTCTTTCTTTCTTGAGTCTCTGCCAGGTTTTGGTGTCAGGATGATGCTGGTCTCATAAAATGATTTGGGAAAGATTCCCTTCTTTGGTATTGTTTGGAATAGTTTCAGAAGGAATGATACAGCTCCTCTTTGTATGTCTGGTAGAATTCAGCTGTGAACCCATCTGGACCTGGACTTTTTTGGTTGGCAGACTATTAGTTCCTGCCTCAACTTCAGCCCTTGTTATTGGTCTATTCAAGGTTTCAATTTCTTCCTGATTTAGGCTTGGGAGACTGCAAGTGTCCAGAAATTTATCCATTTCTTCCAGGTTTACTGGTTTATGTGCATAGAGTTGTTTGTAGTAATCTCTGATTATAGTTTGTATTTCTGTGGAATCTATGGTGATATCCCCTTTATCATTTTTTATTTCATCTATTTGATTCTTCTCCCTTTTCTTTTTTATTAATCTGGCCAGTGTTCTGTCTGTTTTGTTGATCTTTTCAAAAAACCAGCTCCTGGATTTATTAATTTTTTGAAGGGTTTTTTGTGTCTCTTTCTCCTTCAGTTCTGCTCTGATCTTAGTTATTTCTTGTCATCTGCTAGCTTTTGAGGTTTTTTTTTTTTTTGATCTTGCTCCTCTAGCTCTTTCCATTTTGATGATAGGGTGTCAATTTTAGATCTTTCCACGCTTCTCATGTGGGCATTTATTGCTATAAATTTCCCTCTTGACACTGCTTTAAATGTGTCTCAGAGATTCTGGTACATTGTGTCTTCAGTCTCATTGGTTTCAAAGAACATCCTTATTTCTGCCTTCATTTCATTGTTTATCCAGTCGACATTCAGGAGCCAGTTGTTCAGTTTCCATGAAATTGTGCAGTTCTGAGTTAGTTTCTTAATTCCGAGTTCTAATTTGATTGCCCTGTGGTCTGTTTGTTATGATTTCCTTTCTTTTGCATTTGCTGAGAAGTGATTTACTTCCAATTATGTGGTCAGTTTTCGAGTAAGTGTGATGTGGTGCTGTATATTCTGTGGATTTGGGGTAGAGAGTTCTGTGGATGTCTATTAGGTCCACTTGGTCCAGATCTGAGTTCAAGTCCTGGATATCCTTGTTAATTTTCTGTCTTGTTGATCTGTCTAATATTGACGATGGAGTGTTAAAGTCTCCCACTATTATTGTGTGGGAGTCTAAGTCTCTTTGTCCTTGGCTTTTTTCTGCTGAGTTTTTTTTTTTTTTAGCATCTTTATTGTCACCAAGGAGCCACGGGGACATGAATAGACACAATTCCCAGTGTCAAAAGCGAGATAGCTCACCCCCTCAGGACTCTGCTGTGAAAGGTTGTTGGGAGAGGCCAGGAAGGAGGTCAGGAAGGTCATTTTCAGGACATCAGAGAGCTCAGCTACATGCATTCATTAAGTCAATTTTTGAGGTTCCTCTATTCCTTCGTCTGAGAAAAAGAAGAGACAGTCCCGTTTACTCTAATCCTTAACTCCAGTGTCTGCGGCAGTGGCTGCAGAGTGGATGCAGAGAGAGCACAGTATGATGCTGCCCTCAGGTTGCTGATAATCATGAGGAGGCCTCACCAGCATCTCCGTGCCGACATAAGCAGCTTGTGCTGATGCCACGTGAGTGATGCTACTTGCAAGTGTACTGGGAACCCAGAGGACAGAAAGATACATGTGGGCTGAGACAGTCGGGGTGTGGGGGATGGTTCTGAAGAACGGGTAAGATTTAGCCAGAAGGAGAGACATGAAGGCCTTGCTAGGTGGGGGAAAGTGTCTTCCAAGCACTGGGGATAGGAACTTTTATGGTGTTTGTGGGACAATGAGGAGTTGGATCAGGCTGGAGCACATGGTTCCCATGAGAGCTGGGGTCACTCTAGGCCAGGGAGGAATAGTGGCTCATGCTGTGAGTGACCTGGGCCAGGCCAGGTGCAGGTTGCACTGAGTGGGCACAGAAGGCATTCTGGTGGTGGGAGCATGAGAAGACAGAGTGGATACAAGGTGGACAGCTGTATCTGCAGTGAAGCCCAGCCGGTGCTCTCGGCTCACAGGTTCTGCATCCAGTGATTCTGGCTGCTGGGCACTGTCAGGCTCAATGACTGATCTGGGGGATGCTCTGTAGGCTGGTCTTGGTAGGGCTGGAAACTGCCTCCATCTGGCCACGTAACCCTAAAGACAAAACATAGCAACATGGAGTGACAGGGACATGCGGTCTTCTCAAACTTAAATTGAGTTAGTAGTTGTGTGTTAACAGGTTCTTGTCTGTTGGGTATGTACACATGAAAGAAAGGCTGAGCAACGTTTCTGTGCCTGCTGATAATTTCCTTATTTATAAAGTAAGTCTGTAGGGTTTACTCTAAGATGAGGCCACTCTATACCGGTGCTGTTTTCTGAGCATTTCCACATCATCTGTATGAGCCTTGATTTCATATAGTGCCTGGTGTTTGTCTTGGAGGGTTTCTTATGGGTAGGCCTCATCTCCTTAGTGAAACAGCAAGCTCTCTGAGGACAGGGAAGGAGTAGGCTTCTTCCAGTATCCCAGCAGGGAAAGACAACAGGGCATGGACACCATACATGGTCAAGATACCCCTGTTGCTTGATTATGGGCCACTTTCCAAGTATTTCATCCTTCAACTTCACTGAACTCTCCTGAGACTGGAAGCATGGTGTGCCAGGGTGGGCTCTGAGCCAGGGAGCTTGGGTTGACATCGAGCTCTGCCATCCTCTTGCTGTGCAGTCTTGAGCCGGTCATTTTACTCCCTCATGCCTCAGTTTCCTCAGCTGTACGTACAATGATGCAGCCATTGTAAAATGGGATTAAGTATATCTCAGCTTCTTTTCCATGTTCGTGTTTTCTTCACATACTCCTGTGACTTTCTAGGGATGTGAATCCTAGCCCTGTGACTAGATACACTGGAATGTCTCGGAGGATAGGGAAGAGGACCTCTGTCCCCTCTACACCTTCCTTCTGGCTCTTCTGTTCTGCCTGCATCCACAGATGCTAAGATGGCACCAGTTCAAGACATTCTGTGCAAGGAATGTGAAGGCCAGGCCTACCTCTCCCATTTGGTACAAAAAATAGATCTTGATGATGGTGTGGAAGATGCTGAGTGCTTACATCCCCCAATTGCCTTTCCATGACCACCATGTCCTGCTTAACCGGGTGTTTGGGGAGCCCACAGAGCCTGAGCTGATGCTACCTGGCACTTGCTTCATAAGGAGCGGGGACAGTGAGAGTTTAGGGTCTATTTGGGAGCCTAATGTCCATGCCCTGAAGATGCTCTGTGATGCACAGAGTGGCTCAGAGGAGAGGCTTCCGGGCAGAGCTGTTGGGTGGGGGACTAGGGTGGTAATCTGGGCAATCCTTCAGATGAACTCTTATTTTGCACAACATCGTCCTGTGAGAACAACTCTCTCTGGAGCCAGTGACTTAGGGCAGTCTTTCCCACATAGTTCTGGCAGCACCAAGCCATTATTATGCACCACAGCAATAATCATCACCATGATAATAACAACAGTCCATTTGTTCAGTCTCTTAACTTGGAAATAAATAAGATAGCTGATCCAGTGTGAGCTCTAGCTCTAGTCTATCTGCCCCATCATCACTTAATAATGATCACGGAGCCCCCGTGGGCACACGGCGCCCTGCCCGGCACTTGAGATATTAAATCCACCTAGAAGCAGGGTATAATAATGCTGACCCTGCAGGGATGTTCCCAGAATTAATTCCTGTGTGCTCTCCATTCCACTTTTCTCCAGCACATTCAATCTTAGGAACCCAAGAGTTGGTGACGTTTATCCCATGAATTAAAACATTCCGCTGTTGCCCCTGGAACTCTTCATTACAATCCTGAGTCAATCAATGGCAGAGAGGAATACTATTTATTAGTTAAGTGGCTGCTATTGAATTCTTAATTTAAGTGGCTTTTAATTCAGTGTTTTCCTTGCTGCCCTTCATTTTGCCCTTGCTCATACAAATTTGCCCATTAAATCCTGGTGTGGGGCCATGCTGATGCCTTTTATTGTGATTTTGTCTTTTTACTTTTTTATTTTCTGGAGAACAGTTTTCAGTGGAGAAAGCAAGATGCTCAGAGCAGACGGGGAGGCCAGACCACCAGGCCTAAGGCAGGCTTCGCTGGCATCTGCTGGGAGGAAGTGGGTGGGTTGGGAGGAGTGAGTGCGTCAAATTGGCTTTTCAGATAAGGTCTTACGGCGAACATGGCCTTCACTGGTGTCTTGTGCTCTGGTTTTGCCAACTGGAAAACTTTTCTACAGTTCTCCCACCCAGATATGAGTCACAGAGCTGGTAGGTGAGTGCATAGAACATCTCCCTGACCGGCAGGGGGCTCCGGAGTGGTGGCTGTTGCAGCCTGCCTTGATCTGCAGCATCTCCAGGGTACCCAGGCTGATCACAGCCACTCCTTGCTGTAGCGCATGTTGTTTTCAGCAGCTTTATTGGGCTATAACTGAATTACAGTAAACTGCATATGGTTAAAGTGGACAATTTGATAAGTTTAGACTTATGCATACACCTGTGACATCATCGTCACGTCAAAATAATGTACATATCTTTCACCCTAAAAATTTCCTTATGTCCCCTTGTGATCATACCCTCCACTCCTTCCCGCCCTGGGGGAAGGGGATGCTTGGTAACAGATCTTCTGTCATTCCCAATTATTTGTGTTTTCTAGCATTTTATGTAAATCAGCGCATACAGCATGTAATCTTTTTTATGCAATTTCTCTCACTTAACCTAGTGACTTTGAGATTAATACAATTTCTTGCATGTATCAGTAGCTCATTCATTTTTATCGCTGAGTAGTATTCCATGGTTCCTTATCCATGCGCCTGTTGATGAACATTTGGGCTGTTTCCAGTTTGGGGCTATTACAAATAAAGTTGCTATGAACATTCATTTATGAGTCTGTGTGGCTATGTTTTCATTTCTCTTGGACACCTACCTAGGAAGGGAATGATTGGACTGTGTGGTAGTATATGTTTAACTTATTAAGAAATTGCCAAATTACTTCTGAAAATAGTTGTGCCATTTTCTACTCCTATGAGTGACACAGGAGAGTTCTAGTTGGTCTATATCATCCTCAACATTTGGCATTCACAGTCTTCCTGTGTTCACCAGTCTAATTATTGAGGAGGGATATCTCATTGTGGTTTTGATTTTCATGGCCCTTATAACTAATGTTATGAACATTTTTGACATGCTTACTTGCCATTCTTCTTCTTCTTCTTTTTTTTTTTTTTTTGGTAAAGTTCTGTTCAAATCTTTTGTCCATTTCAGGGAGATTTGTTTGATTTCTTCTTATTGAGCTTTGGGAGTTGTATACTTTGGATACAAGTTCTTTATCAGATATGTGGGTCACCAGGCTGGAGTGCAGTGGCACGATCTTGGCTCACTGCAACCTCTGCCTCCCAGATTCAGGTGATTCTCCTGCCTCAACCTCCTGAGCAGCTAGGACTATAGACACGTGCTACCACGCCCAGCTGATTTTTTGTATTTCTAGTACAGATGGGGTTTCACCATGTTGGCCAGGATGGTCTCGATCTCTTGACCTCATGATCCACCCACCTCAGCCTCCCAAAGTACGTAAGCCACTGTGCCTGGCCCCACCTAGTATCATTTTCATTGTGCTTGAAGAATGTCCTTTAACACTTCTTATAATATGGGCCTCCTATTTTTTTTTTTTTTTAGCTATTTTATGTATGAAAAAGTCTTTATTTTACCTTTGATTTAGAAAGGCGTTTTCACCGTGTAGAAAATTCCAGGTTGACAATTTTTTCTTTCAGCATTTTAAAGATATTTCTCCACTGTGTTTTTGCCCACATTATTTTGAATGAGAAATCTGCTGTAAGTCATGTACTTTTTCCTGCATGTAATATATCTTCCCCCTGCACTCACCCCAGTTGCTTTTAAGGTCTTTATTATTGGTTTTGAACAATTTGACTATGACATGTCTTGGTATGCTTTCTTCATATTTCTTATGTTTCATTTTTTGAGCTTCTTGGAACTTTGGGTTTATAATTTTTTTTAAAAAATCAACTTTAGCTGGGTGCAGTGGCTCATGCCTGTAATCCCAGCACTTTGGGAGGCTGAGGCGGGAGGCTCATGAGGTCAAGAGATTGAGACCATCCTGGCCAACATAGTGAAACCCCGTTTCCACTAAAATACAAAAATTAGCTGAGCGTGGTGGTGCACGCCCGTAGTCCTAGCTACTCACGAGGCTGAGGCAGGAGAATTGCTTGAACCCGGGAGGCGGAGGTTGCAGTGAGCTGAGATCACACCACTGCACTCCAGCCTGGAGCCTGGTGACAGAATGAGACTCTGTCTCAAAAAAAAAAAAAAAAAAAAAAATCAACTTTAGTAATTTTCTGGCTCGTATCTTTTCAAATACTTTTTCCTATCTTCCAACTCTCTCCTTTCCTCTGGAGACTTTAATTATGCGTAGAACAAGCTGCTTGAAGTTATCCCCACAGTGTACTTTTGCTCTGTACATTTTTAAAATTCTTTTTTCTCTATGTGTTTCTTTTTGGATAACCTTTATTGCTATGTATTCAAATTCCTTATTCTTTTTTGGAAAATAGGGGAGGGTGGAGGGAACAAAATCTTATCTGCTGTTATTGGATTCTATCCAGCGCATTTTTCATCTGAAAAAAGACAAAATTACAACACATGTGATTTAAAGATGTTAATTGGCTTTTATTTGCAAACTGGAATTCAGCGGCACTTCATTCTACAAAATAGAATGAGTGTTCCGATGAGCTGAGCAGAGGATGTCGGCTTTATAGACAGAAGGGCCAAAAAAGAGAGCAAAATAACAAAAGCAAATTGGACATTTCAAAGTTACTTTTCTTGTAAAGGTTAAAGCTGAGAGGACTTCCTTATCATGCTGGTTAAAACTTCCCTATTTGTAGATGTAACTATGATCCTTCTCTTTCTCTCTTAATTTCTTGGAAAGTTAGATAAACAATGTAGTTTTAGCTTGGTCGTGTGGAACTTCAGTCTGAGTGACTCCACTTTGATTTGGTCTGCTGGGCCCAATGCAGGACTCGGTCTAAACCAATGACCTCTTAGAAATGTTATTAACCACATTCTAAATATTGTAGTTTTTATCTCTAGAAGTTTGACTGAGTCTTTTATATCTTACTTTCTATATCTTAACTTTTTGAACATATGAAATAGAGTTATAATAACTTTTTCATTGTCTTTCTCTGCTAATTCTAATTTCTCTATTAGTTCTGGGTCAGTTCGGATTGACTGGCATTTTCTCCTTAATGTGGGCCATATTTTCCAGCTCCTTTGTGTATCTGGTAATTTTGTATTGGATATCAGACATTGTGAATTTTATACTGTGTCTTGGACATTTTTGTATTCCTTTAAATTTTCTTGAGCTTTATTAAAGGGCTCAATTAAGATATTTGAAATAGATTGATGCTGCTGGAACTTGCTCATGAGATTTGCTAGGTGGGACTAGATTCATGTATAGTCTAGGACGGTATTAAGAGCTTTCTCAGTAATAGCCCTGTAAACTGCGAGGTTTTCAAGTCTGGCCAGTGGGAACAGCATTGTTTTTGATCCATGTGAGCATCATGAACAAACCATAATAGGTTCATTATCTGATGTGCATGACAAATCAGTACACTGAGATACTGGATTGCAGCAGAGAAAGGTTTAATCATAGGGCTGCTAAATGAGGAGATGGGAGGAAACCTCAAATGTACCTCCCCAAGAAATTTAGGACTAGGGTTTTTAAGGGCTTTGGAATGGGCTGAAGTGTGGAGATTGTTGATTGGCCAAAGAATGCAGGGTGAAGTGGAAGCAGCACATCGTTGTCTGGGGTGAATACCTGGGGTTCATAGTCAAGAAGATTACAACATGGACACACACACATGGAGTGAGTTAAGGAGCAGAAAGTGTAATAGGCAGAATAAAAGAGAGAGGAGAGTAGCTCCTTCTCCCTTGTGAGAGAGGTGTCAGAAAAAGGCAAAAGCAGCGTATCACAGATTTTATAGGCAGGGTTGCGGAGGCAGACCCTGATTCACATGCAGCCTACAGACTGGTTCAAGCAGGCGTGATGTTTATATAGTCCGGTGGGGGTGGGGGAAGGCTGGTCACCTCACCCTAATCTTATTATGCAAATGGACTTTCCACTTAGCTAGGGCCATCTTGTCTGCTCCTTACAGAACACATAGCTGGCAAAGAAAGGAGAGAAAATGGAGCCGCCATTTTGAACATGCCTCTTCCTAGGTAGCGTTTTCCTGCTGGCATTCACCCGTGCAAGCTTCCAGCTTGCTTGTTTACACCTGCAGCTTGATTTTACAGGCTGCTCTGTTACAACATTGTTTGGGGGCTGCTTTTCATTGAAAAGGAAAACCTAACCAAGGAATCTGGTACTCTCACTATCTGCCTGAGTAATTTCTTCTTAACTCCTGTATCAAAGTCATGGGACAAGGTGATGAACTAAGTGTATTCTCATGAGATTCACGTCTTCTATGGGGGTCTTCAAACTGGTTGGCATCAGCTGTTTTGCCAGAATTTGGGATCTAAAAAACAACTTAAACAATTTTTGAGATGCCACCTATTAGAACAATGGGGATGCAAGTGGTCAGTATCTAGTGCTATTGTGATTTCAGTTACAAGGAAGTGGGTCAAAATACAGCTTGATTAATGCTTAATTATAAATTTCTGTTCAAAATTCTTGTTAACTCTATGAGGACAGCTTCAGTACTATTTCTTTTAACCCTTTTTGGGTGGTTCTTTTCCTGGCCTTGAATCTTTTCCTGACATGTTTGCACTAATCAGTACTCGGATGATTACTTGAGATGAGCCCTCTACAGTTCTCTAAGATTCTTTCTCTTCTTTCTGATGCTGTGTCCTGTGATCTTTAAGTGCCTTGATATCCCTGGATGCTCCGCTCTGTCTCAGGGAGAATGCTAGTCCCTCAGTCCTGCCTTCCTGCTCTGTGGCCCGGATACTCTCTCAAGGGTATAGTTTGGGCAATGGCAGTGCTCACATTATTTTTTTCTCATCTCTGAGACATCACTGTCTTTCAGTGCCTCAGTCTGGTGTCTTGAAAACTGTTGTTTTACATATATTGTCTAGTATTTTTATTGTTTCAGGCTGAAGGGTAAATCCAGCCTTTGTTTCTCCACCTTGGCTGAAAGCAGAGGTCTGCCCTGGATCTTTATTTTTTTAAGTATTTTTTAAGGTGTGTATTTCACCTTGACTAGATCCCTGGCACATGAGGGTATTTTTTTTTTCCTCTTTTTCTCTCTTTTTTTCAATTCCTCTTCCCCCACAACCCTATCAGTGTTGGAGCCCTGGAAGGCTCTGCCTATTCACCCACAAGGATCTGAGTAAATTCTATCTGTCCTTAAAGCGCCAGCTCAGGGCACTGCTCCAGCAACCTTTACGCTACTGTAAGTCCAAGCACATCTCTTGCCCCTCCTCTCCACTCTGTAGGTCTGGAATTTATCTAGCACTTAGCATACAATCTTTTCAATATTGACTTTGTATATGTTTGTCTTTCTCTAAGCTGGATGGATCTTTAAGGAAAACACTGGGGTTCATCATCTCCCTATATATCACCTTAAGAGGCCATCACCCCAAATCTCTACATTCATCACAGAAACAGAAATTCCACGAATAAATGTCAGGGACTGCCTCCTTAACCTCGGTGCTCTTTTTCCCTCCCACTTTCAGCATTCTGGCTTATTCCATGGGTGGAGGAAGAAGCAAGGTTGGCTGGGTGGGAAGGGAATGGCATCAGTGTGAGGTCACGCCACATTGTCCAGAATGCCAGCTCCATACCGAGTTGACACAAACGCAGGATTGAGCGATGCAGCTGGAGGAAAGAGAAAGAGACCCACGTGGCCCAGACTACAAACAAAAGCAGGGCAGGTGCGAATACAAAGCCGGGACTTGGAGGGAAGTGGCAGGTACACCTGGGTGCACACCACCAGTGACTACAGAGAGCAAAGGCAGGGAGAGAGGAGCCATGCCCCATGATGGATTTTTTAAAGTCCTACTTTAAGAGCAAGGAAACAGGCCTAGAGAGAGGAAGTAACTTTTCCAGCCACAAAAAGAGTCAGTAGCAAGAGGGAGAACTAAGATATTTTTAGACCCTAATGTACTTGCTATTGTGTTACACTCGCTGTACGAGTCTCAACTCAGAATACCTTAACAATGCTCTATTCACTCCATAGTGCTATGAAGAAATGGAAGCTCAGGAAGGTGGATAAACTTTCCTAAAGCCACACAGCTCAAAACATGTTTCAACCCCTCGATTGTGTCCAAAGCCAGTAGTGCTTTACAACGCAGCCTCCCAGTTCTTCTAGCTTACAGTAAGTGCTGCTCTTTTCAGTTCTTTTTAAAAGCTTATTTGTTCTTTCATTAATTTATTCTCTTAACAAACATTTATTGATTACTTTTTCTGTATCAGACACAATATTAAGTGCTGGATAAAAATATGGGCAAAAACAAATGAAGCATTGTCATTGTCTGGGGTAAATACCCAAGGTTCATCATCTCACACCAGGGAAATTGAGGGCGTGGACACACAAGAAGTGAGTTTAAGAGCAGAGGTTTAATAAGCAAAAGAAAGAGAAAAGAGAAGAGCTCTCTCTCCTACAGAGAGAGAGAAACACCTTAATGGGTCTTCCAGTTCCATGGTGAAATGCATAGAGTTTTATGAATGAGCTTGAGAAGGTGGTATCTGATTCACATAGGTCCCGAGAGGTTGATCAGAGCAGGTGTGATGTTTGCATAGTCAGTGAAGAAGCTGTCCATCCCACCCTGATCTTTTAGTATGCAGATGGGTTCTCTACCTGGCTAGCACCATATTGTCTGTTCCTTACTGTACAAAGAAGAAAGATGGAGCCACAGTGTTGAACATGCCAAGCCCCAGGTAGCCTTTTCCTGTTGGCACAGCTGTTGGCATTCACCTGTGTAAGATTCTAGCTTGCTTTTTCAGGCTGCTCTTTGTTAGAAATGATTTGGGGGCTGCTTTTTGTTAAAAGGAAGGGCTTACCAAGGACTCTTTTACCCGCACTATCTGCCTAAATAATTTCTATTTAGATCCTGCATCACAAGTGGTCCTTACTTCCCAGGGTTCCTTCCCTGGTATGAATATTAGAACTAAGAATACAAGTAAATGCTATCAACTATTTTATATGCTGTAATAGGTTTGCTTGTTTTTTCAAACATTTTGTTTTCTTTTATTTTATTTCCTTATTTTGGGGGGACAGGTTCTTGCTCTATCAACCATGCTGGAATGCAGTGGTGTGATCATGGCTCACTGTAGCCATAACCTCCTGAGCTCAAGTGATCGTCCTGCCCCAGTCTCTTGAGTAGCCAGGACTATACAATCATGCCCAGCTAATTTATTTTAATGTTTATTTTTAGTAGACACAAGGTCTTGATATGTTGCTCAGGCTGGTCTCGAACTCCTGGACTCAAATGATCCTCCCATCTCAGCCTCACAAAGTGTTGTGATTATAGGCATGAGCCACTGTGCCTGGCCAGATATTTTATTTTTAAACACATGCCAAAATTTAACTTCAAGCAAGTCACAAGAACAGAAGCATTAGTGGGTTAATTCAGAGATTGTCTCCTATAGAAAATTTTTATAGAAAAACAGGATGATTAGGTAGTCACTGTTAGACTGGATACAATTTTTTTAAAAAAGGATTGTTTCAAGATCATTAGATCCTGACTGACAGTCAGCTGAGTGGGTGGGTATCTGGCTTCCCAGAAGAGGTCTTAATCTCATTAAAGATTATCAGAAAATTGCTTAAGTATTTTATCAATGCTAATTTCTTCCCAGAAAGAGGTTGGAAATTACATCATGCAAAAAGGTTCTGTCCCGTTCCAAATTTGGGCCTTTTTTGCTGTTGTTGTTAACATGTGGGCGCATAATACAGTGGAGCAAAAGAGTGATTAGGTCAACTCCACCACAAGGACAACAGTTAGTGATAATTGCTAGTTAGTGATAACTAGCATCATTTGAGTGTTATATGGCCGGCACCGTTCCTTTCATTTCACAGATATTAACTCATTAATGCTCACATAGTGCTATGAGGTAGGGGCTTTTTATCCTCTTTTCTACAGTGGAGGAAATTGAGGCACACAGAGTTTAACTAATTTGCTCAAGGTCTCCCAGCTAGGATCTAGTAGAAAGATCAGGAAGGTATCACAAGGAAGGTGGGAGAATCTGTTCCCCAAGGGGAAGATGGGCAGGAAAATATTCTGGGAAGATTGGACCCCCAACCCCATTCTATGCTATAAAACTATGCTTGTTTTCAGAGATGTGGGGGGTTCTGGATCAGTGGAACAACTTGTCCCCCACATATGTCACTGGGGAAATCCATCTGGGCTTGTGCCTGGGTTTTAGAGTGCAGCCGACTCAAGTCCCAGCTGTGTTTCTAGACTATGTGTTCTGGTTTGGGCAAAGTGGAGACTCCCCTCCACCTAACAGCTTTCAGACATATGAGCAAAACTTCCAGCCAAGGCAAAAACACAGTAGCTCTGCCAGCCATGCACAGGTGGCTGGAGGGATTTCCAGGGTAATTTTTGCTCTAGCCTTAGTGTTCCATCTCATTTTGTTTGCTTCTTCCCTTATTTGACATGTTTCTGCATTGCCTTTAAACTCCACAGCAGAGGGAGTGTGTGGCAAGAAGAGTCTTGCTATTGTGTAAATAAAAGTAAAGATGATAAAGTTTTACAGGGCCATGTACAAATTGATAGTTGGTGCAGTATTACTTCAGGCAAAGGAAGACCTGCAGAATCTAACCTGTTAGAAATTGCAAGAGCTCCTGTGTGAAAATTTAAAGAGAACATTTAAAAAATAATATTTCTTATGTCACCTATAAAATTCCACTAAACCCAATCCAACTACTATATTATTTTTACATATTATCTCTTCTAAATGTAATACATACTGGTATTGTTGTCTGTGGGGTATGCCCACTATTTTGTATTCTGCTTATTTTCCATGACCAGTGGATCATAAACATTTTTCATGTTTCTGCATAATTATCATTTTAATGGTCACATAATATTCCATTGTGCAGAGGTACTGTAATTTATTAAACCATTCCCCTTAATGTTGGCCATTTATGTGTTTTCAGTTTGGGGCTTTTATAGATAACACTGCGGTGAGCATCTTCTTCCAAATAGCTTTTTGCTGCTGTTGAATTTCCATAGGAATAATTCCTAATAGAGGCATTACGAGTAAAGGACACAGACATGTATATAGCTCTTTCTCTATATTGCTGAATTGCTTTGCAAAAATATTATTTAATACAGTGTCATTACTCAGGAATGAATCTACTAGCTTTTTCTCAACTTCAGTAGCAGTTAGCAAAACTTTTTTCTAATTTGACAGATAAAACAGTATTTCAGCTTGCTTTAATGTGCATGCCTTTGTTTACTAGTGAAGATTACTATTTATCCATGTATTTGTTTATATTGTATATAATGTTCTATGAAGTATCTGTTTGTTTATTGTGGTCTTGGTATTCTTAGAAATTTAAATGCACTCTTTGTAGGAGATCTTATAAATTTAAATGCACTCTTAATAGGTGATATCTATTAATCTGTTTTGTTTGTTCAAATATTTCATTGTCCTTTTTAATTTTTATTTTTATTACAGAAAAGCTTTATATTGTTATATATGGGAATTGTCAATCTCTTAATCTGTGAGTACTTCTTATTTTTCTGAAGAAGAGACAGTGATTTTTTAATGTATCTTTTGTTTTATATGCCTTTAATTTAATCATTTATTCAGCATAGAGTTACCAGGTGCCTTTCGTGGGCCAGATATTCTTCTGGGTTCTGAGAATCTAAAATTTTCATCTTCGTGGAGATTACATTTTATTGAGAAGAGAGACAATGAGCAAAAACATAACTAATATGCAAGGCAGCAATAAATCTTATAAAGAAAAAAATAAGGCATAGCCAGAATGACCAGGGAAAGATTCAGTGTTCAGGAAAAGCCACTGACAAAGTGAGATTTGAGACAGAGAAGACAGAGAGGGCCACTATCGAAAGGTATGATTCAAGCAGACCTGGATGAGATGACGGAGGGAACAGAAAGTGCAAAGGCCCTAACATGGGAACATAGGTAGCATGCTGAGTGTATTAGTTTGTTCTCACACTGCTATGAAGAACTGCCTGAGACTGGGTAGTTTTTAAAGAAAAGAGGTTAAATTGACTCACAGTTTGCATGGCTGAGGAGGCCTCATGAAACTTAAATCATGGTGGAAGGCACCTGTTTTAGTTTGTCCTCATGCTGCTAATAAAGACATACCTGAAACTGGGTAATTTATAAAGGAAAGAGATTTAATGGACTACAGTTCCACATGGCTGGGGAGATGTCACAGTCATGGCAGAAAGTGAAGGAGGGGCAAAGTCACATCTTACATGGTGGCAGGCAAGAGAGTTTGTGCAGGGGAATGCCCATTTATAAAACCATCAGATCTTGTGAGACTTACTCACTACCACAGAAATAGTATGGGGGAAACCACCCCATGATTCAATTATTTCCACCTGGTCCCACCCTTGATACATGGGGATTGTTACAACTCAAGGTGAGATTTGGGTGAGGACACAGCCAAACCATTTCAGCAGCTTGTCACAGGTCAGCAGGAGAGAGAATGAATGCAGGAGAAACTGTCGAACACTTATAAAACCATCAGATCTCAGATCTTGTGAGAACTCATTATCATGAGAACAACATGAGGGAAACCACCCCTATAATCCAGTTACCTCCATCTGGTCTCTGTCTTAACATGTGGGGATTATGGGGATTAAATTCAAGATGAGATTTGGGTGGGGATACAAAGCCTAACCATATCACTGACAAGCAGGGAAAGCCATGTGTTTGGAGTGGAGCAGAAGTGGTAGAGAATGGGAGAAAACAAGATTGTTACCAGATGGTATGGGACCAAAGACACTGGATTTAATCTGAGGGAGATGGGAAGCTACTAAGTTGAGAGGGCTTGAAACAGACATCTGACTTATAGTTTAACAGGATTACTAGATATTTTAAATTTGAATCATTTTGGCTAATTTAACTCTCCAGATATATAGTCACATCATATACAGGAGATATTTTTGTCTCTTCTTTCTCAATATTTTTTTGTGTGTGTGCTGTCTTTATCTTTCTTGTTGTTTTTAAAAACTTTCAAGACAATGTTAAATAATTATGTTTTTGATAATAGTAGGTATCTTTGTATATTCCAAATTTATAGGAATTATTGCTAATTTAATTTAAATATGGATGCTCCATGCTGTTAACAGGAATTCTTTTTAATTCTAGTTCTTAAATTTTTATTAGGAATGGTTGTTGGTTTCTATAAAACACCTGTTAAGTACGCATTAAAATTATAAGATGCTTTTCCTGCTTAGTGTCTTGGTATGGTGTAGCCTATTAATAGAAGCTCTTATGTGAAGCAATACTTGCTTGCAACTCTGGGGTAATCCCCCTTTGTCATGGTATAATTTTAGTGTACATATCATTGAACACACTGCTATTCTTTTATGACTGTCCTATCTGTGTTCATGGTCAGCTCAGCCTAACCTCCTCTATCCCTGACTTGGTCCTGTCCTGACTGTGGTTCAGAGAGCCATGAGGCATAGGTGACCAGGCATAGGCCAGGCTGTATGTGCATGTGGTGGTTGTCAGGGGGGTGGGATGGGGAGTGCCAAAGCACCTGATGATTTCACCATCATCACAGCCTCAAGCACGATATGATGTCTCATCCTTTTAATTTAAGTTTTAGTTTTGTCAAGATATGCATGCCTATAATTTAAAGAATCAGAGAGTTTAATTAAAGTTATTGCAGAAAATAGCAGTCCTTTTTCCACCCTACCTTATTTTCTATTTACCAGAGACAACTACTTTTTTGTTTTCTAGCCATGTTTCTATTTTCTTTAACTCTAAGTAACAGGCTTGTACAATTATTTGTCATTTTTCTATTTTAAGCTTTATTATTAACTGACTTCCTACTATGGAAGATGACAGTTTAGCTCCCTTTACCCCATATTCACCCTAGAAACACAGTCCCAAATTTCCTCTTTATACCACATTTGTGATTAGATCCAAATTTAGTGTTTACAATATATTATTGTGAAAATGTACTTTGGTCACACCTGAGCTATATGAGTCCTTTTAGGCACAATTTTTGTTTTCTGGGATTAACAATTGTTTTTTGTTTGTATGTCTGATGCTTAGGTTTCTATGTATTTATCAATAATTCCATCTCCAACATTCCTTAAGTGGGTAAATACCTTCTCAATCCTTTCAAATACATCAGGCAATCTGTCAGTTTCATCTCCTTGTTGAAGTCTCTCTGGATACTTCTGACCTACTCCATTTTTGTCTGATTGCCTTCTGGAGCACAGCTCTCAGCCTGGGCTCAACTGACTCTGGCATTCTAGGAAGTCTCCCTTCCTCTCTTCCATTTGGATGTCCTGTTTCCTGAATCTGAAATCTGTTCCTTTCTTAGTGTGCCTCCTTGTTTTGATGGAGTGCATCCTTCAGTAACTTTATGAAAAAAGATGCTTGAGACACTTTCTTCTTTTCCTCTATTCCTTTACATGTTTTTAAAACTCTTGAACATATATAACATAGAAAAGTAGGAGAGATCCAAGATAGCTGATCACTAGCAGCTCGAGATTGTAGGTCCCAGTAAAAGCGCAAAGAACGAGAGGGCGTCACACCTTCACATGAATTCTTGCTGCTCACACACCAGGAGATTCCCCGCGGAGGAGCCCCACGGGTCGCTAGCACGACTCTTGTGACCGGCGAGGCGGTTTTGCCGGCGCCTTGGAGTGTTGGTTCTTAGTGCAGGGTCAGAAAAGCACCATCAATCTTAACACCGCTGATTTAGTTGGCGCAGTGGGTTGCTCAGATTTCGGCGCTGAGAATCAGTAAGTTGGATGTCCACTCAGAAACCCAATTACAAAGATAGTAATTATAAAGACCACAGATGGATAAATCTACAACGAAGGGAAGAAAACAGACAAAAAAGGCTGAGAATACCCGAGATCAGAACGCCTCTCCCTCAGCAGGGGATCCCAGTTCCTCATCAGCAACGAAACAAGGCTTGATGGAGAACGAGTGTGTTCCAATTACAGAAGCAGGCTTCAAAATGTGGATAATAAGAAACTTCTGTGAATTAAAAGAACTTGTTTTAACCCAGTCTAAAGTAACTAAGAAATTTGAAAAAAGATTTGACGAAATGTTAACAAGAACACACAATTTAGAGAGGAATATAAGTGAATTGATGGAGCTGAAAAACACAATACGAGAACTTCGTGAAGTATGCACAAGTTTTAACAGCCGAATTGATCAAGCAGAAGAAAGGATATCAGAGGTCGAAGACCAACTCAATGAAATAAGACAAGAAGACAAGATTAGAGAAAAAAGGATAAAAAGGAATGAGCAAAGTCTCCAAGAAATATGGGACTATGTGAAAAGACCTAATCTACGCTTGACAGGTGTACCTGAATGTGACGAAGAGAATGAATCCAAGCTGGAAAATACGCTTCAGGACATTATTCAGGAAAATTTTCCCAACCTAGTAAGGCAGGATAATATTCAACTCCAGGTAATACAGAGCACACCACAGAGATATTCCTCAACAAGAGCAACTCCAAGGCACATAATCGTCAGATTCACCAGGGTTGAAATGAAGGAGAAAATACTAAGGGCAGCCAGAGAGAAAGGTCGGGTTACCCACAAAGGGAAGCCTATCAGACTTACAGCAGATCTCTCAGCAGAAACCCTACAAGCCAGAAGAGAGTGGGGGCCAATATTCAACATCCTTAAAGAAAAGAACTTTCAACCCAGAATTTCACATCCAGCCAAACTAAGCTTCACAAGTGAAGGAAAAATAAAGTTTTTTGTGAATAAGCAAGCACTCAGAGATTTCATCACCACCAGGCCTGCTTTACAAGAGCTTCTGAAAGAACCACTACACATAGAAAGGAACAAACAGTATCAGCCTTTCTAAAAAATTTATCAAAAAGAACATCAATATAATGAAGAATTTACATCAACTAATGGGCAAAACAGCCAGCTAATATTAAATGGCAGTATTAAACTCACATATATTATTATTAATTCTAAATTTAAATTGACTAAATCCCCTAATCCAAAGACAGACAGGCAATTTGAATAAAAAACTAAAACCCATCAGTATGCTGCATCCAGACCCATCTCACATTCAAGGATACACAAAGACTCAAAACAAGGGATGGAGAAGGATTTACCAACCAGAGAGCTAAAATAAATAAATAAAAAGCAGAAGTTACAATTAAGCAACAAAGATTAAAAGAAGCAAAGGACATTATATAAAGATAAAAGGATCAATGCAACAACAAGAAGAGCTAAAGATCCTAAATACATACGCACCCAATACAGGAATATGCAGACATACAAGACTTATAAAGAGACTTAGACTCCCACATAATAATAGTGGGAGATTTCAACATTAATATTAGACAAATCAGTGAGACAGAAAATTAACGATATCCAGGACTTGAACTCAGATCTGGAACAAGTAAATGTAATTGACATTTATAGAACTCTCCACTTTAAATATACAAAATATATACTCTTATCAGTACCACATCATATCAACTTAGAAGTTTAAACGAAATCTTGGTTGGCTCCTTGTTTGTTATTCTCTTCCCTCATTTTCTTTTATATCTTCATTATTAAGGACAATTATAGGCATACCCATATTTAGATTGCATTCTAGCCCGGGCAATAAAGCAATACCCCCATCCTCTCTCCCTCTTCCTCTGTCTCTTTCTTCCTCTTCTTTATTCTTTTTCTTATAAAGAATAAAAATAAAAACAAAAACAAAAAACAGTAGACAGCCCTCAGCTGGTGGACCCCTTTGGGGACAGCCTCAGCTGAAGAGACTCACTTTGCCCAAGGGCATGCCTCCTTCCCAGGGAAGCCTGTGTCCAATTAAGGACTGTTGTGGGGATATAAAGGCCTGGACCCCTTGTCTTCACTCTTAGCTTCAGACCTTCCAATAGGTCTGGCTGAGACCTTCGTTGAATCTGCATTGCAGCCCATGTCTCCTTCCTCCAATACTGCTTCCATTCCTTCTTTTCCACGCGTGATGATTAAAAAAAAAAAAAAAAAAGGACATATTTATTTTTTTCTTATTTTTTGGTGTCAATCTATTTTTTGCTTAAATCGGTTTTAGGGGAACAGGTGATGTTTAGTTACATGGATAAGTTCTTTAGTGGTGATTTCTGAGATTTTGGTTCACCTATCACCTGAGCAGTGTACACTGTACCCCGTGCGTACCATGTGTAGTCTTTTATCCCTCACTCCCCTCCCACCTTTCCAGAGTCCCCAAAGTTCATTTTAATATTCTTATGCCTTTGCAATCTTATAGCTTAGCTTCCACTTATAAGTGAGGATATACAATGTTTTGTTTTCCATTCCTGAGTTACTTCACTTACATAATGGTCTCCAACTCCATCCAGGTTGCCGTGAATGCCATTATTTAATTTCTTTTTTGGCTGAGTAGTATTCTATGGTATATATATACTACATTTTCTACTTGTTGATTGATGGGCATTTGGGCTGGTTCCATATTTTTACAATTGTGAATTGTGCTCCTCAGGGAAATGCTCTCAACTTTTCCCCATTCAATATAATGTTGGCTATGTGTTTGTCATAGATGGCTTTTATTACCTTCAGGTATGTTCTTTCTATGCTGATTTTGCTGAGGATTTTAGTCATAAAGGGATACTAGATATTGTCAACTGCTTTTTTCTGCATCTATTGAGATGATCATGCAATTTTTGTTTTTGATTCTGTTTATGTAGTATATCACATTTAGTGACTTGTGTATGTTAAACCATTCCTCCCTCCCAGGTATGAAACTCACTCAATCATGGTGTATTATCTTTTTGATATGCTGTTGGATTTGGTTAGCTGGTATTTTGTTGCATTTATATTTTTTGCATCTGTATTTTGTTGCATCTATACTTGTGCGTCTATATTAATCCGAGATATTGTTCTGTAGTTTTCTTTCTTTCTTTCTTTTTTTTTTTTTTTTTTTTTTGTTATGTCCTTTCCTGGTTTTCATATTAGGGTGATACTGGCTTCATAGGATGGTTTAGGGAGGATTCCCTCTTTCTCTATCTTTTGGAATAGTTTCAATAGGATTGGTACCAATTCTTTTTTTAATATCTGATCTAATTCAGCTGTGGATCTATCTGGTCCTGGACTTTTTTTGTTGACAGTTTTTTTTTTATTACCATTTCAATTTCACTGCTTGTTATTGGTCTGTTCAGATTTTCTATTTCTTGCTGGTTTAACATAGGAGGGTTGTATATTTCCAGGATTTTATCCATTTCCTGTAGGTTTTCTGGTTTGTGCACGTAAACATGTTCATAGTAGCCTCGAATGATCTTTTGTATTTCTGTGGTATCAGTCGTAGTATTTCCTCTTTCATTTCTAGTTGAGCCTATTTGGATCTTCTCTCTTCTTTTCTTGGTTAATCTTGCTAATGTTCTATCAGTTTTGTTTATCTTTTCAGAGAACCAGCTTTTAGTTTCATTTATCTTTTGTATTTTTAAAATTTCGTTTAGTTCTGCTTTAATCTTGATTATTTCTTTTCTTCTACTAGGTTTGGATTTGGTTTGTTCTTGTTTTTCTAGTTCCTTGGGGTGTGACCTTAGATTGTCCATTTGTGCTCTTTCTGACTTTTTGATGTAGGCATTTAATGCTATGAACTTTCCTCTTAGCACTGCTTTTGCTATATCCCAGAGGTTTTGATAGGTTGTATCACTATTATTGTTCAGTTCAAAGAATTTTTAAATTTCCATCTTGATTTCATTGTTGAACCAATGATCATTCAGGAGAAGATTATTTAATTTCCATGTCTTTGTATAGTTTTGAGGGTTTCTTTTGGAGTTGATTGCCAATTTTATTCTACTGTGTTCTGAGAGAGTACTTAATATAATTTCTGTTTTCTTAAATTTATTGAGACATGTTTTATGGCCTGTTATATGGTCTATCTTGGAAAATGTTCCATGTGCTGATGAATACAATACATACTCTGCAGTTGTTGGGTAGAATATTCTGTGAATATCTGTTAAGTTCATTTGTTCTAGGGTATAGTTTTAGTCCATTGTTTCTTTGTTGACTTTGTGTCTTGATGACCTGTCTAGTGCTGTCAGTGGAATATTCAAGTCTCCCACTATTACTGTGTTGCCATCTATTTCATTTCTCAGATCTAGTAGTAATTGTTTTATAAATTTGAGAGCTCTAGTGTTAGGTGCATATATATTTAGGATTGTGATATTTTCCTATTTAGTCCTTTTATCATTATATAGTGTCCCGCTTTGTCTTTTTTTAACTATTGTTACTTTTTTTCTTTGAGACTGAGTCTCCCTTTGTCACCCAGGCTGGAGTGCAGTGGCAAGATCTTGGCTCACTGCAACTTCCGCCTCCTGGGTTCAAGCAATTCTCCTGCCTCAGTGTCCTGAGTAGCTGGGATTACAGGCATGTACCACCATGCCTGGCTAATTTTTTTGTATTTTTAATAGAGGCAGGGTTTTACCATGTTGGTCAGGCTGGTCTGGAACTCCTGACCTCGTGATCTGCCCTCCTCGGCCTCCCAAAGTGCTGGGATTACAGGTGTGAGCCACCACACCTGGCCAACTGTTGTTACTTGAAAGGCTGTCTTGTCTGATATAAGAATAACTACTCCTGCTCATTTTTTTATGTCCACTGCATGGAATATCTTTTTCTACCCCTTTACCTTAAGTTTATGTGAGTCCTTCTGTGTTAGGTGAGTCTCTTGAAGACGGAAGGTGGTTGGTGAATTCTTATCCATTCTGCCATTCTGTATTTTTTAAGTGGAGCATTTAGACCATTCACATTCAATGTTAGTGTTGAAATGTGAGGTGCTACCCTATTCATCATGCTAGTTGTAGCCTGAATATCTTGTTTTTTATTTCATTGTGTTATTGTTTTATAGGCTCTGTGAGATTTATGCTTTAAGGAGGTTCTATTTTGGTGTATTTCTAGGTTTTTGTTACAAGATTTAGAACTCTTTTGAGCAGTTCTTGTAGTGCTGGCTTGGGGTAGTGAATTCTCTCAGCATTGGTTTGTCTGAAACAGACTTTATTTTTCCTTCATTTATGAAGCTTAGTTTTGCTGGATACAAAATTCTTGGCTGATAATTGTTTTGTTTAAAGAGGCTAAAGATAGAACCTTAATCCCTTCTAGCCTGTAAGCTTTCTGCTGAGAAATCTGTGGTTAATCTGATAGGTTTTCTTTTATAGATTACCTGATGCTTTTGCCTCACTGCTCTTAAGATTATTTTCTTCATCTTGACTTTAGATAACCTGATGTCTATGTGCCTAGGTAATGATCTTTTCATGATGAATTGCCTGTGTGTTCTTTGGTCTTCTTGTATTTGTATGTCTAGATCTCTAGCAAGGCATGGGATATATTACTCAATTATACCTTCAAATAAGCTTTCCAAATTTTTAGATTTCTCTTCTTCCTCAGGAACACCAATTATCCTTAGATTTGGTAATTTAATATAATTCCAAACTTCAGGGAGGCTTTGTTCATTTAAAATGCTTTTTCTTTGTTTGATTGGGTTAATTCAAAAGCCTTGTCTTTGAGCTGTGAAGTTTTTTTCTTCTACTTGTCTGATTCTATTGTTGAAACTTTCAGGTGTATTTTGCATTTCTCTGAGTGTGTCTTTCATTTCCAAAAGTTGTGATTGTTTTTTATTTATGGTATCTATTTCTCTGGAAATTTTTTTGTCCATATCCTATATTATTTTTTAAATTTCTTTAACTTGGTTTTCACTTTCTCAGGTGCCTCCTTGAGTAGCTTAATAATCAACCTTCTCTATTCTTTTTCTGGAAATTCAGAGATTTCTTCTTTGTTTGGATCCATTGCTGGTGAGCTAGTGTGATACTTTGGTGGTGTTAAAGATCCTTGTTTTGTCATATTACCAGAATTGTTTTTCTGGTTTCTTATCATTTGGGTAGATGATGTCAGAGAAAAGATCTGGGGCTCAAGAGCTACTGTTCAGATTTGTTTGTCCCACAGAGTGATCACTTGATGTGATGCTCTCCCACTTCCTCTAGGGATGGGGCTTCCTGAGAGCCAGACTACAGTGATCATTTTTGTTGTTGTTGTTCTTTTGTTTGTTTTTTGACACGAAATTTTACTTTGTCACCCAGGCTGGAGTACAGTGCTCGTTATTTCTCTTCTGGGTCTAACCATCCAGTAGACCTACCAGCTTCTGGGCTGATACTGGGGAGTGTCTGTAGAGCCCCATGATGTAATTCCTCCCCAGATCTGTCAGCCATGGATACAAGCGCCTACTCCAGTGGAGGTAGCAGGGGAGTGAAGTGGATTCTGTGAGGGTCCTTGGTTGTAGTCTTATTTAGTCCACTGGCTTTCTCAAATGCTGGTTGTGCTAGCAGTTGATTGGCCTGCAGCCAGGAGGTGGTGCTTTCAAGGGAGCATCAGCTGATACAAACTTGCCCTAAAGTCTCCTAAATAAGTATTTGGGTATCTTAGGTGATGGGTGGGGCCATAGAGCTCCCAAGAGATTATTTCTTTTGTCTTCAGTTACCAGAGAGGGTAGAGAACAACCATTAAGTGGGGGCAGAATTAGGTGTTTCTGAGCTCAGACTCTCCTTGAGTGGGGCTTACTGTAGCTGCTGTGGGAAATGAGGGGTGGTTCTCAGGCCAATGGAGTTATTTTTCCAGGGGGATTATGACTGCCTCTGCTATGTGATACAGGTCACCAGGGAAGTGGGGGAAAGCCATCTGACAGGCTTCACCAAGCTACCACACAGCCACCAAGACCCCCCCTCCTCCTGCTGCAGCTTCTGTGCTGGTGTCTGCACTTCCTGTTCACACCTCACCCCCATTCTGCCCAGGAAAACTTTGTATTCAGTTGAAATTATTACAAAGTTCAGCTGGAAGTCTCCTTCTCCCTGTGATCCTTCCCCTATTCCACTGGCAGCCTTGCCAAGGACCCCTGTGAGATAAAGTCAGAAATGGCTTCCCTGGGGACCAGGAATGCCTACAGGGATCTGTAGGCATTTCATTCAGCTCTCTAAATTAATTTCAGCTCTAGCTAAGGTTAAATCCTTCTCTGATGATCTGGATTTTCAGGTTCTCCAGTGAGAATATGTTTTTGGAGGCAGACTTTCCCCCTCACACACTCTGGGCGCTCAGTTTTTGGGCTGTCTCACAGAGTTTGCGGCAGCAAGTCGCTTCCTTCAAAGGGCCGTTGAATTCTTTTGGTTTTCCTGGTATGTTCCTGTGGTAGTTTTTGAGGCAAAAGTTCACAATAGGAGTCTTCACTTGCTGTTCTGTTTATCTGAGTGGGAGCTGCAAGTTAGTCCTATCTCCTATCTGCCATTATTGTTCAGAAAAGTGCATAACACTTATATGTATAGTTTAACAAATATTAATAGTTATAGTGCAAACACCCAAGTAACTACCACTGACTTTAAGAAAAGGGACATTATCAGAATCACTGAAAACTCTTTCCCCCTTCAGAGATAACCATTATCCTTATTTTTATGATAATAATCCCCTCGTTTTTCTCTTGCCAACTGTGTTTTTATTATTTTTAAATTTAGACCTTCCTAGTTTTGAATCTAATAAAAATGGAATCATTATATATGTATTCTTTTAGGTCATGTATTTTATTCAACATTGTATTTGTAAGAATCAGTCATTTGGTTGTTTTTATTACTATATTCAATTGTATAAAGAAGTTACAATATACACTAATTTAAAAAATTATTTCCATTGTTGATTCGATATTTGGATATTTTCAGTTTGGGACAAATATAAAGAATGCTGCTATAAATCTTCTTGGCATATTTCACGGTAACCATGTGCACACAACTTGATAGCATATATAGCTAGTTTGCAATTATCTTTCATAGAATATGCCTACGTTTCTTTTTACTGACTAACATGAATATGCTTTTTTTTTTCAAAGTGGTTATATCAAACTATGCTGCCACAAGGAAGCAAAGAATATACCAAATTACCTTACCCATTGTCTCATCTTCTTGTTAATACTTAGTATTGTAAGAGCTTTCAGTTTTTGCCATTCTGATATGTATATGTATGGTTTTAATTTTCATTTCCCTGATGTCCAAGATTGAGCATCTTTTCTTATATATATTGGCCTTTTGGATTTTTGTACCTTTTCCATTGTTTCTTCGTTTTGGCTGCTTCTATGGTTGGGAGTCTCAGCTCCACACATTTGAACTGTTCTCTAGGTTCCCCAGCTGTTCTCTTTGCTCCCAGCCTCCATCCTTCTCCTCACAATGGTTCTTCCTTGATGGGGCCCACACTTGTAATTTGCTTCTCTGTTCTTTGTACCGTTTCCTGTGATCTCTGCTCTGCGCTGTGCTGTAGAAGAACGACCCTTTCAGATTTCATCCCCAAGTTTTCCTGATTAACTGGATTTTGGCTAAGTTCGGCCAATGGAAGATATTAAAGGAGACTGGATTTTTAGGGGAAAAGCCAGAATATTGCTCCCCTCCCATCTGCTCTGGACAGCATTTCCAGCAATGACTGTGAATTTTCCAGGTACTCAGTCCTAACTCCAGTAACACTCCAAGCTCTGAGCGCCAGTAACACCACCCTTGCCCTTTCACTTCCCATTCCTCAGGACGGTTGCCATTGCTAATCTGTGAATTGCTCCATCATCCACTGTTTGGTTTTTCAGTCCTTCTAACACTTTTATAACTAATTCCCATATTAAATTTTCTCTGCAAAGGTACCTGGCATGGACTTTGTTTTTCTCCTTGGACCCTGACTGAAACAGCTTCTTTGGGCCAAACTTTTCAATCAAGAAACTGTCAGGTTCTCGTTGCAAATAGGATAAAGTTAAAATCCTCTTACTTAACACCTTCAAACTCTGATCTCACCTTAAATTTTCACAGTTAACCCTCACTATTCACACATCCTACTTACTGTTATTAGACTGGTCTTTTCCTTCCCACTTCAATCTTTTGCTCTAGGAGGGTCTGCCAATTAAAGCCCGCCTCCTCCCACAGTAACATTCTGTTCATATTTCAAGGTGCAATGTAAGTGTTATTTCTTCTATGAAGTCTTCCTCCAACTCAAACAAAATCCTGAACTTCTATTCCCTAAGGCTCGATTGAGTTTTAGGTGGTGCCTTTGTTGATTTCTTGAACTATAAGTTTATCTATTTCCTTAGGGTTCATTCACTTGTTCAACAGAGACTTATCTAGTACCTCTCATGGTCAAAACCCTGTTCCAAGTTTGTGAGAATAGGTATCTATTTATGAACTTAAAAGACTTCTAGAAGATTTGACATTGGCCTTACAGCAACGTGTGGGTTAACTTAGATTGGTTTTCTACTAGAATTTAGATAAACTTGGACATGGGGTATGAGAGTTGGATGGGAAGTATGGTAAAATATAGATTTGGTTGTAGAGAGATTTAGGAAACTAACAAGTAGATATGAAAAAAGTATTCAGAATACAGAATAGAGAAACAAAAAATTAAGAAAATACCAGAGATGTGAAGAGACACAGAGGGCTGAATAGGAAGGTTTAACACGTCTGTTTCTTCAATGTAAAAGAGTAGTGAGAATGAGGAAGAGGCAATCCTCAGAGAAAATGGCTGAGGATTTTTCAGAATTGATGAAAAATTTAAATTCTCAAATTACGGGAGTAAAACGGATATCATGAAGATAGATGAAAAGAAACACACATTTAGAAACTTGAAAGTGAAACTGTATGATGTTAATGGCAGATACTAAATCAGCCAAGGAGGGAAGATGGATGTCCTACAAAGGACAACAAAACTGGAAAACAGCTGGCTTCTCAGTAGCAGCTGTGGTAGCTAGACGACATCTTCAAAATGCTGGGGCGGGGAGGCGATGGGAATGTGTTAAGGGAATTTTATGTGTTCGTAAATAATAATAAAAAAAAAAAAACATTTGGACAAGCAAAAACTCAGAGAATTCACGCTAAAGGAGAGCCACCAAAGGAACTCTTAAGTATGTATTTAAGAAAGAAGAAAACTCTTTGCAGAAGGAGGCTCTAAGATGCAAAAACCTTGGTAAACAGATGGGTAAATACAAACAAATGTTAATTTAACAAAAACACCAATAATGCTGATTAATTATGGGATGAAAGAATGAGGTAGGTCTAAAATTTAAATATGTAACATAGAATGAAATGAGTGCAAAGTGCTCTACAGTCCTTGATTTGGGGAAGAAAAAAGCAGTGGTATTAATTTTGGACTTCAAGTTAAGTATTCATGTTAAAACATTTAAGAGTAAGCACTTAAATGTAGAAATGGAGTGTGTAATTTCTAAAACAGAAGAGGAAATAATTTAAAACCCTCAGTTCTTTCTCAAGAAGGTTATAAATGAGAAAAAATGGTAGAGACATGGTGAATTAAAAAGTGCCATATAAAATGGCAAAATAAATTTATATGTATTAGTAATTACAATAAATATAAATAGGTTTAACCTGCCAGTTAAAAGATAGAGACTGGTCAGATTGGATTAACAAAAACTCAAGTCCAGTCCTATCTGCAGTTTTATAGGACAAAATAACTGAAAGTAAATGAGTAGAAAAAGATATATTGGGCAAACACTGGCCAAAAGAAAGCTAGTATAGTTATATTAGTATCACAAAAATAAAGTTTTTAAAGCAAGAATCATTATTAGAGCTAACAAAGTTCACAGCATAATAATAAATTTTCAGTTTTCTCTAGGAAGATATCACTTCTAAATTTATATGCTCTTAGTTTCAAAATATACAAAACAAAGACAAAAGTACAAGGAAAAATGGACAAATCCACCCTTATGAACAGGAGATTTAAACACACCTTTCTCAGTCATTGATAAATAAACTATTCCCATAAAACTAGCAAACAAACAGAAGATTTGAAAAAGTCAATGAAGATGCTTAAGGTAACGGTTGTATGTCCAACCGAGAGTACATATTCTTCTGAGGCACAGATGAGCAGTTCCCAAAACCAGCTTAGTATGAGGTCACAAAACAAGGCTTAATAAATAATTAAAAAGCGAGATGTGGAGAGAGTGCATAGTGTGCTGTGAATTGTATTGTACTTTAGTAGGTAGACACAAACACACACAGGCACACATACTCAGACACACACACAGGCACACACGCACACAGGCACACAGGCACACACCCACTTATATAGGCATAAAGTATTTCTGGAACACTAAACAAGAAACCAATAACAGAAGTTTCTTCTTCTAATTAGGGTTAGACAGAAACCTATTTTTCATCATATATTTTTGTTTTTCAATTTTTTTTTTGCCATCAGTGTGTCTTATTTTTTATTAAAATTATAAATTAAAAAATGTATTTAGGTGGCTATAAAGTAAATAGTTTAAGACAATAGATAGTATAAAACATCTTACTATGAATATTATATGATATATAATAACCCATTGTAAACTTAGAGAGAAACCAGTCTGCTTGTAGACTATAGAGTTGCAGAAGACTTCAGGAAGAAGAAATTGTTTTTTGCTGGGTCTTGAGGGTCATGTGTGATTGAGATTGGAAGAAAAGGGGAGTGCATTCTACACCTCTGGGAGCAATTCCACTGAGGCTCTTGGGCTATGATCAGTGGCCTTGGAGGTTGATACGTGGGAAAGAACTCTCACTGGAAAGTTTAGTATTGGAAGGAATTGAGCAGAGATAATGACTAATGCAGATGGAACTGACCCAATCACCCTCAAAGGAGAGGCCATCGCCACCTTGAGAGGCTCTGAGGTGACAAGGTTGAAATTTTATAAATGCATTTCTAGGATTTCTTGGCCTTTGGGCTTTGCCACAAGCAGCCACTCACCTTCCTGCAGTAGCTGACATAATTTAGCTAAACATTTCCCTTTACTAAGAAAAGATGAATATGGGACCTCTCCCACAAACCATGAACACCCATGTAAAAACAACATGGCTCTCCATGCACAGACCTTAATTTTCAAAGGTGCTATCAATTTGGCTTATGTTGTAGCTGTGTTTCTGAGTACATGTTGTTTTCGCAAGTATCCTAGAAAGCTGGGGAAAGCAGGTGGCATCCAGTCAACTAGAACAGGAGTGGTAATGTAGGCAGTAAGATAGCACTAACTGATTCTAGCTCACTGGTCTTCCTGTTAGGATATCCACTGTTATGTATGGTCTTTGTATTCTGGCTTTTCAGCCTTATGTTCAAATCCTTTTACAATCTGAATTCACCTCATCTTAGTCCATTTTGTGCTGCAGTAAGAGAATACCAGAGACTGGTTCCATTATACAGAAAAACTTATTTCTTTCAGTTCTGAAGGCTGGGAAGTCCAATATCAAGGTGCTGGCATCTGGCAAGGGTCTTCTTGCTGTGTCATCTCATGGAGAAAAGTGGGGGATGGGGGAGGGGGAGAGAGAGAGAGAGAGAGAGAGAGAGAGAGAAAGAAAGAGAGAAAGAGAACAAATTTGTCATTTTATAATGAACCCACTCCCACAATCATGGCATTAGTCCATTCAAGAGAGTGGAGCCCTTGTTGGCCTAACTACCTCTCATTAGACCCTACCTGCTTATGCTACATTAGGAATTAAATTTCTAATATATGCTTTTGTGCGGAACACATTTAAGCCATGACATGCCTCTCCCATTAAGCATCCCTACTCCCCCCATCTCAAAACCTGTTCTCTTATATATCCTTTCACCTACATACCCTGCTTGTTTCTGTTATTTTGCTGTCGCTTATAGCCTTCATCTCCAACACTCAACCAGGGGGTTGCTGTTGATGGTAGCATCAAGATGGCATGCCATTTATCTGTTCTCAATGAATTGTACATCTTAACTAGGATAAAACTTATGAGATGTATGCAAATGAAATTGCCAAGAATAATAACTGGCTTATGAGCAGGAGAAGCCATGGGAGAATGGAAAGTCCTACTGAATTAACTAGGAGGCAGAAGAGCTAAATTTTAGTTCCAGTTCAGCCACTGACTTACTGTGTGTATCTTTCAATTGCTGCCAAACTGATTACCCCCAAATTTCATGGCTTAAAATAACAATCCATTTTATTGCATATCATGATTTTGTGGATCAAGAATTTGGACACATCTTAGTTGATGAGTCTTCTGTTCCAGGTGACCTTAACCAAGGTCATATGGTGGTACTTAGCTGGCAGATGGGCTGGTCTAGAGGGTCTAGGATAGTATCACTCACAAGTCTGACATCTTGGCAGATGTGTTAGTTTCTCAGGGCTGCCAGAACGAAGTATGACAAACTAGGTGACTTAAAACAACATAAATGTATTTTCTGACAGTTCTAGAGGCTGGACGTCTGAAATTAAGGTATTAGCTGGGGTCCCTCTTAAGATTCTAGGGAAGACTCTTTCCTCTTCTAGCTTCTGGTGATTACTGTCAATCTTTATTAGCTGGGGTCCCTCTTAAGATTCTAGGAAAGATTCTTTCCTCTTCTAGCTTCTAGTGATTACTGTCAATCTTCAGTGTTCTTTGGCTGGTGGATGCACCACTCCAGTCTTTGCCTCTATCTTCACATTGTCTCAGGATCCTTGGGGTGTTACTTTTTTGGGTAGAAACCTCTGTGGCTGGTAGTGCCTTTGCCTGAGTTTTGCTCAGGCGTGCTGGGCTCATTCCACCCACTCAACCTAGAGTCTGTGCTCAGCTGGAACTACTGGACTGGATCCCATGCCTGCCAAGAATGAGCCAGGTGTGGAACAGCAAGGGGTATGTAAGAAAATGAGCATGGGGTCCAGCCACTGTACATGGTTAGGCATGCCAGCTATGGCAGGGTGGGCAGCATCCGGCACTGGCATAGGTACCAGCTCCCTACAAGGCAGTGGCTGGACCAGGCATACCACAAGCAGCTTCCATGGCTGGCACTGGGGAATGTGGTGGTACCTGGAAGTTTGGAGATGCCAGGAACTGCAGAACCCTAAAGAGGGTGTCACAGCCCTGGCTCAGGGAGCTCCTAGGTGTGGGCTTCCCAAAGGGTTGAAGCTCTTCTCTCCTTCTCTCTTCTCTCCTTTTTGTTGCCTGCAATCTAGTGAGCAAGGGGCATGTTTCAGCCCTGTTTTGTGTGTGGCTCTTTCAACCCCACTATCAGTGGGTCTTCAGTTCTTGTCCTGCATCCAGGAAGAATGAAATACATGGGCAAGTGGAGGGTGAGCAAGGCAAAGAGGTGCCCTATTAATCAACAGAGCAGCTCAGAGGAAACCCATAGTAGCTACCCTCCCCAGTCAGGCCATCCCATTGTCTTCTCAGCTCTCAGCAGAAAGAAGACCCACAGCGGGTAGCTCCTCTCCACAGGCAAATTGTCCTGTTGCCTATCCGAGTCTGACTGGGTCCAGGGTTTTTATGGACTTCAGAGGGGAGAAAGTGCATGCTGATTGGTCTATGGGAGCCCATGGGAGGGTCCAGAAAAAGCGCCATTAGTTCTCACTCTGGTCTGCTGAAATGGCAATCTGACCCCCAGGTCTCAGGCTGTTCCTGGCCTGAAGATGGGGTTTCACTGGGGACCTGCACCTTTCCACCCAGGAGCCTGTCTGCTGCTGCCATTAACCTGCCATCCACAGTGCCCAAGGCGCCCAGACTGTTCATGCCAAGGGTGCCTGCAAGCCCATACCAAGCCATCCTTAGCATCCCTTCAGACTCCCTCCCATGCTCCTCAGCACCCAAAGTCCAGAGAGGCCTGAGGCAGCAGGAGTCTGGCATGTCAATTCTGCCCTGAGTATGCACACACCTGGCTGGGTCATGACAGCTCCCAGGCTTGGCCACAATTTTGCTGCAAAATCAGGATGGGTACCATGAGCAGAGAGAGGCCAGACAGTGGGAGCGGGCACTTTCCAGCCTGTGGAGGCAGAGGACTTTCCAGATGCCGGAGAGTGCAGAGATGCCTGGGTCTGCAGCCATGGCTGGGTGGCTGCAGCTGTGCCCAGGAGGGTGGGGCTCCTGCACCTCCAGCTTGGAAGGGTTCCGAGCTTCCACCTGTTCCTGATTCCCGCCGGCTCTGTGGAGCACATATCCTGGACATGCCTCCCCCACTGCGGCCTGTGTCATGTCAGCAGCTGCTCCAGATGGGCGGCCACTGCCATCAACATGGCCTTCTCCCCTGTGTGTCTGTCTGCACAGTTGTATTGGATTGCCTTAATCCAGTATGACCTCATCTTAATTTGACTACATCTATAAAACGCTATTTCCAAATGAAATCACAGTCACTGATTGCAATTAGATAGGAATTTTGGAGGATACTGTTCATGCAGTTCAGCAGAGTTGGCTGAAAGGTTGAACTTGGCACCTTCTTGTAGCCTCTCCAGCTTGGGAATCTTGGGGTAGCTGTGCTTCCTAGGTAGTGGCTCAGGGCTTTCAAGAGGGTATCTTAAGAGACCCACTTGAAAGCTGCAAGGCTTCTTATGAAGTGGTCAAAGAAGTCATAGAATGTCATTTCTGCCTCATCCATTGGTCAAGCACACCACAAGGCCAGTTGATATTCAAGGGAAGGGGATGAGATTTCACTTTTTGATGCAAGAATGTCCAAGAATTTGTAGTCTTTTAACCTGCTACACTGTGTTCTGTGTACCATGATAGAAGGTTTCATACTTATTTGCTCATTTAACCTTCCTCACCATCCTGCGTCTCATTATGCTTACCCTTAAAACCAAGGCTCAGAGAGGTCAAGTAAATTGTTCAAAGCCACACAGCTAGTGAATTGTGGGGCTAGGATTTGAACCCATGGCTATCTCATTCTAAAGCATGTTCCTTCTAGGACACCAGCCTAGAAAGAAAAAAGCCAGTTCCTAATTGGTACTAGAGATCTAGAAGTTCTCCAGCAACCCTGGGGTGGCATAAATGCAAGACTTCCGTGCCCATGCCATTATGCGCAGTCAGGGATTGTTGTAACCAATTTTCCTGGACCTAGACTTCTCCACCAGGAACATCATTTGACTGCCAAGTACTTCTTTCCTCAGTCAGTAGCCAGGGGGCTCAGATGCACTCGCTGGTATAGCACCTGGCATTACCAGCTGTGCCTAATTCTGCAGGGGAACTGGCTGCCTACTGTCTACAGAAGATAAGGCTGGGCCATGAGCCTCCTTCAATTGCTCCTTCTGCATGTCATGTCCCCTGCTCACCTTCCTCTAGCAGCGTTTCCTAACTCTTTCTCTATGGCCTGCATCTAGATGAGGTCACTCCGCAGATGGGGCCTTTAGAGGTGGACACGCTCCTAGTGTGGGGGTAGGGGGCGCCATGCTGCTGGCCTTAGGCTGCCCCTTCCCCTTGGACTATCAATAGCTGCACAGCCCCACCCGCTGGTAGCTAACATCCTTGCACCAGATGAGATGGTGTCTTCACCTCTCCCCATCCTATGTCCATCCCCTTCCAGCATGTTCAATTTCATTCTCTTCAACAAACATGAGCTGAGCACCAGTTATGGCCAAAAATCTGTCTCAGGCATGGGATGTGCTGGAAAACTAGGAAGACCTCTTAGGCATCATTTTAGTTCAGTGGCTTTATTTTTTAGGGGAAGCGGAGGAGCAAGGAGAAGGAATACACAGGGATTCCGTCTGAGAGCTGTGTTTAGCCCAGCGATCCTGTTTAGTCCTTGCCTCCGTCCCAACCAATTTCCCACCGGGTTGCTTTTGGCTAGGTTGGCACAAACATCCCACAAACACTGCTGAAACTAGTCAGCAGGAGTCCCTGACCAGGGGATCAACCTCATTTTGTTGGGGAGAGGGCTGGTGGATGAAGCTTACATGCCTTCTTCAGGGGAGTGTTTGATGAGCCTGTAAGAAGGAACGTTGATTCTCGTGCTTAGTTTCTCCTTATTGCTAATCTGCACAAAGAAACGTTAATGATTTTAATTATGGGGTTGGGTTAATACATCATGTAAATGATTTTATTTAGAAAATGCAAACTAATTCCCTTTGCAGAAAGGCTCTGCATCGAGGCCCTCCCACCTGCTTGCCTGGCAGGGCAGAAGGGAGGGAGGTGGGCGTGGCTGCCTCTCAGGCAGACCCCTGCTGCCTGGGAGACAGAACCTGCCAGACAACCTGCAGGGCACATTCCGCACCTCGTGGAGGCCAAAACGAGAGGCTGGTTCTCCCTTGGCCACCCCCTCAGTGCCCCACACCTGCCCTGCTCCTCGGACTGAGGGCCTATGAGGGAGATGGGCGGTCGCGAAGGCTGCCCAGCTCCCCCACGGCTTCCCCCGGCCTCCCTACAGACTCTTCGGCAATTCCCGCCAACAGAGCTATTATTCCTCAATTTGTTCCAACCTGAAAATAAAGACAGATAAAGTGAAAATATTCCGGGAACAATGCCAAGCCAAAGGCATTAAATTATTAAGCGATCTCTATCTGAGTAATGGATTTATGCCCTTTAACAACTTTAAAAGAAATATAATGTTTTTCAATACCTTCTTTTAGGGAACTTCTTATAAATGAACTGTCCATTTTATTAGTATTAAAGGAAATGGGGATTGAATCAGAGCTTCTAGGGCAGGTGATTATCTGCAGATTTCTCCTTAGAGCTGGGAAAATTAACAACATAGAATTATCCACACATTTTTTTAAAGGGCACTTTACAAGATACTGTACAGTAAATTGGAAAATGTATAACTATCCATCATGGTAAATCTTGGGAATATAATAATTAGAAACCACACAGCCATGGCCAGGGAAGATTAGAGCTAAAATCAGATGGTGTATTGCTGTTTTTTGAAGTCACCAGAGTGGGTGCTGGTGGTGGGCTGGGGCAGGAAGGCGGGTGGCGCACAGCTCAGGTAGCATGTCGGGGTCTGGGGCACGCTGCCTGGGTGGGCACGTGAAGGCTGTTGGGGAGAATCTTGGCATTTTGTTGGGATTTAAACAGGATAAACATGCTGTTTTGACTGGAATCTGGGACCATCTTGTTTTTCCTCCCTCCTTCCTGGGACGCTGATGATCTTCACCTCCAGCCTTGTATAATCCGGCCGTGCTTGTGTTTCCAGTTGGTTCTAGGCTCTGTGGCTGTCACTGGAGAGCCAGATGGAGTTCTTTTGTGGGGTCAGGGGAAGGGGAAAAGGGACAGAAATATCCTTGATGTTAAAGTCTAGAGTGAGTGTGTGTGTGTGTGTATGGGAGGGTGTGCATACCTGCACACGTGGGGGTGTAGGGGTGCGTGCGGGTGTGTTCATGTACAAGAGTGAGCGTATATGAGCGTGTGTGTGTGTGTGTGTGTGTGTGTGTGTGTGTGTGTGTGTGTGATGTCCTCGGGAATGAAAGGCCTCTGGTTTTGGCTTCTGCTCAGAGCCTCCTGACTCCTGGCAAGCAGGGAAGGGTTGTGGGCGGGCAGGGGGGTGGCAACCGCAGTGGGCAAGGGCTGCTTCCCTTCTTCCTGCTGCAGCCTCCACCCTTGGCAGCCACTCTCAGGCTGGTGGGTGGAGCAGTGAGAAGGGGTCCTAGTGGAGTGAGGAGGAGCCAGGGGTGACAGACAGAGAGGCCCAAGAGGCTGTGCCCCACCCATCAGCAGCAAGGCTAGCAGTGCCATAACCTTGTCTAATGGCAAGGACCCAGTGCTATCTGTGCCAGAAAGATGTCAGCATCCTCCTGGCCAGACACAGGCTTGGGAAGGGATTTCCTCTCAGGGCTGACCCTTAACAAAATCATGTGTGATCAGAACAAGCAATCTCTTGGAATCCATCTTATAGTCTGTCTCTCCCATGAGGAAACCGAACCCTGCACAGGTGAAATGTGAGGATGTGAGCAGAGGACCTGTTGGCGAACACTCTTGTGGCTGCTATTTATTTGCTGTGGTCATACTTTCCAGCTAGGTCCTGTCTCCCCAGCTCAGCAGCCACGCTGCTGAGAGTGCTTCCTGCCCCATCTGCCACGCTCAATGGCAACTTGTTCATTCAGGAAGACTCTGGAAGCATCTTCCAGGTGGGGCTGGCCTCCCCACCCGCTTTTTGCCCCACTCACGTGTCTCTCTTTGGTGTCCATCCCTTTCCTCCCATTGCTACCTTACAGAAACACCTGCATTGGACTTTTCATATGGAATAAGAAGTTATACCCTTTAATGTACCCCTTGTTACGATGCTTCACCTGGACTTCTGCCCTCTCAGTCTGAGAGGGAGAGAAGGAGAGGACAAGGGGATCCTCCACGTCTGCAAAAATTATAATACCTTTGAGGCAGCCTGTAATTTTCTTAATTTCTCAGTGTTTCCCCTTTGCTTGCTAGAAGGCAAAGACTAGTCCAGCAATCTCCAATGAAAAGTTTTGTGGTAAGGCAGAGTTTGGTAAAAGAGGACTCCTGTTTAGGACCTGAAAGAATTAGCAAAACTCTAAAAGGTGGTCAGTTTATTCCCCGTTCACTATAGGCTTCAGGCCATTATAGTAATGACAGTGCGACAGTCGTTGGCACTTTTAGGATCATTTGAAATTCCTGTGGCAAAGGAAAGACTAAGCAAACAGAAGGATGAGACTTGAAGGTAACCCACAATGTTGGGTGGAGGCTGGCCCAAGTAAGACAAAGGCGCATCCTTCTCCTTAGTGATAAGAGAATAGCCGAAAGGAAGAGGGTGGAGCAGCTTGCTCAGCCACAAACTCCCATATATGTACCTGCCTGGAAGGATGGAGTGAGAATTCAATAGGAGGAGGCTTGTGAAGGTGCCCTCTGAACTGACAAGCCGTACAAATATAAATCAGCTGCAGCAGCAGCGGCATTCCTGGTGGATACAGTGGCATCTTTTTCATCACTCTCTATAAGCAGAATACAGTGGCTTTTCAGTTCTTGGATGCTTGTTCAAGCCCTCCTGGCCCAGACAGCCTTGTCAGGGCATGACTGACTCTCCTTGGGGCTCAAGAGAGGAAGGGTGGTCAGAGAGGCTGCATCTGTGCATTAGGGCTGAAAAGTAGCTAACTCTTAGCAGTATGATGCTCAAACTCAATCTGGTGGCCAGTTGGCTAGAGAGTCATGCTCTCAGTGAACGTGTGCTGCCGTCCACCATGGGCGACACCTCATGTGACACCTGGAGGTTGCAAAGGTGTATGTCATGCATATTTTACCCCCAGGTGCTTGCAGTGCAGTCATGCACATCCAATCTAAAATCCCTGGCCCTTGGTTTTCTCATTTTTCAAGGAGGAAATTGGCCTTAGATACTTCTACAGTCCATCCCTTCCAGCCCTACCATTGTTTAAAGGCCTCAGCTCCTCAGCATAGCACCTTGTTATGTGTGTGTATGGTTGACTGTGATTGATTGTTAAGGACTAAGATTTGGGAGAAAGTAAAATCTAAAATGAGGCAAGAAGGTAGCTGTTTGAAGTTGTCATTGCATGCCAGCACGAGACAGCTTAGAGGACACCTGGAGATATTTCCCGGATGAAGGGATCTATCTGTATCAGTTGCCTATTGCTATGTAATAAACAGCCCCCACACTTAGTGGCCTGAAACAGTAATCGTGTACGTGTTTGCTAATGTGGTCAGCAGCTTGGGCTGGGCTCCATTTGGTGTTACCTGGGCTTGCTCGCCTGTCTGGGCTCAGCTGGGGCAGTCTGAGATGACTGGGCCTCTCTTTTCAAGTCTCTCCCATCCTTAAGGAAGTGTTCTGTTTCTTCACATGACAGTGACATTCTAAGAGGGAGAGAACAAAAGCTTCAAGACCTCTGGAGCCCTGGGCCCAGAAATTACAGAGTCACTTCCTCCACATTCTGCTGGCCGGAGCAAGTCACAAGGCCAGCCTATATTCAAGTGCTGAAAAAATAAGCGCTACCATTTGATTGGGATACAGCAAAGGCACATTAAAAGAAGGCTTGTGTATATGGATGGAAGGAATTATCGAAAGCACAATTAAATAACCAGCCATGCTACCCAAAGCAGACCTGCTTTCCTAATTGTCTGTAATGCAGTAGGCAGTGTCCATAGGTCTTGGGTCACTGTGCTTGTTCATTCCCTTTCCTCTCCCTCTCCCTTTCCTCTTTCTTTACATTCTCTCGTCTCCTTCCCCTTCCCCTCTCCCTCTCCCTTTCCTCTCCCTCTTTTACCCCTCCTCCCTCCCATTTCTAAAACAGTAATGCCGGGTAAGCCCATCAGTTGAGGTAGTGATAAGTGTAGTGGGGTACAGTGGTGGAAGCCAGTTGTGGATGGGGAATATTTATGCTCAGGCATGCACGTGTGTGTAACAGAGCAAAGGCATAGGTTTATACAACAGACACCAAGCCACCTGGATTACCTGGACTGGGACTAGGGCAATCAGAAATATTACAAAGAGAATTTTGCAACCAATGGATAAATTGGTACTTAACTGAAAGTTTACTGACGGATAAATTTAAGTCACCAAAATGTTCTAGCAGTTTGGATGGAAATGTATATTACACGGAGAGAGAGAGCTATATAAAATAAAAGTAGTTGCTGGCATTAACAGAATATATAGAACCCAGTTTAATGATTTCATTATAATTGCCTTTACTCTCTAGGATGTGTTTAAGTTGCTTAGCTATTATGAATTGAATGTTTACTGTATGCTGAGAGCTGTGCAAAATGTGTAGTTTTGTATACATCCTCTGCCTGGCAGCTCTGAAAGATAACTCTGATTCTGCCTAATTCATGGAATTGGGAAAAAGGTCTAACAAGGTTAATTGGCTTGCCCTTGGCTAGTAAATGGTAGTTTTGGTGTTTGAACGTACATCTGTCCGACAGAGCCCCTCATATCAGCACTCCATACTGGAACGGAGTTCTGGAAAACTCTGTTCTTACCATGGTTTGCTGTTAGTGAAGGACAGGGATGCCCTGGGGCTCTGAGATGGTGTGTGGAGTGAGGCCAGGGCTCCCAGCATGTCTGCTGTCCTCACTGGCTTCCCTTCCCTCAGTGGAGGGACCTCACTGCCCTCAAGAGCCTCTACTCTGTGCCTCCTTGTGTCCCACTGACCTTCCTCTGTTCCTTGTGCTCATCGCAGCTCTTTTCTCCTATGCTTTCAGCTCTGTTTGGTGTTATGAATCAGATATTGTGCTTCACAGGTTCTTCATTAGTTCTAGATTTGGGACCTTCATTGACTTCTCTGGAGTTGATGGCTGGAGGATGCTGGACTGTGAGTGTGGATGTATAGGTTATTAGTATAAATGCATACAGGCCCTGAACCACTTAGAAATTGGGTTCAGCTGCCAATAACAGAGACCATAGACAACTGTGACTTAAACAATTTCAAAGTTCTTTTCTTTCCTCATGTGTAGAAACCCTGTAGGTAGACAGTTCAAAGCCAGTATGAAATATCTACAGTCATCTGGGACTTCCGTCACTCTGTTCCATCATCTTTAGCATCTCTGTAGTCCAAGATGGCTGCTGGAGGTCCAGCTATCACAACTTTTATAAGGCCTTTTGAAGGTCCTGCCCAAAACTGCCACACACATCCCGTGAGCCACTTCTGCCTCCAAGGTTGTCTGGGAAATGTAATTTTCCCATTAAGTAAGTCACTTAGGTTTCTAAATCATAAGAGAGGAATGGCTATTAGGTAAGAAAACAGCAAGCCCTTAAACAGATCGTTTCTCTGAGTCCTGCTTGTTTGGATGGGCTGGCAATTTTCCCATTTCATATGTACAGAATATCAGGTTAAAGGATGTTAAGTGACTTGCTCATAGTTGTAGTAGCAAAACTGGAATTGAGACCTGGGACTCCTGGCCACCTCTTTGTATAGCCAACCCATTGAAGAAGTAAGATGGACACCATCCTCAACCCTCCTACACACACTCCCTGCCTACGTGTGCACATGTGACTAGGGTCTACCAGCCAAAAAGCCCATTGCAAGGTGCTCCAGCCGAAGAAATATTTTGGATCCCATGTTTCTTTCTCTGCAACCCTGCTTCTTGTGAAGGCCAGTTAATTAGATGTCTCTGTTAAACATGTGTGGTCTATTAGCCTGCTGAGAGAGATGAGGGGAGGTTAGGGTGCTAAAGCCCTCAGGTTTCTAGGATATGTTTCTAGAATATGATGATTAGAATAAAGGGTATGGGGGAAATTTTCACCTCTATCCTGGTATTTCTGCCTTTATCTGGCGGCCTTTACTGGGACAAACCTGTCTCCCACAGGTCAGGAACCAGGTCTCCACATTTCTGGGTCTCCAGGCCACCTGTTTCTGCACCTTGCCTGTTTTCCACTGCCTCTGCAAACCACAGTGTAAACCCATCCCCAGCTCTTCCCTAAGGATGCTGAGAAACTCTATGTGGGGGGCACACTGTGTAATCACATGCAGTTACTGGGCTGGGATCGTGCCGTTAATTTAGTCTTCAGGATTTATTGGTGTTTGTTAGAAAAGGCTGCTGGCCCAGAGCCTGGGCCTGGGGATTGGTGTCTCAGAATGCAGATCAGGGCTGCACACCTCCAGGGGCAGGGACTTCTGGGGCCTACAGAATTTAGCTCCACCCCTGCCTGTTTCCCTCCCCTCTGCAGATTTCTTGCTGCTTCCTTGGACTTTCATTGGGTACAGAGCGGAGGAAGCAAGGTTTCCAGAGCTGGTGGCCTGCAGGTCTGGTGGAGTGATGAGAAAGCTGGATACTCTTTCTCATGCCCTCCTGGAGGAAGGGACCTGCTTGTAAATTGTGATAATGGTCCCATATCAGTCACAGATACACATTTTAAGACAAGAAGAGCCTCCTGCCCTGTGTCTGTGGGGAAAGCCTCTCACCCTCTTTCCAGAAATATGGCGTGATGGGAATTGTCCTGGGGCTGGTATCCAGGAGCAGATTTAGGAGGCAGCAGGCAAGTCCCCAGCTTCCATGAGCCTTAATTTTCTCAACTGATGAATATGGATGAGACCACTGCTCCTTTAAAGAACTAGACAGTATAGAGGGACAGATTCGAAATGCTTTTGAAATATAGAGGACTATTGCACAAATATGGTCCTGCTCTCAACACAAGGCTGTGGTTCCTCCCACAGTCTCCTATTCTTGGTCACAATTGCTCAGTGGGCAGCCCTCTCGCATGTCATGTGTGTTGGCTGAGCCCCAAGATCATGCAGGATGCAGCTGGTGGAGAGCAGGGAGCACACCTTAGCTGTCAGTTTCATAGGCAGATTTCCCAGCATCCGCGTTGACAGGATGCTTTCCTAGAGACAAGAGGGTGGAGGCTGGGGGCTTAGGGTAAGGCTAGGGACGGTGCAGCAGGGAGACCAGGCACAGGATAGATGGAAGGCTAGAGACAATAAAGACAGAAGACAAGGGCAGTATAGAGGGAGACTAGGACAGTATAGAGGAGACTAGGACAGTATAGAGGGAGACTAGGACAGTATAGAGGAGACTAGGACAGTATAGGGGAGACTAGGACAGTATAGAGGAGACTAGGACAGTATAGAGGAGACTAGGACAGTATAGAGGAGAGACTAGGACAGTATAGAGGAAACTAGGACAGTATAGAGGAGACTAGGACAGTATAGGGGAGACTAGGACAGTATAGGGGAGACTAGGACAGTATAGAGGAGACTAGGACAGTATGAGTGAGACTAGGACAGTATAGAGGAGACTAGGACAGTATAGAGGAGACTAGGACAGTATAGAAGAGATTAGGACAGTATAGAGGGGAGATTAGGACAGTATAGAGGGAGATTAGGACAGTATAGAGGAGACTAGGACAGTATAGAGGAGAGACTAGGACAGTATAGAGGAGAGACTAGGACAGTATAGAGGAGACTAGGACAGTATAGAGGAGACTAGGACAGTATAGAAGAGATTAGGACAGTATAGAGGGGAGATTAGGACAGTATAGAGGGAGATTAGGACAGTATAGAGGAGACTAGGACAGTATAGAGGAGAGACTAGGACAGTATAGAGGAGACTAGGACAATATAGAGGAGACTAGGACAGTATAGAGGAGAGACTAGGACAGTATAGAGGAGAGACTAGGACAGTATAGAGGGGAGATTAGGACAGTATAGAGGGGAGACTAGGACAGTATAGAGAAGACTAGGACAGTATAGAGGAGACTAGGACAGTATAGAGGAGAGACTAGGACAGTATAGAGGAGACTAGGACAGTATAGAGGAGACTAGGACAGTATAGAGGAGACTAGGACAGTATAGAAGAGATTAGGACAGTATAGAGGGGAGATTAGGACAGTATAGAGGGAGATTAGGACAGTATAGAGGAGACTAGGACAGTATAGAGGAGAGACTAGGACAGTATAGAGGAGAGACTAGGACAGTATAGAGGAGACTAGGACAGTATAGAGGAGACTAGGACAGTATAGAAGAGATTAGGACAGTATAGAGGGGAGATTAGGACAGTATAGAGGGGAGATTAGGACAGTATAGAGGAGACTAGGACAGTATAGAGGAGAGACTAGGACAGTATAGAGGAGACTAGGACAATATAGAGGAGACTAGGACAGTATAGAGGAGAGACTAGGACAGTATAGAGGAGAGACTAGGACAGTATAGAGGGGAGATTAGGACAGTATAGAGGGGAGACTAGGACAGTATAGAGAAGACTAGGACAGTATAGAGGAGACTAGGACAGTATAGAGGAGAGACTAGGACAGTATAGAGGAGACTAGGACAGTATAGAGGAGACTAGGACAGTATAGAGGAGACTAGGACAGTATAGAAGAGATTAGGACAGTATAGAGGGGAGATTAGGACAGTATAGAGGGAGATTAGGACAGTATAGAGGAGACTAGGACAGTATAGAGGAGACTAGGACAGTATAGAGGAGAGACTAGGACAGTATAGAGGAGACTAGGACAATATAGAGGAGACTAGGACAGTATAGAGGAGAGACTAGGACAGTATAGAGGAGACTAGGACAGTATGAGTGAGACTAGGACAGTATAGAGGAGACTAGGACAGTATAGAGGGGAGACTAGGACAGTATAGAGGAGAGACTAGGACAGTATAGAGGGGAGATTAGGACAGTATAGAGAAGACTAGGACAGTATAGAGGAGACTAGGACAGTATAGAGGAGAGACTAGGACAGTATAGAGGAGACTAGGACAGTATAGAGGAGACTAGGACAGTATAGAGGAGACTAGGACAGTATAGAGGAGAGACTAGGACAGTATAGAGGAGACTAGGACAGTATAGAGGAGACTAGGACAGTATGAGTGAGACTAGGACAGTATAGAAGAGACTAGGACAGTATAGAGGAGACTAGGACAGTATAGGGGAGACTAGGACAGTATAGAGGAGACTAGGACAGTATAGAGGGGAGATTAGGACAGTATAGAGGAGAGACTAGGACAGTATAGAGGAGACTAGGACAGTATAGAGGAGACTAGGACAGTATAGAGGGGAGACTAGGACAGTATAGAGGAGAGACTAGGACAGTATAGAGGGGAGATTAGGACAGTATAGAGGAGATACTAGAACAGTATAGAGGGGAGACTAGGACAGTATAGAGGTGAGATTAGGACAGTATAGAAGGGAGACGAGGACAGTATAGAGGGGAGACTAGGACAATATAGAAGAGACTAGGACAGTATAGAGGGGAGATTAGGACAGTATAGAGGAGACTAGGACAGTATAGAGGAGACTAGGACAGTATAGAAGAGATTAGGACAGTATAGAGGGGAGATTAGGACAGTATAGAGGGAGATTAGGACAGTATAGAGGAGAGACTAGGACAGTATAGAGGAGAGACTAGGACAGTATAGAGGAGACTAGGACAGTATAGAGGAGACTAGGACAGTATAGAGGAGAGACTAGGACAGTATAGAGGAGACTAGGACAGTATAGAGGGGAGATTAGGACAGTATAGAGGAGAGACTAGGACAGTATAGAGGAGACTAGGACAGTATAGAGGGAGACTAGGACAGTATAGAGGAGACTAGGACAGTATAGAGGAGAGACTAGGACAGTATAGAGGAGACTAGGACAGTATAGAGGAGACTAGGACAGTATAGAGGAGACTAGGACAGTATAGAGGAGACTAGGACAGTATAGAGGGGAGATTAGGACAGTATAGAGGAGAGACTAGGACAGTATAGAGGGGAGACTAGGACAGTATAGAGGGGAGATGAGGACAGTATAGAAGGGAGATGAGGACAGTATAGAGGGGAGACTAGGACAGTATAGAAGAGACTAGGACAGTATAGAGGGAGATTAGGAAAGTATAGAGGAGACTAGGACAGTATAGAGGAGACTAGGACAGTATAGAGGGGAGATTAGGACAGTATAGGGGGAGATTAGGACAGTATAGAGGAGACTAGGACAGTATAGAGGAGACTAGGATAGTATAGAGGAGACTAGGACAGTATAGAGGGGAGATTAGGACAGTATAGAGGTGAGATGAGGACAGTATAGAAGGGAGATGAGGACAGTATAGAGGGGAGACTAGGACAGTATAGAAGAGACTAGGACAGTATAGAGGAGACTAGGCCAGTAAAGAGTCAAGATTAGGGACACTATGTAGGCAAGTCTGGGGACAATGTAGAGGAGACTAGGACAGTAGGGAGTGTGCAGAATAGAGTGACTTGACCCCTCTGTGTGTCCATTTTCTCTGCTGAACAATGGAGTTTATAGTATTTGCTTCACTGGACTCTTTCTATTAAGTGAATCAATGTATGTAAGGCACTTACAAAGTACTTGGCATGTAAGAAGTTTTAACCATCTTTATTGCCACCTGTGGGTAGATTTATTTATTTCTCATGGGGTTGGGCAGAAACCCTCCTTATCTGATTAAATGCTGGATTGTCTGTAGAAGCCAAATGCTGCTATTCTGGGCACCTGGCATGTCAGGCCATCATGTAGGAGAAAATTTGAGCTTCATGGGCTGTGGCCTTGGCAATTTGGATTCTAAGTTACATCTCCGTCCCCAGCACCATGCCTGGCACTTAGGTGCTCAATCAGTATTTGTTCCCTAGAGGCAGCCTTACTCCCTTGGCATCTGTTGGGGAAGATGAGGCCTGGTCGCTGTTTGAGCCTTAGCCCAGCATCTCTGAGGAGCTCCAAGGCTCCCACCCAAGATGCCAGAGCTGGCACTGCAGCCCCAACAAAGTGGCACTTGGCTGAGCTGCATTCATTCATGCCCTGTTCATCCTGGGTCTGTGCCTGATTTGAACAGGATCTCAATTGTTCTATGGGCCAAACTGGACTGTGAGTGAACTGATCTGTGCCCTGACTTCAGACGGAGCTGGGGCTGGTGCTTTCAAGTTTCTGAGTGTGTGAACTTGGGGTCTGGGATCTCTGGTCCCGGAGCAGATGTTGTTGGGTTCTCCAGGCCCCTCAGCAGCAGAGGATGGGTCTGATGAGCAGGCCAGTGGGCTCTGTGCCACATCTGTGGATGACAGAAGCTGATGGGACAAATGTTGGCCAGTACCCAAGTGTCAGGCCATCTTTTGGGAGGAGCCATAACAGGACACATGGGGGCCTCCTTTTTATCCACTGCCTCAGCTTTGGTACAGCTCTGTTGCAATTGCCTCCCAAGCTGTCTCTCAGCCTCCGTTCCTCTCCATCCATTTCACTCTCTGCTCTGACACTAGTGATCCAAATAGAGACCTACCTGACCAACTCATTCCACTGCCCCAACACTCTAATCCCCTCTGGCCAAAGGTGCAGGATACAAAGTGCAAGACTCCTTTCTCAGAGATCTCTCTTCATCCCTCCTGCCACCTGCCCACTTTTCTACCATGTGACTCTGTGTAAATGAAGGCATTGCCCCATGTTGAAATGCAGACCCTCTAAGCCTTTGTGTGCTGTCAGTGCCTGCATGTGACTTTGTGCATAGAACTCTGGCATCTGCTGCCTAGGCCTGAATCCTTTCTTCACTATTTATAGGCTGTGTGACCTGGGAAGGTGCTTAAGCTGTGCACCTCTGTGTCCCCTCCTGGAATGTGGGAATGATACAGTATTTGCTTCATTGGGATACACTAGAGAGTAAATGAATTAATGTGTGCAGATGCTTAGAACAAGGCCCTGCACGATGTCAGTTCTCATTAGATGTTAGTGTTCTTGTCATCATTACTGCTATTTTACCTAACTAGCTAACGCCGGATCTTGTGAGGAGGGTGAGCCCAGGGCAGTGTCTGGGAGGGCAGGGCCTGTCAGCGTATGCGGTGTGGGAGGAGGGATTGGCTCTGGGGCTCAGGAGTGGTCCTGACATAGTTCTGCTGCCATGGGCAGATGGCTCCCCCTCATGCTCTGGCTGCTGCATCTATAAGACAGAGACAACAGGAGGCCTTACCCAGCATGCCTCAGTCCAGTCCCAGGCCTCAAATGCGACAATAGATGGGAAAGGCCCTGTGTCGGGGTCTGCTGTCATTATAAAATTGGGGAAGGGGCTGGTTGGCAGACAAACTGCAGTGAACAATGCAAATAGGGTGAGGGCCCTGTGTGCAGCGGCTCGGGGCCTCTCTAGGGAGAGCCTCCAAGGGGATCTCTGCCACGGGCCTTTTGCTGAGAGCTGCCTGGGACAGAGGGCACTTCACTCTTGGCCCCTGGGTGTCTGTCTTCCAAGTGTAGGCTGTTACTACCTCGGCAGACATGAGGGCTGGCGGTGGATGGAGCTGTAGCAGGGCGGGCCTGTAGGTGGGGAGCCCCACAGGCAGCATGTGGCTGTCAGCCAGTCGGCAGTGGTGCAGAAGGCTTCGGGTGAATGAAAGGGGAGTTCTCTGGCCAAGGAAAGCAGGGTCCGGGATGCAGAGGCTACAACAACCTCCTTAACGGAAACAAAGGGGAAAGGTACTCGTGGTTTAAAAATTAACAAACACCACCGCAGGTCCGCTGAAACCACGCCCCTGCTTCCGAGCATCTCACCAGGCAGGCCCTGTGTGTGTTGTGTAGAGAGAGGTCTGACCACGCAAACCGCAGGCTGTCCCCTGTGTGTGCACGCCTTTACTCTTTCCACAAGCGTGTGTAGAAGGCCTGCCTTTGGCCTCACACTGTACCGGGTCCTCTGCTCTGGAGAAGCCTTCATTCAAGGAGGGAATACCTGGGGGCAGAGGTGGTACCTCCCCGGAGAGAGCAGGGTGACCAGCCAGGGCCCCTCGAGCCAGCTGGGCCTCAGTCACATTCCTTTTGATTCAGCGGCCCTTTGCAGCACCATCGTCTACAGAGCACTGGGATACTATGGAGAATGGGCTGTCACCCTGACTCTGCAGGCCTGGGATGAGGATGGCAGGAGACTCCCGCATGTACTGAAGGCCACAGGGGAAGCTGAACGTGGAGACTGCCAGCTCTAGTGAGCCACCCCGGAACCCTGGCGTTCAGTGTTGACTCTGGACCAGGTGTGTTGGACGTGCAGGTGCAGGTGGGGCTCCATAACCTTTTCCATGGTGCTGGTGTGGCAGTCTCCCTGAATGGGGCAGCAGGAAACCCAGTGTTGCCTTGGCCTTTGCTGAGGTCTGTCTACTATGGTGCACTGAGCTGATGGCAGTGGGACTCATTCCAGGGCCCCCTCTAGGATGGTGATGTTATAAGCACATTGTTGTCTCTTCTAGAAGGACTGCCATGGACAGATGTGCTTAGAGGAGCCACAAGCAGATAAGCCAGTGTTCCATGGCCACCTAAGGCCACCACCCTTCAGTCAGGTCAGGAGGCAAGGGCCCTGAGATAATGAGACAGGGCCCTGTGGGACGGGGCAGTGGGGTTAGTGCCATGATGGGCAGGGTCACATGGGGAGTGTGGCTCTCTGGGGGCTTTTGTACTCCAGGAAGAAATGGGACTTTTCAGGTGGACAAGAAGATCTTCACAGAGATCCACAGATGAGTGAGGGACAACAGGTCCCACAGGAGACTGCAAAGACTTCAGGGTGGTTGGCTTGGGATGTGTAGAGCAGAGGAGGGAGAGGAGGAGAAGGAGGGGGACTCAAAGGGCCTCCGTGATCAGGGAGTGGCTGGCTTATGTCCAGTTAGCCAACTTCAGAATCCCCTGTGCTCGCATGGCAGGAGAGGCCTCCATGAGTTTTAAGTCAGGGAGGGACAGGGTCAGATCTGTGTGTTAGTAGTACTTCCGATGGTTGTGTGGGGGCTGCTTGGGGACAGGAAGGACAGGAGGGCTTGAAGACAGAGCATTCAGGTCTACCGAAGAAAAGGTTGGGGAGAAATGGTGTTTTCGCTTGCTCAGCACATGCTGAGTGGCTGAGGTCACAGGAGTTGACTGTCTCACAGCTCTGCAGGCCAGGTGACTGAGAATAAGGTCTCAGCAGGGTCGGCTCCTCCTGAGGCTGAGGGGAACCTGCTGCAGGCCTCTGCCAGCTTCTGGAGGGCTGCTGGCTGCCTGTGGTGCTCCTTGGCTTCAGCTGCATCACCCCGAGCTCTGCCTTCCCATCACACAGGCTTCTCCCTGCATGTGCCAGTGTCCAAACTTCACCTTTTTATAAGGATACCTGTCAGACTAGATTAGAGATCCAGCCTCATCCGGTATGACCTCATCCTAATTAATTACATCTGCAGTGTTCTTATTGCCAAATAAGGTACTTGCGGGTGGGACCTCACCATATGAATTCAGGGTGGACACAGTTAGACCCACAACAAGCGATGAGGGTCTGGTGGGTGTGGGGGCTGTAGGACGGAGAGGAGGGGTGGATTCCACAGACACTTGGGAGATGGACTGAGCAGGCTCAGGAGGCACAGAATATGAGCTGCTGGAGGGTTTTTAGGATGACTCCTGGCTTCTGATGAGAAGCCATCAGTGGGAGGAAAAAGGAAAAAATTTCTACTTGCTTTGGAAAATCGGCAAGGACCTTAAGGAGGAGTCCGTCCTGGAGATCCAGGTTTGGGGCTCATCAACATATGCCACCTTGGTTCTGACTTGGGGCTCATCAGCATACGCCGCCTTGGTTCCAACTCATGCCCTTCACCCCCCAGGGAGTGAACGCCCAGAAGCCAGTCATGTAGGTCTCTCTTCCCTCAACTCCTAGCAACTGGATTGCCCTCGCTGCCCATTTTTCCTCATGATTCTGCAGTCTTGCAACCACTTCCATTGTGTCTGCAGCTACTTCCATTGTGTCTGCAGCTACTTCCATTGTGTCTGCAGCGCTCTCTCCACCAGCCGGTGAGCCTCCCAGGTCAGGGATGTCATTTTCTACCTCCTCCAGCTTCTCTGATGCCCAGTAGGTCCACAGAATACCTCTTCCTCCTTCCTGGTGAGCTGGAGAAAACAAATTTCTCTTCAGTACAATAAAGAACTTGAAAACAAGAAAAGCTGCCCACCATAAAGTCAGCTGCCTGCTATGGTACTAAGTGCCCCATGGCTGATGTAAACCACAAAGAAAATTCTAAGTCCCCCACTGACTGAATGGACTCCTCCTGTCAGACAGGAGGATTCTGCAGAAACCTGAAAAATGAGTTCTGGCCATGATGAGAAGAGAGGGTTGGACATGCTTTCTTATCTTCTCTTCCTTTTGGAATTCAGGCACGATTAACCAGCATTGATATTAATGTGTGTGTATATATATGTATATATATATATATATATATATACATATGTATGTGTATATATATACATATGTATATATATATGGAGAGAGAGAGATTATATATATATATATATATGTATATATATATATATAAAAAATTAGCTGGGCATGGTGGCACATGCCTGTAGTCCCAACTACTCGGGAGGCTGAGACAGGAGAATCACTTGAACAGGGAAGTGGAGGTTGCAGTGAGCCGAGATCACACCACTGCACTGCAGCCTGACGACAGAGTGAGACTCTGTCTAAACAAACAAAAACAGAGATGTTAAGACTGACAAGACTAACTCTTTGTAGCAGTAAGACACCAACCTGACTCTAGTATAGTATTGCATGACAGATACCAGCCCCTGAAGGAAAATCAAAGCATTTTACCCCAAAATATATTTCTTTGACACGTTTTAAAATATGTCAAAAAAAAATCTGAAAATATGCCCTGAAAATCTGTCTGCTGTGGGGGAAATTTACATTCTGTAGAGAATCTCTTTCGCTTTCCAGGTCTTTTTCGGATCCTGAAGAGATTAGCTGAGAGTCTAGCCCCTTTTAAAGTCTGAATGGGAAACATTTGCCATTTGTTGCCTCTAAGGGTGGTCACTTATGAGACTTCATTTACATAACAGGAATCTTGGTCTTGACAGCCCCTTACCAGACACTCCTTTCTATTGATTCCAGATTTTTAAATAATATCTTAACTCTTTCAACTGAATACCAATCAGAAAATCTTTGAATCCACGAATGATCTGTAAGTCACTGCTTCACGTTGTCCCATGTTTCTGGACTGAACCAATGTATACCTCTCCTGTATTGATTGATATCTTATGACTTCCTAACACCAAGCTGTAACCCATCCACCTTGGACACATGTTCCCAGGACCTCCTGAGGCTGTGTCATGGGTCATAGTCTTCACATTTGGCTCACAATAAATCTCTTCAAATATTTCACAGAGTTTGGCTTTTTGGGTCAACACTGGAAGTAAGCCTACCACGCTGGGGATGCCGTGGAGGGGTGTCTACCCCAAGTGGACAGTTGGCTTCTGTGTCCTCTAAGAGTCTGCTAATGTCAAGATTGAATAATGAGGATGAGCAGGTACTATGAGCAGGACTGTTGGAACTGGTCTTTTTAACCTAGAACCTAGAGATGTATTCATTAACTAAGATATTAATTTATCATTTTATGCTGCACCAACTTCAAAACAGGACTGGTGACATTGTGAGTTTTAAAAATACCTATATGCAACAGAGTGGCTAACAACAAAATTGAAGACCATATGATCCAGCAATCCCACTTCTAGATATAAACCCAAAGGAATTGAAAGAAATGACTCAAACAGGTCCTTATACACTTATGTCCATTGCAGCATTATTCACAAGAGCCAAGATGTGGAGGCAACCTAGTGTTCATTGATGGATGAGTGGATAAACAAACTATGATATATACATAAAATGAAATATTATTTAGTCTTAAAAAGTAGGGAATTTTGACACGTGCTACCACCTGTGTCACAGGGTAAACCTCAAAATTGGGGTTTAGCCTGGGAAGCCACGTGGATTCTTGGCTTTATGCAGGAAGACATTCAAGAGCGGGCTAACAGAGTGAAGTGAATGCAAGTGTATTAAAAAAGTAAAGGAATGAAAGGGTTGCTACTGTCATGGCACTGGTGGGAATTTCCTTTAGCATGCTGAAGTATTATAATTAGCATATAATGAGCAGTGAGGGCGGCCATCTTGGTTTTAGCGGGTTTTGACCAGCTTCTTGACCGCATCCTGTTTTATCAGCAGGGACTTTGTGACCCTTATCTTTTGAAACCAGTCCTGCCAACCTCTTATCTTACATGTTTGAACCTTGAGGACATTATGTTACATGAAATAAACCAAATGCGAAAGGACAAATACTGCGTGATTCCATCATATGAGGGACCTGGCATAGTCACATTTCTAGAGACACAGAATAGAATGGTGGTTGCCAGCAGCTGGGAGGAGGGGAGAATGGGGAATTTATGTTTGTTGGAGACAGAGCTTCAGTTTGGAAAAATGAAAAATGTTCTGGAGATGGATGTTGGGGATGGTTGCCCAAAATGTGAATGTGTTTAATGTCACTGAACTGTACACTTCAAATGATTAAAATCGTAAACTTTTATGTCATGTGTATTTTACTACAATTTCAAAAAATTGACTTGGAGAGAAAGAAGCCTCCAGCCTTTCCAAGCCTACCGTGTGTTGTGGCACCAAGGAGCACACAGTGGCCCCTGAGCAGTCCCTGTACATGGTGCCCGCTCTCACTGCAGGGCAGGCTGACGCGTGTCCAAGCACCTTTGACTCACTTCACCCTTCATTTGCCACACACGCTGTCACAGCTGTGCAACCGGAGGCCATTTTTTATCCCAGCCCTACATTTTGACAACTCCATGGAACCAGCACATGAAAGCTCAGCCCAGAGAGGGGCTCTTTTGCTCTGACATTGCCCCTTCTCCAGTTCTCTTCTTACCTTAGTGCCCGTTCCCATCCCTGCCCAAATTTTCCAGCATGCCCTTTAGCCCAGTGAAGTCTCTGCATTGGGGTCAGGTCAGAACCAGTACCCAAATAAGAAGGTAATAAATCTGAATAAAGTGCATGCTGTCTGTGCCCGGTCCTCTTTACTGCTGCCTAAAATGTAGCTGCTTTCTTTTCAGATTTGATCTAGAATAAGGTGTTTGCTTCATTAATGTCAAGAGTAACTAGATGCCAACAGATGCAGGTATTCCAATAACACAGCTCTGTTATCAGGGGTATACAGTAGGAGCTGTTTAATCTCTAGCACACACAGGAGAAGCCATTGAAGACGGGAAGGCCCAGGGCAAGAGTGGGACCCAACCAGTGCAAGTGCAGGACACTCTGGTTGTAACTATGAAAACACCAGTTCAAGAATGACCAGGGATGTCACTAAAGGTTCTGCAGCACGCTACCCTGGTCACGTTAATTTCCAGACACTGGAAGGTTTGGGGACAGAAAAACTAAAGTAAAGGCACCTGTGTAGCCAAAACCAAATCCCTGGTGATTGAGAAGCTTCAGGGACAGCAAGACTGAGGATTGTGTCTAGGGCAAAAAGCCATTCTGGATCCCATCTTGTTCCTTTAGTGCACCAGCCTCATTCCTTCCAAAAGGTCTGTATACCTGCTCCTCACTCTGTGAGAGCTCCAGAAAGAACTGGCCCCGCTGAAACCAGGAGCCAGGCAAAAGAGTGTAAGCTGGGGGAGTTGCAGAACAGATGCTCTCACCGGTCTCTGGCTGGAGGAAAGGCCTTCCCTTTGTGGGTCTAAGCCAGACTTTGCATGTGGCTACCCTTGTGTTTGAGGGGTTTTGTAGCCCCCACACATAGCGGTGGTCCAGGCTGGCCAGGCAGAGGAGGGTTTTTAGGATTCTGTGAACTTGGTCTATATTCTCCTTCCCTACACCTGTAACTCTGCAAATTCTTATCCTTCTTCAAGACCCGGCCCAATTCCCCCTAGACTGATATGAGTGGTCTCTTGGCTTAGACCTCCTGCCTTTCCTGCCATAGCCACTCAGCTATGAAAGAACAAACTAACTGGTCCCTTCTCTCTTGGCTTAGATAATTTTTATTAATAAAATTTATTGTTCACAGCAGTTTTAGGTTCACAGCAAAATTGAGTGGAAAGTACAGAGAGTTCCCTTACGCCCCCTGCCCCCATTCATGCACAGCCTCCCACGTCATTTACATCCATCCCTCAACCCCAAGAGTGGTGCATTTGTTACCATCAGTGAATCTACAGTGACACATCATTATCACCCAGAGGCCGTAGTTGACATTAGGGTTCACTCTTAGTGTGGTATATTCTGTAGGTTTGGACACATGTATAATGACACATGGCCATCATGACAGTAACATACAGAACAGTGTCACTGCCTTAAACATCCTCTATGCTCCACCTCTTCATCCCACCAACCCCTGGCAACCACTTATCATTTTACTGTCTTCTACTTTTATCTTTTCCAGAGTGCCATATAGTGAGGATCATATAGTATGTAGCCTTTGCCAGAGTGGCTTCTTTTTAAAAATATACATATATATTTTTAAATTATTTGTAGAGACAGGGTCTTGCTCTGTTGGTCAGGCTGGTCTCAAACTCCTGGGTTGAAGCAATCCTCTTGCTTTGGCCTCCCAAAGTGCTGGGATTACAGGCATGAGCCACTGCACCTGGCCAGACTGATTTCTTTTACTTGGTAATAGGCATTTACATTTCATCCATATCTCTTCATAGCTTAATAGCTCATGTCTTTTTAGCATGTCTGTGTGTACCATAGTTTATTTAGCCATTCACCTACTGAAGGACATCTTGGTCACTTCCAAATTTTGATGATCATGAATAAAGCTGCTATAAACATTTGTGGACAGGTTTTTGTGTAGACGTAAGTTTTTAATTCATTTAGGTAAATGTCAAGGAATGTGATGGCTGGATCATTTGGTAAGATTATGTTAAGTTTTATAAGAAACCGCCAACCTGTCTTCCAAAGTGGCTGTATCATTTTGCATTCCCACTAGCAATGAATGAGAGTTCCTGTTGTTCCACATCCTCAGTAGCATTTGGTGGTGTCAGTGGCTTTTGGACATTCTAATAAGGTGTGCAGTAGTGTCTCCTTGTTTTAATTTGCAATTCCCTAATGACATATGATGTTGAACATCTTTTCATATGCTTACTTGCCATCTTCATATCTTCTTTGGTGAGGTGTCTATTCAAATCATTTATCTACTTTTAAATCAAGTTGTTTCTTATTTTGAGTTTTAAGAGTTCTTTGTGTGTTTTGGATGCCAGTTCTTTATCAAACATATTTCTCGCAAATATTTCTCCTACTCTGTGGCATGTCTTCTCATTCTCTTGACACGTTTTTTGCAGAGCAGAAGATTTCGACTTTAATGAGGTTAAGCTTATCAATTCATTCTTTTATGGGTCATGCCTTTGGTGTTATATCTAAAAAAATCACCATCATACCTAAGGTCATCTAGGTTTTCTCTTATGTTATCTTGCAGGAGTTTTATAGTTTCACAGTTTACGTTTAGGTCTATGATTCATCCATTTGAGTTATTTTTGTGAAGGATGTGAGGTCTACGTATAGATTAATTTTTTGCACATGGATATTCAGTTGTTCTAACACCATTTATTGAAAAGATTATCTTTGCACCATTGCACTGCCTTTGCTCCTTTGTCAAAGATCAATTGACCATATTTATGTGGGTTTATTTCTAAGCTGTCATTGTCCTGTTGATCTATTTGTCTATTATTTCACCAATACCATGCTGTTTTCATTAGCATAATTTTATAGTAACTCTTGAAGTCAGTCCTCTGAATACTTTTTCTTCTTCAATATTGAGTTGGCTATCCTGAGTCATTTGTCTCTCCACATAAACTTTATGGAATTTTTTTAAAAACAGATTAATTGGTATATAATTTACAGATCATGGAATTCACCCATTTGAAATATATCATTTAATAGTTTTTAGGACATTCATGGAGTTGTGCAACCATCTCTTCTTCTTCTTCTTCTTCTTTTTTTTTTTTTTTTTTTTTTTTTTTTTTTTTTTTTTTTGAGATGGAGTCTTGTTCTGCCACCTAGGCTGGAGTATGATCTCGGCTCCCTGCAACCTCTGCCTCCTGGGTTCAAGCTATTCTCCTGCCTCAGCCTCCCAAGTAGCTGGGACTACAGGCACGTGCCACCATATCCAGCTAATTTTTTTATATTTTTAGTAGAGATGGATTTTCACTGTGTTAGCTAGGATAGCCTCAATCTCCTGACCTCGTGATCTTCCTGCCTTGGCCTCCCAAAGTGCTGGGATTACAGGTGTGAGCCACCGCGCCCGGCGGCAACCATCTCTTCTAATTCCAGAACATTTTCACCACCCCTAGAAGAAACCCCATACCCATTAGCAGTCACTCCCCATTCTTCCCTTCCTCACCCCATGACAACCCCTTAATCTGCTTTTTGTCTCTAACAATTTGCCTATGCTGAACATTTCATTTAAATGGAATGACATAATATGTGATCTTTTGTGGCTGGCTTCTTTCACTTTGCATGGTATTTTCAAGGTTCATCCATGTTGTAGCATTTGTTAGAACTTCATTTCTTTTTAAGGCTGGATTATATTTCATTGTGTGGATATACTGCCTTTTATTTATTCATTTATTCATTCATCAGTTGATGAACATTTGTTTTCACTTTGGGCTATTTTGAATAATTCTGCTGTGGATGTTCGTGTATAAGCTTATATGTGGATATATGTTTTTATTTCTTTGGGATATATATTTAGGAGTGAAATTTCTGGATCATATGGTAATTCTATATTTAACTTTTTGAGTAACTGCCAGACTGTTTTCCAAAGTGGTTGTGCCATTCTGCATTCCTACCAGCAGTATGTGAAAGCTAGTTTCTCCATATCATTGCCCACACTTGTTCTTCACTGAGTTTTTTATTCTAGCCATTCTAATGAGAGGCTAGGGATATCTTACTATGGTTTTCATTTGCATTTCCCTGGTGGCTAATGATATTCAGCTTCTCATGTACTTATTGGCTATTTGCACATCCTATTTGAAGATAGGTCTACTCAGGTCCTTTGACCATGTTTTAAATATTAGGTTATCTTTTTATTTTTGAGTTCTGAGAGTTCCTTAAATAGTCTAGACTTAAGTCCCTTATCAGGTATATGATTTGCAAATATCTTCTCCCAAGTGTGGGTTGCTTTTCACTTTATTGATGGTGTCCATTAAAAGTTAAAAGTGTTAAATTTTGATAAAGTCCCATTTATGTTTTATTTTGTCACGTGTCCTTTTGGTATCATATGACTTGGATTTTTTTTTTTTTTTTAAAAGACAGGGTCTTGTTCTGTGGCCCAGGTGGGAGTTTAGTGGCACATTCATGACCTCCTGGGCTCAAGCAGTCCTCCCACTTTGGCCTCTAGAGTAGCTGGGACTACAAGTGTGTACCACCATGCCCTGGCTAATAGTTTCTTATTTTTTGTGTAGACGAGTCTCACTATGTACCTGGGCTGGTCTTGAACTCAGGGCCTCAAGCAGTCCTCCTGCTTCAGCCTCCCAAAGTGCTGGGATTACAGGGGTGAGCCACCATGCTCAGCCAGTGACTTGCATTTTAAAATAAATTTTACTGTTGACTTTTGATAACTTTGTGTCTTGCTAGCTCAGCTAAATTTTAAGTTTGTCAAAAGCAGAATTCATGTGAAATTCATTATTGTATCTGCTCCAATGTCTGGACTTGTTAGCTTGATTTGGATCTGACCTGTACCTGGGTCAGACACTAGCTGCCTCTTTGGACTCCTTTGACCTGCAATTCCCATTTGGAGCTGGAGGGTTGAATAGTAGGTCCCAACTTGGAGCATCCATTGTCTCCTCAGCATCAGAGAGGGTTAAATGATACTGCATTGGCTGAGACCCCTTTTTTCTCTCAGTCTTATATCCATTTCTCTATAAACATATCCAGGGGAATATTCTCTATTTTGCCTTATGGGCACCAGCTGCTGTTTTTGCCAGGCTGTCATCTATTTAGTTGTTACTTTTTCGACTTTATTTTTAAACAGTATAACATAGAGTACAGCAACAGTGAGCATGGGACAGATGGAGAACAAATCCAAATAACAGACTTCCAGAGCCACCTAATATAAGTGACTGGGGTAGGATGGGAGAATAAAACCAGATTGCTGGATTGCTAAAAGCAAACAAATATCAATAAATCACAAATTAAGTCAAAAAAGGGAGAGCTCATGAGGAAGTGGCACACCTTAGCCATCCTTCTGCCACGCAGAGTCTCAGATGCTGGGGAGGTGAATGAGCTGAAGTTGACAGGGGCGTTCCAGCCAGGACAAAGAGCAGGATCAGTGGTGGAGGTGAGAAGAGAAGAAAGGCTGACAAAGCCCTCCTGGGGCAGGCAACACATTTAGTGGGTGGAAGTCTTGAGGAGCCTGCAGGAGTCAAATGATTGTAAAGCAACGCCTTTCTTATCGGGGTAAGGCTCCAGGCTCTGTGCCAACTAAGATATTCCCCACCCCCTTTCCCTCCTGGGGCATAAGTAGAAGTTAGAGAGACGTGAGTTCAAAGATCTGGGTTTTTAAAAAGGAAAACAATAAAACCAGTTTTATTAATTTCTTCTAGAACAGCCAGCACTTGATGCAAATCAGGGGTAGGGACAGAGGCTTCTGTGGTCTCCAGGGACTGCACTGGTGGACAGTCCTCAGGCGGCAGCTTAACTTCCTGATTCACACTCCAAAAGTCAAGGAACCACTCTCCCTTATTTGTCCTTTCGAAGTGGACTAGGGGCTGGTAAAAGTGCCTTTTTATCCTCAGTGCTGATCCTTAATGCATTAACCTTTTTGCTGGAACAGCTGCTCTGTCCCCCAAGCATCCTGGGCACAGGGAAGGCCACCAAGGCCAACTCTCAGCCCTCATTATACCTCGTCTGGCTATGGCTTATTCTCTTCCTGTCTTTTGATCAGTCCTGTCTTCCACCATTGCCCCCCTACACACCCTCCTACCTTTTTAGTAAAGTGCCCAAACGTTAAACACACAGCTTGATGAATTTTCACATAGGTAAGCATTCTTGTAATTACACCATGATCATGTTCTAGAACATTCCCCGCACTCTGAATTGCTCCCTCTTAAACCTTCCTCCCGACAGAATTCCCTCAGAAGGAATACCTATCCTGACTCATATCATTGCACAGCAGTTTTGCTGTTTTGAAATTTATGTAACTGGAATCGTGCCATGATCATTCTTTTTTCATTTCACTTAACAATGTATCTGTGGCCTGATGTGGTGGCCCATGCCTGTAATCCCAACACTTTGGGAGGCCTAGGTGAGAGGATTGCTTGAGGTCAGGAGTTCAAGACCAGCCTGGACAACATAGGGAAATCCAGTCTCTATATAATATATTTAAGATGGGTAGATAGATAGATAGATAGATAATAGTTAGATGATAGGTGATAGACCATAGATGATAGATATAATCTGAGATTTATTCATGTTGTAGACTATTCAGGAGTTTATTCTTTTTTGTAGCTATATAGTATTCATGTAGTAACTACACCACACTTTTTTTTAAACCCATTTTATTGTTGATGGATATTTTGATCATTTCTAGTTTGAGACTATCTTTTTAAACACTCCTGTCAATATTCTTACTGAGGTTTTTTTTTTTTTTTTTTTGGTGTACATAAATATCTTTTCTGGTGGATATATACCTAGCAGTGAAATTGCTGGATTGTATGGCATGCGCATATTTAGCTCTAAGAGATATTACTAAACACTCTTCTGAAGTAATTGTATCGATCTACACTCTTGACGGTCATTAAGTGAGCCCCACTTGTTCCGCATCCTCACTAACACTTGACGTTTTGCCTCAGCCCTTCTGGTTGCTACAGCGCTACGTCCCCGTGGTCTTTTTAGATTGTGTTTGCACGATCATATATGTTTATTCACCATTTTGATATCCTCTTTTGTGAAGTGCCTATTCAAATATTTTCCTATTTTGTAATTGGTAAATCTGTATGTTTTTTTCTTATTTGTTGTCTTTCTTTGTATGTTTTGGAGTGAGTTCTCTGTCACATATCTTCTCTCATTCTACAGCTTGCCTTTTTACTCTCTTAATGGTGACTTTTGATGAAGAGAAGTTCTGAATTTTAACAAATTCCCATTTATCAGTCCTTTCATTTCTGGTCAGTGCTTTGTCTGTCCTGTTTGAGGATGTTCTTTGCGTACCCAAGATCATGAAGATATATTCTCCAGGGTTTTCGTTCAGCAGCTTTGCTGTCTCAGCATTCATGTTTAGGTCTATGATCCATTCGAAATTACTTTAGTGGGAAGTAGTGGTCAACTTTATTTATTTATTTATTTAGTTAGTTAGTTAGTTAGTTAGTTATCTTGCTCTGTCACCCAAGCTGGAGTGCAGTGATGAGATTACAGCTCACTGAAGCCTCAACCTCCTGGGCTTAAGCGATCCTCCCACTTCAACCTCTGGAGTGGCTGGGACCACAGGCATGCACCACCATCCCCAGCTAATTTTTACATTTTTTTGTAGAGATGCAGTTTCACCATGTTGCCTAGACTGCTCTCTGACTCCTGGGCTCAAGCGATCTGTCCACCTCAGCATCCCAAAGTGCTGGGAAACATTTATTTTAACATGGCTATCCACTTGACTCAGCACCATGTATTGTAAACACCATTCTTTTCCAGGTGAAATGCAGTAGACCCTTTGTCATAGTGACCATAAGCAAATATGTCTGTTTCTGGACTCTATTCTGTTCCATTGGCTTCTTTGTGTATACTTGAACTTATATATCATACCACTCTGCTTTCTACTGTAGCTTTATGGTAGAAGTTTTGATATCATGTAGTGTGATTTCTCTTTGTTCTTCTTCATTATTGATGGTTATTATAGGTCATTTGCATTTCCATATAATTTTGGAATAGCTTCTCAGTTTCCACACATGTATACACAAACACAAGAACAAAACTGCCACAGTTTTGACTGGACTTGCATTGAATCTATAGTCTCCTCTGGGCCCATTGGCAATTCTCATTTGGCTGCTGCTTGACTTCTCTTGGCCACTAAGCAAAGAAGTAAACACTCATTTTAATGGGGGCAAGGGACAGTTAGCAATAAAAAAGCAGCCTAGCTTGGGGGTGGGGTGGAGCAACCTTGAGAGAGGTTATACCTGCCTAGAGACTAATGAACAAGGATCCCAGGGCCCTGGGGACACTCTTCTTTCTCCTCCCTTGCTAAGTAATTGTATTGATCTAGTAGTCATTTAAGAGAGTCCCAGTTATACATCCTCGCCCACACTTGATGTTTTATTTCAGCCATTCTGGTCGGTGCAGAATGTGGTCTTTTTATTTTGCATTTGCATGATCTTTTATGTTTACTCACCAGAGATGAATAAACATATAAGACTTAAAGAAATGGAAGTACTATGTTCATGAATTGAAAGAATCAATAGTGTTAAGATGTCTTTCCTTCCTACAGGAAATCGACTTTGTTACTAATACTGTCTATTTCCTTCCCACAGAAAATAGACATCTTAACACCATTGATTCTTTCAACCCATGAACATAGTACCTCCATTTCTTTTAAGTCTTCAATTTTCTTCTGCATTATACTTCTCAGTGTAGAGGTTGTGCCCATATTTCACTGGTTTTGTTTCTTAGGTATTTCATCTGTTAATGCTATTGTATTTAAAAATTTTGTCTTCTACATATTGTCACTAGTGTACAATTGGTTTTTTTGACCTTGTGTCTAGAAACCTTGCTAGATTCATTTATTTGTTCTGGTCTTACCTGAACCAAACTGTAAACTAACTGGGAAGATGTCCTCTACCCGCTTCTGCAGAGTGCTAGGCCTCAATAATTATTTCCTGGCTACCCTGAAAATCCTCCTACAGTGAAGGGATGGGAAAGAAGAGTGTCCCCAGGGCCCTGGGGATCCCTGGTCATTAGTCTCTAGGCAGGTATAACCTCTCTCAAGGGTGCTCCATCCCACCCACAAGCTGGGCTGCTTTCTTATTGCTCACTGTCCCTTGCCACTATTAAAATGAATGCTTACCTCTCTGCTTAGTGGCCAAGAGAAGTCAGACAGCAGCCAAATGAGAATTGCTAGTGGGCCCAGAGGGGACGAAATTTACACACTCCCTCTCTCTGAGCTCCTGGCTGAGTTTCCATGGGAGTCTCTGGCTGCAGGGGTATAGCTGGGATGTGTTGGGAGAGAGGGTGGAACTGTCACTGAGGAATGGGTCTGTGGAGGTGAACTTAGGCCATGGAACACGTACCACAACATTGGTATTTGCCAAGGTATTTTGCTTGATCCTCAAGAGACATGGTCTTGTCCCTAGGAATCCTGCTATAGATAAGGAGGCAAAGCTTAAGCTACATGAAGGAAGGGATCTTTTAAGAGCCCAAAGACCTGGGTTTAAGTTCTGGCTCTATCAGCAATGGGCTCCAAGCTTTCCAACGTGTACCTTCCCTTCCTGCATGGGCCTTGTCTCCCAGCGAGATTATAAAAGGGCATTAGTCATCCTCTCCAGTTCCATCTGGCTCTGAGGCTCTCCCTTAGAAGCAGCCCAGAAGGCCAAGGAAGAGGAGGAGCTGATAAGCGCAGTGCGTATCAAGGTGAAAAGATCCATGTGGGATGGGGCGGGTAGGTTCACAGAGAGGCTGGAGTGAGAGACTGGGCTTGGGCAGAGTTGAGTAGGCAGAGAGGAGGAGGCCAGTTCCTCCCAGGGCATCTGCTGTCTTTATGGGGACCCTCTCCAGGCACATTCTATCCATCTCCCACTACTGCAAGTGGTGTGACCTGATGGAATGGCCAAGGTATAGATCAGAAGTGGAAGGAATGAAAAAGGAGGGAGGCACTGCAGAGAGAAGGGGTGAGGGCCCTCCCAGGTGAGCAGGAGCAGCTTCACACCGGCTGATAGGTGGACCACCTGGTTCAGGGTCAGAGACTCATGCAGAATGGTCAAGGATGACTTAAGCTGACACTAAAAAATCCTCAGGGAAATTACAGGTAGAGGAGACACCCTCTCTTCAGAGCCTCTTCTCCTCTCCACCCTGTACTGCAAAGACTGCTTGGTGGGGTGGGGGACTGCCTGCACCTTACACTTCTCAAGCAACTCCCTTGTGCCTGGCTCTGGGTTGGGTGCTGGGGATGTAAAGAAGAGGGACACACAGCTCCTGCTTCAGGAATCTTCCATAGAGTGGCAGGACTAGTGCCATGGTGGAGCTCAGGGTGGGATCATGGGAACACCCAACCCAAGGGGTGGGGCAGTGGGGGCCCATGCTCCCACTTTTGAGGGAAGGTGGCGCCCAAAGGTTTAGCCCTAAGAAGGTCACAAAGAAATGAAGCAACCTGAAGCCAGCTCCAAGGGGCTGCTGTCCCTGTTGTTGACATTTCTAGAATATGGGTCTAGAATCAGAAGGAAAAGAGGAAGTCCATTCTTCCGCACCTCAGAGCAGTCCTGCAGTGGACCCAAGCTGTTTCGTCCTTCTCAGCAGCCTTAGGGCTTCTCCACATAGGGTGAGTTCAGGAAAGATCCCCGTAGTGGAGTCTGCCAGCTTTCTGCCCAGGCCAGCCATGTCCCTGGCCACATGAGTCCAGCGGTGCCACCTCCCACATCTCCTGCCACCACCTGGAGCTGTGGCTCTGTTGACTTAGGACTGTGCTTGGAGCCACACTGTGTGTTGCTGTGAGTGCTTAGGACTTGGTGCAGGAAGTCCTGGAGTATGGGCTCTGCTGGAAAAGTGTGGAAGATGCAGGCAGTGAGGCCCCGGCAGAAAACGGGGAAGGCTCTCATGGCAGAGGCTGCAAGACGAGGCGTCTGGGCCTCCATCCTCTTGCTTGGCAGAGGGCCTGACATTTCATGCTGGGAGGTGTCGATACCTCAGAGGGGTTGTGGCTGGATGAGGGTGAGAAGTGGGGATCTTAGGGCTGCTAGATGAATGGCAGGCAGGGAAGAGGGTAAGGCCAGGGGCTTGGGTGGGGAGGAAGGAGGTGATCTCCAGCCTGGAGACTCTGGTGGGGGCAGGGGAAGGCCACGCCCCACTCCTGAGCCCCTCCTCTGCCCAGGACCGTGGGTGCCAGCTGCCACAGGACTCCTGGCTGCGTGGACACCCTTTGTCTCCTGGGCTGGAGCTGTAGGGGAGGGCACCCAGCGCGTCATGTTCCTCCTCTGCTCAGGCTGTGCCAATGTCAACAGCACTGGCCTTCTGTGTCCTCCCATGGCCTGTGTGCATGCGGTGGGGATGGGGTGGGGAGGAAGCAGTCACAAAGAGCTTCGCCCACAGTCTCCCCCACTGAGGATCTGAGCAGAGCACAGTGGGGTACTCAGGATAGCTGGGCGGGCAGAGGTGGGGTGCCCTCTCACGTTTAGCTTCCACACCTACCTTCTCAGCCCACTGCCACCAAGACCCTGCCCAGCTGGCTTCATCCTGCCAGTTGCCCCCGGCCCCCAGCCTGATTTTGCCCCCCTTCTCTGTCCTGCCCAGTGACTGTGCCTCCTGCTTCACTTTCTGTCACCTGGAAGGTTCCAGCGTGTCCCTCCCTCCCTCCTCCCTCCCTCAATCCTACCCATTCTCTGAGTTCCATCTCTAATCCCTCGTGGCCTCCCTGGGCCTCAGCAGCCCCTCTTTGTTCCACAGGCGGATACCCTGGAGTCCAGCCCTACTCAGGAGGCTTTGGGCTGCCTCTCTGTATGTGTCTGTTGTCCCCAAAAGACTACAAGGCCGTGGAAATTAGTGTCCATGTCCTGCCTCCTCCCAGCCCCCACACCGTTTCTGGTGCACAGAGTGGCCTAGTGCCTGAGCGTGGGCAGGAAGTACTGTGGTCCCGCCCAGTAGCATCACCCAGGCAAAGTCCCTGCTCCAACTCAGCTCTCCACTGACCTGCCCATGTGGCTTTTAACTGGGTGGGAACCTTCAGCAAGCCAGTTCCCCTCTGGGATTGGGAAGCAGTCAAATCATAAAGGAAGAAGACGGGCTGGTGGGTGGAAGAGAGATTCATGCGGCCACAAAGGGTAGTGAAAAAATTAATACAGTGGAGTCCAGATGACAGCTGGTTATGCCTTGGATTTATGCAGCTCTTTGGGTTTTTTCTGAGGAAGACTGGAACAAAGGCTGCTAGGAACTGTGGTGTCGGAGGGATGCACACCTCAGATTAGAAAGGGCTGCTTTTTATTTATGCAGCCGGGTGGTGGGTGCACAGGTGTTCATTATAGTATTTTTTTTTTTGGCCTTTTTGTATTTCTGAAATATTTCATAACAAATTTTTAAAAGCAAGAGGCACCTGGGGCCGAGATAAAGGAGGTGGCTCTGGAAAAAATGGAGGGAAAGAGGCAGGAGGAAAGACAGGACACCTGGAGTGTAGGTGGAAGGAGGGGCGGGCCCCAGAAAGTGGGGAAGATGTGTGGAAAACCCAACTTCATGAATCATTGGCCTCCCTCGAAAGCTTGTTAGAGCATGGGACAAGAACTGTGTTGTGCGGGGCCAGAGCCAGGGTGACGTCATCACACGAATGGACAGCAGATGAGCTCTGATCAGGCTCATGATGAGCCAAAGACTCCCCTGCTGGGGGCTACCCGGCCCCTGGATTTACATCCTGGGTTATGCATTTGCTTCCCGGCATTCATGCGTGCCTGTCAGGGGAGGGTTTAATTGATGTTGATGTTTTTTAAGCAATAATTCTAAAGTAGGTGATTCTCCTCAGTATGCCTGGTGTTCACTCTGAACATCTGAAGAACAGATCAACTGTATATATCATGGAGAGGGGGAAGCAGTGGAGGGAGATGATTCACTTTACAAAAATGACTTTGTACATACATAACCATGCCTTTAGGGGCTTCAAGTGAGATTTGGGGTGTGGGGATGTTATCTTGTATGGAAAGTGGAATTCACCTGCACCAGTGCGATGCCCGTGCACTGCTGTTAGATGTTCCACACCTGCCTGGGGCTCCAAGGGGTGGTGCCCGGGGTGACCAGCTTCACCCTGACCAGGGCCAGGTGGGAGCCACACACCTCAGCTTCTCCCTACAGTGAATGGGACCATGTCTGCTGTTTTTCAAGAGGCAGGTGGGGACCTGAGCCGAATGCCGGCTTCCCTACAGAGAGCCCATCTACTTTCTGCTCTGCCGGAAGCTGCTTGGCCCATAGGGCCTGAGTTTAGATGCTGTTGTGTGGAGTCTGAGCTGGGATGACGGCGGAAGGCTGATGGCCACCTTGTGCTGCGCCATGCTTCTGTGGAGGCGCAGGGTGTGTGTGGTTCATCTGAGGTGGCTCTGAATACAAGGACCCATTTCCGTTGATGAGCATCCATCTGTTAGAAAACTGTATCCTCATGACTAGGTGGATTTTCATATTATTTATGAGAAAACTACAATAATAACAGGTTAGCAACTGGCCCCTGGGTCTCGATTGCACACCTGCTGATTCTTGTGGTATGAGATATTTCGTGCCTGTCCTGCTTGTGTTTGGTGAGGTGTTGTGTCAATGAGCCCAATGTGGACTGAGTCTGTCTCCAGACAGGGGTTAGATTTGCCCTCCTTGTCCTTCCCTGGTCTGGCCTGTGCTACAAACACCAGCCACAAGGGCCCTTTGCCAAGGCAAAATATGGAGTGTGGGTGACTAAATATGTCTGGGTGAGGTTTTCTGACATGTGAACCTAAAAGGGGCAGGACCAGGTGGGAGATGCGGATGATTTGGGGTCACGGTGCCTACTACAGAAGGGCTTCTTGCTGGCTCTTCACAGTGAATTCCCTCTTTAGAGTTCTCTTGGGAAATCCCAGTGTTGTGCGATTCTAAAATAGGGTGTTGCACACTGGGCTCCAAGAATACTGGCAGCCAGGATCTACTCTCCAGGAAGGGTGGCTGAGGGTTACTTTGCAAGTAAACTGACTGGCCGAAGAGAAAAAACAATTTCTCTCTCTCTCTCTCTCTCTCTCTCTCTCTCTCTCTCTCGAAGTGCTACAAGTGTCACCACTCTGCATGCAGTGTTGAATACCTTCTTTCATTTTGAGTATAGTGCTCAAACTTGCCCTCAACTGTAAGCAGTGTCTCCAAGTCTGGAACTTCTTGGATCATATCCTCTGGAAAATGACCAGATTTCTACCTAATCCTCCATAGAGAAGTCACCAACTTTTTAGTGTCTTACTCTTAAATATTAATGATGGTCAAGTATCAGCTGGTATCTATAGAAAGGAAAACTCTAATATGAGACAGAGAGAAACGTAGAGCGGTGGGGAGGAGGAGGAAGAAGAGGGATTCAACAGAAAAGGAGCTGGAAGGAATAGAGCCAAGCCCAGGAGTGGAAGAAAACTTCAATAAAACTGTAATTGATGTCCTCAGAGAGATAAGAGGAGATAATGCATCCATAAAATGAGAATAGAAGGTTATAAAAAAGAAACAGCCAAGGAATAAGGAATTAAACATATAATAGCAGAAATTTGAAATTCAATAGAAGATTTGAGGGAGAGAAATGAAGGACTTTCTCAGAATGTGGGGAAAGAATGATTTAGAAAGGAGGATTTGAAAAAATTAAGGAAACTAGAAGCTTAATCTAGGAAGGCCAGCAGTAGGAGTTCTAGAAATGGAGAATAAAAAAACCCTAGAAGAGGAAATTCTCAGAGAAGTTATGCAAGAGCTTCTAGACTGCAAGAATGAATAGCACAGGCCCACAGCGGGGCACATCATTGTAGAACCTCAGAAGACTAGGGATAAAGAAATAAGTTATAAACCTTCAGAGAGAAAAAAAAGGAGGTTGCCTTCAAAAATCAGAACAGAGAATGGTGTTAGACTTTCTACCAGCGTCCCTGGAATCTAGAAGATACTGGGACAGTCCCTTCAGCCTTCCAAGGGACAGTGGTTTCCAGCTTTGCTTTCTATTCCCTGCCAGTCAAGAGTGAGAGGAATAAAGTCATTTCAGGTAGGCATGGGCTCAATGATGTACCTCTGATGTAGCCTTTCTCAGGAAGCTGCCAGAGGAGCATTCATGCCACTGAAACCAGAGTAAACCAAAAATAAGCATGGCATGTAGGGTAGACGAGATAATGGACTCCCAAAGATGTCCACATCCTAATCCCCAGGGCCTGTGAAAGCGTTAGGTTAAACGGCAAAAGGGATTGAAGATTGCAGATGGAATGAAAGCTGTGAATCAGCTGGCGCTGAGATGGGGACATGGTTGTGGGTGATCAGGATGTGCTGGATCGAATTGTAGATGTCCTTATACGTGAAAGGGGAAATGGAAGAGGGATCAGAGTGAGGCAGTATGGGAAGGGCTTGCCTGAGGTTGCAGGCTTTGAAGATGAAGGAAGGGAGCTCTGAGCCATGGAATGTAGTAGCGTCTAGAAGCTGGAAAGGGCAAGGAAACAGATTCTTCTTGAGAGTCTCCATGAGGAATGCAACCCTGCCAACACGTTGGTTTTAGCGCACAGAGACCCATTCCCAACTGCCAACTTCCGGAACTCTAAGATAAGAAATCTATGTTGCCTTATGCCATGTGGTTTGTGGAAATTTGTTAGAGCAGCACTAGAAACTGATGCAGTTTGTCTGGAGGTCCAATGCAAGAATCCAGGTGACAGCTATGCACCAGGCTTCAGAGCACTTGGTCCAGCCTGGAGTTGGAGGATGCAGAACTATAGATGGGATGATTCTAGGAAAAATTTAAAAAGGAATGGACACTTCCTAACTTGCTGAACAGTCTAGGAAGGGATTTTAACAGCCCTGGCAGTCAGTTTTATGTGTAAATAAGAGTTAGGTACATATAAAGCCATTGTTTTTAACACTAGAGAAAGTACAATGTTATGCAAGAAAGGAAATCATATTATGGTCGTCCATGAATCATATCTACCCCATCACAATACTGCAAGTGCTGACAATTGATTTCACTAAAAAGGATGGTATCAGGAAGATACACGGAACAGAAATGTGTGTTCACAGGGAGATAAAACCTCGTTTCCATTATGAAACACTAAAAGATAATATCTAAAGTAGAAAATCTAGAAGTGTGCTGTGAACTGAATTATGTCCCTTTGTAACTCATATGTTGAATCCTAGTTTCCAGTATGGCTGTATTTGGAATAAGGAAGTAACTAAGATTAAACAAGGTCATAAAGGTGGAGCCCAGATCCCATGGGATTAGTGTCCTTATAAGAAGAGACACCAGAAAGTGTATTCTCTCTGGCATGTGAGGGCACAGTGAGAAGGTAGTGTCTGAAACCAAGGACCGAGCTCTCAGCAGAAGCTCCATTGGCTGGCACCTTGACCTTGAACCTTCCCAGCCTCCAGAACAGTAACGCCAAATTCGTTGTTAAAGCCACACAGTTTAGGACTTTTTCTTTTCTTTTTTTTTTTTTTTTTCTGAGACAAAGTCTTGCTCTATCACCCAAGCTGGAGGGCAGTGGCACAATCTCGGTTCACTGCAACCTCTGTCTCCTGGGTTCACGTGATTTTCCTGCCTCAGGCTCCTGAGTAGCTGGGATTATAGGTGTCCACCACCACACCCAGCCAATTTTTTGTATTTTAGTAGAGACTGGGTTTCACCATGTTGGTCAGGCTGGTCTCGAACTCCTGACCTCATGATCTGCCCGCCTCGGCCTCCCAACGTGCTGGGATTACAGGCATGAGCCACTGCACCCTGCCAGTTTATGACATTTTTCACCAGCTCTAGCTGACCAATACAGCATTTTATTTAGAAATATGTCATTGAAGAACAGGAGAAAATCGAGAGCTGTTATCTCTGGGAATTGAGACTCAGTGTGGAGAGGGCTGGAGCAGGGGCTGCTATTTTTCATTGCTGGGCTTTTATTATTTTATTATTTTAGATTTTTTAAAACCATGTATATGTATCAGTTTGATTTTTTAAAGCTAGTCAATTAAAAACAATAAAAATAATGTACTGGCTTAGGTAAATGAAAAGCTTAGAGGCAGGATAATCTTCAGGAGCAGTTTGATCTGGTCCCTGGTTTCATTTTCAGCTCAGCACTGCTCACTGGACTTCTTATGGTAACAAAACGGCTGTAGCAGCTCCAGGCCTTACATGCACCTTCCACATCTCCAGTGATGAACCATCTTCCCTGGAAGTCCCCAGCAAACATCTCCTTGCATCTTATGTGACAGAATTTGGTCTAGTTACCATGGCCAGGGAACAGAGCTGAGCTGATTGGCTTAACTCAACCATGACCCACCCCTGAAACACATTGGCTGTGGGGGGCAGGTGGTAATCTGGAAGGAAGTTAGCTTTCTCTTACCAAGAGGAAGGCTGAATGGATGGTGGATGGTTCAAAATGGCAAATGTTCACTACAAATATGTTCTTCTAAAGAGCATTTTCCTTCTCTTCATGAGTTGCAGGTGCCTGCTAACACTGTACTTGTGATTGCTTGGTCGGTTTATTTGATGACATTTGGGTTAAATGTTCACTTTTGCTGTACATGACCCATAGTGCTGGGTCTAGGAAAAAAAAAAAAGAATTTCAGAAGAGAATTTAAAAGAGGAGAGCATCCCACACAACATAAAGGATTTTGTAACATGAAGAATGAGAGATGGGTCCACGGCCATGTTTTCTTACGGGGACGTGTGCACAGCTGTGACACAATTGGACATAAATCTGGGCTCAGGAAGATAGTGTGATTGAGAGACTCCTTGATATGCCTCTGACCCCCAAATCCTTCCCCAAGCAACCTCCTGCAGATGCCTGAAATTACATCATTAGAAACTCACCTCTGTAAAAGTTTCTGTTATCTCTGGGAGAGTGGTGCCTTTGGCTATTGTCTGCTACTAAAGCTGTAAAGTTAGTTTGCCAAATCCTTCCTAGGCAGCTGCAATGGGAAGAAGTCTTAGGCAGGGATGCAAGGAAGGGAACTGTATCTGGAGAGGTACAGCCCACTCCTCACAGGGTGGACTAGGGAAGCAGCAGCTCCAGGGGAGGACTGGACCAAGGTGGGCATGCCAGCATCAGGTCTTTAGTCTCAGGAGAAGTAACCTTCCTAGGTCTGGATAAGGGGGACACTAGATGCCCTCTAAACTGCAATTAACTGTCTTGCCAAATTTACCAGCTTTCTCCATTCCCTCTGACTGATACCCACAGCTAGAGAAACACTTGCGACGGGAAGGCTTCTGTCCAAAATGTCCACCATGTCTGCTCCCACCGGCTGAGCCAAATGCTTTTCTGGAGGCAGCTGGGCTTTGTTCCCAAACCTGTTTATGCCAGTGGACCTTACTATTGTAATTATGCAATTTAATTAAACATTATACAAGCCAGTTAAATACTGTTGCAAAGAAAAGAAGAAAGTATTTCTATGAAAACTAAGTTGAAGCTTTGGAAAGACTCACAGAAACATTTTTGAGTCATTTCAAGACATTTTTTTAAAAATTCTGTTGAGTTAGGTGTGGGTGAAACAACTACGGAAGGTTGGGGAAATATAAAAAAAATCTAGAGAGACTTTCTACACTCAAATTATTTTGCAAATATATTTAATTTGTCATTCAACTGGAAAAAAAACCTGAAACTGAAAATTGTAGGCAATTGCCATATGTATTAGTCTCTTCTCACACTGCTAATAAAGATATATCCAAGACTTAGAATTTATAAAGAAAAAGAGGTTTAATGGACTCACAGTTCCACATGGCTGGGGAGGCCTCACAATCATGGCAGAAGGCAAAGGAGGAGCAAAGTCACGTCATACATGGCAGCAGATAAGAGAATGCGTACAGAGGAACTCCCGTTTATAAAACCATCAGATCTCATGAGACGTATTCACTATCATGAGAACAACAGCAGGGGAAAATCCGCCTCCCAGGTTCAATTACCTCCCACCAGGTTCCTCCCACAGCACATGGGGATTATGGGAGCTACAATTCAAGATGAAATTTGGGAGAGGACACAGTCAAACCCTATTACCATATGAGTATGATTTGTGTAAAAAATAAAAATAGAAACAATTTACCAAAAGATAGAAAGTTAAAATACCTTAATGTTACATCAAAAGTTTGGTGAATGAATGTACAAGTATATATTAAAGGCTAAAATCTTTCAGTCAGCTGACTAGTCCAGTCAGCTAGAGGGACCTCTACCATAGTATGTTTGCTAGGGCTTTAGCTCCTAGAAATTCACTCCCACGTTTCTCTGAATCAGAGTCTGGTGTGCAGAGATTACATTTTTGGGCCACGGATGCTTAGTTGGCTGGATTTCCCAGAGCTGGCAAAATTGGGAGTAGCCAAGGGGAAGCAGGGATGGGGATGATTTCAGCCTGAGCCAGTCCCTCTGCCCCCTCCCAGATGTGTCTCTGCAGGCCCTGAACAAAATGCTGCACTCTAGCCCCCGCTCACTCTCCCCTGTTCTCCATTCCCCGAAGCTATCCAAAGACTCAGGCCCAGAGTCAGCTGGCAGGTGTTTGGGGTTCCTCAGCTGCCCTCCTGGCTGCATTTCCTAGTCCTCTCTGCACATGCCATCCGTTCCAGCCAGACCTGGTGACTTGCTGCCCTGGTCATGCTGGGCCTGTTCCTGCCTCTGCAGCATTGCTAAGAGTCTCCCCTTTTTAGACTGTGCTTCACCCCTATCTCTCCAAATCCTTCCCATCCCTCAAGCCTCTGCTTACTCTGCTGCCCCCAGGAGCCCTCTCTGATGATCTCCTGAGCTCACTGGGCATGATCACCTTGCTGCACTTAGTTCTCAGCAGGGTTCACTGACCTAACCACATCTCCCCCCAGCTGTGAAAGTAGAGTCTTTCTTTAGCCCCTTTCTAGATTTGTTCAGACAACCCCACCCAGTATCACCACTCTGCGTGGTTCCATGGATTTCACTTCTGATTTCTCCTGCAATGGACAGAGAGCTGCAGGATGACTTGCAGCTGATGTGAGAGACCCTGGCTGTCTGGGCAGGGGGTGGGGTAGGGAAGGAGAAGGAAGTGGGAGATGGGAGTGGACCAGCATCGCCTTCTCAGTAGCTCCCTGCTGGCAGCCCTTGCTCTGATTTGGCCAGCCCCAGGAGAACTTCCCTGAGTCTAGAAAAAATAAAGGGGGTGTGACTGAGCAGAGGGCCCAGATTGGGCAGTCAGAGGAGGGAGATGAGGCCTTTGTTCCTTGGGCAGGCTCATCTGCCCTCCCCTCCGCTGGCCCAGGCCCCACTGTTGGCCTTGGCTCTGGACTCAGCCCTCCCTCTTTCTCAGGGCTATTTTAAGATTCTAGGCCAAGGTCACAGACATGTGGACTTCTAAGGGGCTATCACCCCAGAGCAATGACTGAAGGAGGATTCCATTCTCCCAGCCACACACAGACACACTCTTGCTGAATCACACCATGGCTTCATATCCTGCTGGCTAGGTGGCATGGAGTAGACACCACCTGACCCTCCATAAATGCTTGCTGGGCTTCCTGGAGGCACCCCCATGATGGGTCCCTAGATAAAGGGGCTTCATTCTGCTTCTGTCTCCATGCTGATGAGGCAGGATGCTCAGAGAAGACCCCATGCCCCTGCCACCTCATTTCAGTGGATCCTGGCCTCGCCACTGCTGTTCCCTGCAGGAGCTTGTGAGTGTCCATCCTGCTGGGGAGAGGAGCAGAGCAGAGCAGGTGCAGCCAGCGGAGCTGCCTCTGAGCTACCCTCTCACAGCTGGGGTAAGTGCCCCTATTACAAGCACAAGGTCTCTCCTCTGGCCTGTTCCTTCTACCTGAATTCCGCTATTCATTTTGTTCAGCAAGCACTCTGTTGGGAGGTTGGGTAAGGGGCATATATTCAGATTTTTTTGATGGGAGAGCAAGAGGCATTCAAACAATGACTATTTAATTCAGTACTTGTTTATCGAATACCTACTATGTCTGGTGTTGGGAGTCGGGGGATAGGAAAAGGCTGGGCAGAGTCTAGCTTCTAGGCCTGCGAGGAGGGAGCTAAATCTATTATAGACCCCACTTTTGGAAGTCAGGGAGGGTGGGCCTGGCCCGGGGTGGATGCTCGGAAAGAGTGAATTAAGACTATTAAGACTAGAATCACTGCCCAATAGCCAGAGGAGCCCGGGTTGTTGGGGTGGGGTGCCCAGCCCTGTTTGCACCACCAGCCGGAGGCCCTGCTGGCCTCCCCACTTGACTTTCTCACACTGTCTCTAACATTTTGGCCAGACACCATTGCATTTCAAGCTGGAGGATGACACAGGTCTCACAGTCTTCCTCCAAGTCCCCAGCGCTTGGTGATACCCTGTACTGATTGGCCCTGAGCATTGTGTTTTAAAATGGTTGATTTTTTTTAAATTACGAAACTTTATTTTTTAGAGCAGTTTTAAGTTTATAGAGAAATTGAGCAGAAAGTACAAAGAGTCCTTACAACATATCCCTTTGCAATACCCTCCCTCGCCCTGTTTCTCCTATGATTACCATCTGGCACTAATGTGGAACATAATCAATGAAGCAACATTGATACATTGTTATGAACAAAAGTCCATCATCCACTAGGTGCGGTGGCTCACACCTGTAATCCCAGCACTTTGGGAGGCCAAGGCGGATCACGTGAGGTCAGGAGTTCATGACCAGCCTGGCCAATATGGTGAAACCCCGTCTCTACTAAAAATACAAAAACTAGCCAGGTGTGGTGGTGCATGCCTATAGTCCTAGCTACTTAGGAGGCTGAGGCAGGAGAATTGCTTGAACCCAGAAGACAGAGGTTGCAGTGAGCTGGTGTCACGCTATTGCACTCCAGCCTGGGCGACAAAGCAAGACTCCATCTCGAAAAACAAAAAATAAAAGTCCATCATCTACCGTTTACACTGGAGTTCTCTCTCTGTATTGTACCATTTTGTGGGTTTTGACAAATGCATAATAATGTCATCTCTGCACCTTTACGGTGTCATGCAGAATAGTTCCACTGCCTTAAAAATCCTCTGTGGTCTGTCTATTCATCCCTTCCTCCCCCTACCCCTGGCAACCACTGATCTTTTTACTGTTTCCATACTTGTGCCTTTCCCAGAATGTCATATAGTTGGAATCAGACAGTATGTAGCCTTTTCCAATTGCCTTTTTTCACTTGCTTTCATGTTCTTTAGTAATATGAATTTAAGTTTCCTCCATGTCTTTCTGTTGCTTGATAGCTCCTTTCTTTTTATTGCTGAATTATATTCTGTCATCTGGATGTTCCACCATTTATTTATCCACTCAGCTACTGAAGGACAGCTTGGTTCCTTCCGATTGTTGGCAATTATGAATAAAGCTGCTATAAATATTTGTGTGCAGGTTTTTGTGGGGATATAAGGTTTCCCATCGTTTGGTAACTACCTGAGAGTGTGATTGCTGGAGTCTATGTAAGCTTGTGTTTAGCTTTGTATAAAACTGCCAAACTGTCTTCCACAGTGGCTATACCGTTTTGTCTTCCCAGGGTGGTTGATGTTAATATTGGTGATAAAGCAAACTGCAACTCATCACAGATAGCCTCTGAAGGATCCCGGGCGGAGCATCTACTGCCTCCCTGTCACTGCAGACTCTCTGCTGACCAACCCCCAGGCCTCTCAGGACGGAGGCTGGCCCGTCTGCTGTGAAAGCTCAGCACAGCAGGCCTCTTCTCACCAAGCGCTGGGCTCCTGCTAGCCCCAGAAGTACTTTCCCCAGGAACACGGTCGGCTCTCATATATGTGCCAGCCCCATGCGAAGCACTGAGGACTGAACAGCAAGCTTAGTGCTCAGTGTCCTCTACCAGCCACCGTGGAGCTCAGCTCCCAGGGAAAAGCCAGCCTTGCTGGCCCCAGATGAGGTCCTGCACCAAGTGTCTCTCCTTGTTCTCTTACTTAATTCTTGCTTCGACCTTGTGAAGTAGAAAGTAGGTTGCATTCTTATGCCCCTTTTGCTGGTAAAAATCTGATGCAGAGAGAGGTTAAGTCACTCACCCAATGTCACACAGCTGGTCAATGGCAGGGCAAGGCTGGCTCTGAACCACCAGGCATTATGGTCTCCTGGGAGCTACAGACCCTGCCACAGGGCCCATGACCTGGCTGTCCTCCCAGCCACCGTCACTCACTGCAGGGCGGCCATGTGCTCATCTTCCAGCAGGTGGAAGATGAGTGTGGGGGCATGAGTGTTTGTGGCCACACATTCACAGACAGACACTGCACTCCCACCTTCCCAGAGTCTTCCCACACCCAAGGCAGAGAGAAGAGGGATTGATGACAGGGAGAGAAAGGGATGTCGGGAAAAGCCTTGGCCAACAGCACTCTGGTCAAGGGCATGTTTCTTCCCACAACAGCAGGCTTGAGCCAGAGCCCATCCACTCTACTCCCTGAATGCTGCTTCCGTTTCTAACCTTCAGAAAAAGCCAGGAGCATCTGTCCCGCAGAGGCCAGCCCCTGACAGACAGCACCAGCTAGTCACCGAGCCAGGGACTGGAGAGAGAGAGCTTGGATGATGCCCTCCTGCCCTTTTCCAGCCATTTTTGGAGATTGGAGAAAACAAGTCGTTAGTCTTGAGTATTCCTTAATGATCTAATGAGAGCAAGGCAAGCCAGGTAGTCGGGTTTGAGAGCACCCAGGTCAGGGCCTGGGAAGGCACCTGAAATGATTAAGAACCTTGTTCTGGCTGCAGAGGCGTGAACTCATGCTGTATCTATCCAGAGGTGAGGGGCACCTGGAAGATTGGGTCGGGGAGAGGCAGTCACTGCTAACTCGGAAGGTCACTAGCTAATTTCACATTCTTAAAATCGAATCTAATTTTGATTTTTCTAAGTTGGAAGACCCTTTGAGACTACTCCCTCGTTTTGCGGATGGGAAAACAGAGGGGACGAGGCTTATTCAGAGCTCCTGTCAGTCTCTTCCTATCTCCCAGGCCTGGATTTTTTTTTTCTTTTTCAATTTTAACATTATTTTTTGAATCTTAAAGTACGTTCCAAGAAAAAAAATCCAGGACACAGAAAAAAATTACCCATGCTATTTATTCGCTCTCACTTGGAGAAGCTGTTAGCGCTAATGACCTTTCCAAATTAATAAAATCTGTAAATGCTCAATTGTTTATTGCACACATTGAGTTATACCTCTAAGTGACTGGAAGAAACTGAACATCCGCCTGGAATATTTAGCTGCAGGGCCCTGCAGCCAGCAGCCATGCTTTGTGCCCTGGGCAGGGAGCTATGGTTAGAATTCCCTGAGAAAGGAGGCAAGGCAATCTGGCAGCCATGGTGTACTCAGCCCTGAGGTAGAGCCTGCGGTAGACAAAAAATGTTAGTAATAATCGTTGCTCAGCATTCATTTCCAGGACTTATTGGAAGAGGCCAGATTTTCAGACAAGAACATAAGATAGTACCTAAGCAAGTGTGGCATTACCAGCTGTGGCATTCAGAGAAAGTACAAGTGGGAGGGATCTGGAAGCCTTGATGAGGGAGGTGGACTTTGATGTGGACACAGTAGAAAGAGTAAGATTAGGTCAGATGGTGGGCACAGAAAGGGGCTTTCTAGGCCAGGGGCATGAAGTGAACAAAGGGTAACAATGAGAGTGACATAGGAGTCCAGGTTCCTAGTGGAGAGAGCAGGCAGGGGACCCGGGGATAGGCCTGGTTAAGTGGAGGAAGGCTGAGTTCTGGAAGGTGATGGTATTTGGACTTCGAGAGGCAGGAACAGGAGAATCCCATCTCTCAATGCTCAGACCCCTCTGTCTGAAGCCACATTGCACAAACATCCTGCTTATGAGCCACGGGCTCTGATGTAATTTGGCTTTCCCCACTGAAATCTCATCTTGAATTGTAACCCCCATAATTCCCCTCTTCTGTGGGAGGGACCCAGTGGGAGATAATTGAACTATGGGGCTGGTTTCCCCCATACCATTCTTGTGGTAGCAGGTGAGTTCTCATGAGATCTGATGGTTTTCTAAGGGGCTTTTCCTCCTGTTTGCTCCGCACTTCTCCTTGCTGCACCTATGTGAAGAAGGACGTGTTTGCCTCCCCTTCCACCACGATTGTAAGTTTCCCGAGGCCTCCCCAGCCTTGCAGCACTGTGAGTCAGTTAAACCTCTCTCCTTTATGAATTACCCAGTCTCGGGTATGTCTTTATTAGCAGTGTGAGAACACACTAATAGAGGCTTCCTGGCCGTCACACTGTCTAGTATATACATCCTTGGGTCCTACTGAGTCTCCTTGTCCAAGCTTGTGAATGACACAGGTCACTCTGACTTCTAAGATGAAGACGGACAGAAGTCTTGCAGAGAAACAGTGTGGAGCTGTATGCTGTGCTATTGTTGCAGGGGGATTTTTATTTTAACCATTCGTTAAGTGTGTAATTCATTGACATTAAGTACATTCACACTGTTATGCAATCATTACCACCATCCATCCTAGAACTTCTTCATCTTCTCAAATGAAACTCTGTCTCCATTAAACAATAACTCCTCATTCTTCTCTCCCTGCCCAGCCCCTGGCAACTGCCATTCTACTTCCTGTCTTTATGGATTTGACTTCTCTAGGTGACTCATATAAGTGGAATCAGACAGTATTTGTCTTTTGTGACTGGCTTATTTCACTTAGCATAATGTTTTGGAGGTTCATCCATGCTGTAGTGTGTATCTGAATTTCCTTCCACTTTAAGGCTAAATAAAATTCTGCTGTATGTATATACCGTGTTTGTTTATCCATTTCTCTCCCAACATTTGGGTTGCCTCCGCCTTTTGGCTGTTGTGAACAATGCTGCTATGAATGTGGATGTACAGATATCTGCCCCAGAGCCTTGCAGGAGGATTGAGCTTTAAAAAAAAAAAAAAAAAGCGCTTCCAGCTTTCAAATGATCAGGGCTGCTCTGCCGGCCCTCGCTGCTATAGCTCCACAAGGAGCAGCTTGCCAGCTTGCCACTGCCCACGTGCTAAGATCCTCCTCCCTTGAGCAGAGCTGCACAGCACCCTCTGCCAGGGACACAGATCGAAGCTGGCCTCTCGTGCCCACTGCCTTTCCCCATTCCGAGCTAAGCTGCTCAGTCTGTGCTTCAGCCAGTGTCAAGGCCTCTTTGCCTTCACTTCTTATCCTGAAGTGCATCAGTCATGTCGAATTTGTCCCTCACTGAGGTAGCAAATGCTTTGTCCTCTCGCTTGGTAAGTTCTTTTCCCCACCTTCGAAAATGTATTTAGCCGCGATTGTAAAAGCCAAGTCAAGTCACTCATGAGCAGTCTCCCTTCCCATCTAAGGATCTTCCCACTTTCCTACTCCCTCCAAATATCCACGTATGCATCAGCAAAACTAAAGGGCATCCTGTCTTGAAACATCACTGCCTCTGGGCGTTAATTGCCCAGACTCACATTACAACACATTACAGCGGTGACACACTCAGGCGAAATGCAGGAGAATTCACAGTTCAGGTTAGCGTTGTCATTAACTCAAGTCTTTGGTGTCAACTCTCTCTCGCCCCGAACGTTCCTGCCTGGCCTTACAGTCAACCTCCACGATGCATTTTCTGGCCTTTGTTGGTTTGTGTCAGCTCTTGAACATTATTTAAATGTAGTTTGGGGTCCATGAATGCAATTACCATTGTGTTATTATTCAGAGCCAGATTGTTAAGATGCAGGCAGCTGTACAAGGAGATGCCCTGTGCTGTGAGGTCCAATTTAGGAAGGCCTTCCGAGCTGCACGCGCAGGGTTGCTAGGCAACCCCATGCTACAGAAGTGGAGGCCTCACTCCGGAGTGGGAAGAAGCCGGGGCGCCTTCAGGGAATTGGAGGCAGTGGTCAATCTGAGACTGGCACAGCGCTGGGAAGGGAGAGAGAGGCGGTGTGGGCCAAGCCCATGGGCCTGGAGGTGTGGGATCCTGCGAGGAGTGAGGGGCGCCCACCCAACTAGGACGCGGTGTGCCCGGGGAGGGGGGAGCGCTGCGGGGAATGAGAACACAGAGAAGGTGCCGAAGCCTGAGGTCGGCCAGGAAACCGCTGAGGATACCCAGAGCAGATGCTAACATGATTCTCCGTCCCTTTCTTCTCTTTGCAGGAAATGAGCAGATTTGCAGAAAACCTGGTGTCCTGAAATTTAAGACTAAGACATCGGTGCTTGTGAGTATGAATTTTGCTTTTTTAGTTCTGTGGCTTAACAATGTTCCTGGGAAGTGGGTGGATTTCCCCATTAGGGGAAAAGAACATGGCCTGGATGGGATCGGCTTTTGGTTCTTCTTCTGGAGGGTTCCTCCCTCAGGGTGGGGCTGAACCCAGGAATGTAAGGCATTGAGTTGAAGGAGGGTGGTTTGAACCCTGGCTCTGCCCTCTAAGAGGAGAATGTTCCTACTGGCTCATGAAACAGTCACTCCCTTGACTTGATTGCTGTGCAGGAGAACAGGACTCCTCTAGAAAAAAAGAGAGATGTGCATTTTTTTTTTTTACTTGGGTCCACAAACAGTTTGTATAATTTTAAGTTTCCTGCTAGGTAGACCCCCTATTCAGAACAGTAAATTCTCATAGAAGCCATTTAACATTGTGTTAAACTAAGTGCAGTCACAGGAACCAATCTATTAATCCATTTGAGAATGTTATTAATCACCAGGTGCCAGGTATCACCTGGAGGCTCTGGGAAATCCACGACAAGGAGCAGGCATAGGCTCTGTTCTGGAGGAGCTTTCAGTCCAGTGCAGGAAGAGATGACACCAGCACATGAGACAAAGAACTTTATGACACGGTATATGCACCAGCTCTGGCTGGCATGGCCTGGGCAGAAATGCTACAGATGGGAAATGGTTAGGGAAGACTTCTGGAGAAGGAGGGGTCTGAACTGGGCTGATGAGGAGGGAAGCCATTCCAGGGAGGAAGGAACAGGGCATGGGGAGGATGGCGTAGGCATGGGTCTGAGGGCAGGAGGGGAGAAGATGCTGGTGAGGTTGGACAGGGCCAGGTGCTAAAGGGCTTGGCATGACTTCAGGAATGGTCCAGATGCAAAGAATCAGGGTGGAATAAAGGATTCTTCATCTAGGTAAATAAAATTTAGTTTCGGCCAGTTTGTCGGCCACTCCATGACATGAAAATGGCTGCATGAATTTTTCACCAAACTTGAAGTTGTATTTGAGATCAGTCTATACACTGAGTAGATTACAGGAAATTTACATTGGAGATCTTCCCTTTGTCTCAGAGAGAGACAGTGAGGGAGACACAAAGAGAAACAGAATGACAAGGAGAGAGGGAAACTTCTCCAGACAGCTGCAGTCAAGGGCTACCAGAGCCTTGTGAAGCCAGTGATGGGGTCACATTCTGAGCTCCCGGTGGACAGTCACCAATACAGCACTCCCAACTATCCACCTGCTTTTTCCCAGAGCCGCTTCTCACACAGGGAGCTCTGGATACTGTGCTCAGGATGAGAGGTGACTGGGATTTATTTATTTAATGATGATTGATTAATATATGTTCCAAGCGAGCAGGAGAAGTAGCTAGTTCTAAATCTCCATCACAACAGCCAGTATGCACATAGCATGACCAGTTCACAGCATACTTGATGGTATTGCCTCAGAGGTGCTTTACAAAGGCTCTGTCAGGTATTCCCACTCTGCAGATGAAGAAACTGAAGCCCAGAACCATTCAATATTTGCTCTAGTTTGCTCTGCTAGTAAGTGGCAGAGCTGCCTAAGAAGTTCACACTGACTTTCCACTGCACATAACCGGACATCGCTCTAATGATGCAACAGCCCTTTTTTGGCTCAGCCCCTGCCTCCTGCTTATTCATCCTGGGGAAGAAGAGTAATTGTCGTGCTGTTCCACAGGGTCTGGTTGTCGGAACCCTGTCTGTTCTGAATGTTCGTGGTTTGCTATTGCTGGCTCTTGTGGACTGTATGATGTCAGACTGGTGGTCTTCGGCAAGGCAAGTAGGTGGTTATGGTGCCTTCAAGGAGGAAGGCACCTGGGACTTGCAGCTCCTGGGACAAACCTCTGAAAAGATGCTGGAGAGTTTCATTTGTGCTGCTGGCAACTGACTTAGGTTGGGCTTGCTAGAAGTAGAGCCTGAGACAGGCGTCAGTGGCATGAGATACAGCCAGGGAAAGCTCTCCGGAAACGCTTCTCAAGGAGGGAGGGAAGCAGGATAGAGAAGCAGGAGCTGAGTGAGAATGTGGTCTCAGGGCAGGTCTCCTTGGGCTTGGTCCATGTCAGCTGCACTGCAGTGATATCTGACTTGGAGGCTGGGGACAGGGCATGTGTGTCCCCTTATTTGGTCAGCGGCTGCCCCAGAGTGTTGCTGGTGGTCCCACCTCCAAGGCATCACCTCAACCAAGAGCAAGGACCCGAGAATGTCACGAGTCATTCTTGTGTGCGACGTTCAGCAGCTGGGGAGTGAGTACCCCCAGCAGGTACAGAGACCTGGGCAGGGCATTAATTGCATTTATTCTCATGCCTGTGATACCACCATTGTAAAGACAGCCAAATGTCATTTTCACTGACCTGGCAGTAATTTTCATTGCAGTAAGGTTGTATTTTGGGAGTATAGGTATTAAAATGGAAATGAGTGCCAAAGTCTGGTTTTCTCAATGGAGTGTTTAAAATGCATAAGAACTTTACAAATGTTTTCTAATTCTTTAGAGTTGCTGTATAAACAATTGCTATGAGAACTGTAAATTATTTTTAATTCTAATTGCAAATAATTATTTTATTTCTAATTACAAATAATAATTATTATTTAAAGCAAATCACACAGTTTGAGGAACTGCACTACAGCCCCTGGAATTCCCAAATATTTAAAATAATTTAAAGTGTCACTAACTTCACTATTTAGTGCAAATGATTGAGGTCTCCTTGCATGTATTACCTGAGGTGATCTGCACATTATTTAATGACTTGCTGAAATATGTATTGTTTCCAAAGTGCACGTAGATTTCCTGTACTTTCAGCTCCATGTGAGTTTTCACTGTGGTTTCCTTTTATGAAATGATGTGACTATGATTTGGAGGTACTTTCTCAACACAGGATCTGGTCCAAGACGGAATGGGTTCTTTTGGTGGTAAGCCCCCTCTGATAGAAGGGGCTGAAACAGTAGCTAGGTCGTCTGTCAGCACGGTTACACAGCTGATCCACCCTGCCTGACAGCAGGCTTAGAAGACGTCTAAGGTCCTGTCACAGCTGAGTCACCTCTGTACATCTTCGGTATCATCATGGCCTTTATAGGCCATTTACCTCATGTGAAATCCAGGCTGCGGGGCTCACACTGGGCACTTAACTTCTGAAGTTTGGTCTTGAAGGCTTTGTTCGATGCCTGTATACATTTTCCAAATTGAGCTTATTTTGTAATCTTGTAGGCCTGGCAGATATGTTTTTCTCTTGCAAGCAAGCTCCCTTCTTCCCGTTCTCCTTCATGTTTACACTCTCTCTCAGGTTACAAGAAAATCCTCTAACTTGTTCATGACCTGTTCCAGCCCCAAGACAGATTTTGGTGGCACCCCCGTGAGGCAATGAAAAAAAAAATCTCATTTCTGTTCAAGAAATAGAATCATTATCTTGATTGAAATAATATCTTTCCTCAACCTGCAACCAGATAAAGCATCAAATTGGTGCAGTTTCCTTATCACTGCACGGAGTTTGCAGGACACAGAATAATGGCCTGTCAGCTGTTTCTGGTGGGGTGGTTTCTGTAATACAGAGCCCACAGCTCCTGGCCTGATTTGGATTATACTGTGTCTGGTGCAATGTAACATAATTCAATTAATGACAAATATCATTATATTAAAAGAAGAAGATAGCGTAGAACCTAAAACAGAACAAGCAATATTGTTTTCATTAGCCGCATCTAACATGCATAGGCAATGGTGGGGGGGGACTGAAGGCTACAGATGTTTATATCCTTTTATTAGGATGTGAGCGCTCTGGAACCCTGCCACCCCCTAGGCCTGAGCTTCCAAGGCTTTCGGGGGAGAAAGGGGGTGACTGGGCTTGAGAAGGTGGACCAGCTCCTGGTTTTGGATAGCAAACAGGACAGCCAGAAGCCAGCAAGCCGATATGTTTAGGAAGAAGGCTGAAAGAGCTGTGGGTAGGGAGGCAGGGGGTCTGGATTACAGTCCTGATTCACCATCACCATCGTGCAGCCTTGGGCTCTTCGAGTCTCAGTCTCCGCTTTGTTCAGAAAGGACAACATGGGGTATGAGGAGAAGAAAGTGAGGCAATGTTTGTGCAAAGCCCATAATACCGGCCGTACCTTTGATGCTTCCTGTCCCTCGTCCACTGAGTGGGGAGGCTCTGCTCCAGCCCAGGCAGGTCTGCCAGGTGGTAATATGCTGATTCCCACAAACATTCTTTTCTTCCGCACCACTCAGCTCACAACGCTCCTGCTTGGAAGGTTTCCTTAGCCTTAGAGAGCGAGGAGACAGAGTGGAATACGAACAGCATTAGCTCGGACTCCAGTTCAGGCCAGGCCTCGCTATCTGCTTGCCCCATGGCTTGGCCTCAGTTCCCTCTTCTATGAAAATAAAGGGGTGACTCAGGGATCTCAGGGGCTTGCCTTTCTAAGCAACTACTCTGTGGCAGGCACTATTTCAACCATTTTACAATTATTAATTAACATACTCCTCACAATAATCCCGTGCATTAGAAACTGATACTATCTGCTTTTTACAAGGGAAAGTAACAGAGAGGTTAAGTAACTTGTTCAGGGTCACACAGCCAGTAAGTGCTAAAATTAGAATCTGAAGCCCAGCAGTCTGGTTAGAAAACTTAAAATGGACTGCATCAGGACAAAATAATACAGGTCAAACAGCCTGGGCTTTCACCAGACACTAAACCATCATCCTATATTACAGAGGAGTAGTAATAATAATTGCATCTTTGTGGTGTTCTAAGAGGCCATAGAGGTTGTTCCTATGCTAGGTGGGAGGTTGAATGATATTCTGACCAAGACACCTAATCCTAGTAGCTCAGATCTCTTGCCTTGAATCCCACAAAACTGTGGCTAGCTGTATGTACACTGTAGAACATCAAGGTATGCAGACTCTGCCTTCCCACTTACTTGCCCTCATCTGGCCTATCCCCCATCTCCCGGCAGGGCCCTCCTGGGCCCTTGGGGCTGTGCTGTCTTCCAGGACTTCCTCAGAGAAGGAAACCATCCCTTCCAAACACCACCCATGCCTGCTTCGCTTCCCTCTCTCCCCCAGGTGTGGTGTAAGTGACATGAAAGCTTCTATCTTCAGAACCTTGTCTTCAAGAGGAGTGCTGGCCTGTCAGTGAGTGTGCCTGATTACCATGGTAATCACCAGCAAATGGTGTGATTTTCTAATACATTTCCATCTGAAATATGAACAGGTGTGCTGGGGAAATCAACGTTTATCAACAAGATAGGTCTAGGGAGATTCCTATTGAATTTAGGACTGCTCAAGGAAACAAAAGGAAGGAAGAAAAAAATAAATACCTTCCTTGCAGTCCAGGGCCTTCCAGCCTGACTTCTGACCAATTCCCCAGCAGATCCTCCTTTTCCTTCCCTCCCGAGATGGTCTCCTGCCCTGGCTTCCAAGCTTGTCATTCACATTCCTCCCGGCCCTTCCCTTTCCTCTCTCCTTCTCAGTGCTTATCCACCTGTCCAATCCCACCAGCCCTGAGAAGCCCTCCTTTGTCCACTCAGCCCCCAGAAATCTCTGCCTCCTTGACCACCTGTAGCCTCCACATTCCCCACATCCAGTGTTAGAGTCTTTCTCCGCAGCTGGCTGGGAGGCACCCCCCACCCCAAGTGACATCCATTCATCTGCTGTATAACTCGGCCACCAGGCACAAGCCTTGCTCAGCCATTCAGGATCCCTTATTGGTTGGGGACTCCGGTCCCATCCCCAGTCCTCAAAAAAGGAAAGCCTCCACTGAGCCAAGAGCCTCTCTGGTTACCTAGGGGCCCCCAATTGAAAACATCACCAGGACCCCTCTGGGGGGCTCTAGAGCAGAGTGCCACAGCCAGATTGCTTTTTTCCCGCTGGAGAAACAGAATTCTCTGCATCGTGGTATTCTTTCCGGAGGTAAAGGCAGCAGGGGCAACCAAGGAAACAGCAAGGCAGTTTTGATCTTTAAGCCTCAGGGTCCCTGGCATTGGCCCCTCTGCCCGCTTCAAAATCAGTCCTGGCTCTGGCTATGAGAAGCCACACTCCTGGGACCAGGAAGGGTCTTCCTGCTGCTCCAAGGGCACCCTCGGCGAGGGAGAGGTAGGGCCCAGGCAGAGGCAACTTTGCCCAGAGGGCCCTGGCACAATGGCACTCGTGATTGGCTCCACTGCTTTGTCCTGGATCTGTCAGTGTCTCAGACACAGAGCAAGCAGGAGAACAGAATGGGCCTGATAGAGGCTTCTACATGAAAGACCTCCGTCTTCACTTTCAAGTAGACAATGCATCAGAGAAGTTGCCAGACCCGCTCTGATGATGCGACAGGCATCAGCTAATATTTTGATTTTAATAGAATGAATAATAAAGAGCCCCAAGTGTCTCTCAGAACTAATTTTGAAGACCATATTCTGCCATATGTCCTTCTAGTTGGATCAGGCTCCCAAAGAGATCGTAACAATAGGCTTAAACCAAAAAAAGAAAGAAAGAAAGGTGTTCCTCCATCAACTTTTCTCTCTTTTAATTTCCTTCTTGTAATGCTTCTCACAGAACAGTAACTTACGAAAAGATGAAATGAAGTTGGAACAAGCAGCAGCAGGCAGAAGAGGCCCGACATGGTAGCCCTCACTTTTGTTCTGCAGTGCGATGCCCTCCCTGAGCATGGCAATGTGAAGCCTCCCGTGCACACAAGTACCAAATACATTTAAGGGAGAGGGCACTGCCTTCTGCCACAGGGGTCCACATGAGCCAGGGGCCTGGCAGGAAACAGGTGGCAAACTCCAATTCATAGATAATTTGGAGAGTTGAGTCCAAAGGCCAGTGCAAGGCACAGGAAACGCACAAGACCCAGTGCAGTACCCCAGGGCTGCAAACACCAGGGAGCTGTTACACCCAGAGGCACTAAAGGGGCAAGGAGAGGGAGGGGCTGCTAGAAGCAGAGATAGTGAGGGTGGGGTGGAGGGGCCACCTTACTGGGCCTGTGACCTCTGGTCCAGGGATACAGCCAGTCTGAGGCCTCCCTGAAGAAAGGGATACAAGGCATTAAACATCCCAACCTCAACCTCCCTCCAGTCTCCACCTGGGGCCCTACAGGGCTGAGAGGAGGCCAGAGGCAAGGGAGCCCATTGCTGTGTCTGCAGGGGTTGGCTTCCAGGGGCACAAGAAGAGTGGAGAGTGGGACAGGAGGGGCAAGTGGAAGACCACAGCACAAGCCTCGGCCCCAAGAGGAACCCAAGTTCTCAACAGGCCAGGACTGACCAGAGGGCTGACTTCAGGCCCTCCAAGAAAGTCCATAGCTCACAGACACACACACACACGCACACACACACACACATACCGTCCTAGTGACCAGGGATTATACTTCCTTTTGCCAGGAACACAGGAATGATGGCATTGTCACAGAAGGTTCCCCTGGAAGAGGAGAGATGGGGCCATAAATGAATCCATACTGAAATGCCACCTTGGGTCCCTTACTCAGAGAAGGAGCTGAAGGAGGGGACTAGAATAGTTCTAGCAGGGTGCCCCAGGAGTCACCAGGAGGGGGCCTTGAAGAAGTGCCAGCCAAAAGCAAGTGGTCAAGGCAGAGAGCAGGAGGGCCTGAGTTCTAGAAGCTAAGTCTGAGGGTAAAGCAGGAGGGTGAGGGGGGCCACTTGGCTGGTAGAAGCCACCCTCCAGCTGGCCCTGCTCATCCTTGGCTCCTGGTCATGCTCAAGGCCACAAGTGGTTCTTGGAAGTGTAGGCAGCTCCCAGCTCTGTGCCCTGAAGGGGTTTATGCTGATGAAAACACACCAGTGAAGTGATCGCTCCAGTAGATCCAGCCCACCCTATGTGGGGCCTAGGCCAAGCACTTGCAGGCATCATCTCTTTTCATTGTCCCAAGACCATGAGGTGGGTATAGCCCCAGAGAAGGGAGCAGAGGCATGAGAGATCAAGTCACTTTTCCAGGGCTGCACGCTAAACTTTACTAAATGAGTTTGATTAGGAACTCCTCCCTGGCCTGGCTGCCTGCTGGCAGTCCCCTGGCTGAGATGAGTCCACCCCTACAGAGAAGAGAGCATCTTTCAAATGTTGGAAAATACATTTACATTTTTTATTTGGGAAAAAAATTAAATTATAGAGAACTACAAACAGAAAAATAATCCAAAGAATACCCTTATATTTTTATATCTCAGATTCACCTGCTGTTCACATTTATAGCACTTGCTTTATCATTTGTGTTCTGTCTTACACACACACACACAAACACACAAACGCACGTGATAATGGCAAATTCACCCCTACATACCTCAGCATGTGTTTCCCAAGGATAGGCATATTCTCTGACATAATTATAGCATGGTTGATTGATACATTTAACATGTATACAACACTTTTATCTAATCTATGCTTCATATCCTGATTTTGTCAGTTAACTTCATACTGTTCTCCCCAGCATTCCTCCCTCTGGTAGATCTCATCTAGGGTCGAATATTGCATTTAGTTGTATCTCTTTGTCTCCTTTAATCTGGAACATTTCACAGCCTTTCTTTGTCTTTTATGACATGGACATTTTTGTTTGTTTGTTTGTTTTGTTTGTTTTTTGTTTGTTTTATTTTTTTGAGACGGAGTTTCACTCTTGCTACCCAGGCTGGAGTGCAACGGTGAGATCTCGGCTCACCACAACCTCCACCTCCTGGGTTCAGGCAATTCTCCTGCCTCAGCCTCCTGAGTAGCTGGGATTACAGGCATGCACCACCACGCCCAGCTAATTTTTTGTATTTTTAGCAGAGACGGGGTTTCACCATGTTGACCAGGATGGTCTCGATCTCTTGACCTCGTGATCCACCCGCCTCGGCCTCCCAAAGTGCTGGGATTACAGGCTTGAGCCACCGTGCCTGGCCGACACGGACATTTTTTAAGAATACAGTGCCCTCCACTTATTTGTAAGACAGTATTCCTCATGTTGAATTTGTCTGATGTTTCCTCATGATTAGACCCAAATTATGTATTCTTGGCCAGAACCCTGCATAAGCCCTCTTGCTTCTTCTCAGGGAAGAATCTTCATCATCAAGAGGCCCTCTTTGGTGGTGTTCATTTTGATCTCCCAGTCCAGGCAGTGTCTGATTTTTCCATTATAGCATGACTGGGTTTTTTTCTCCCTTGGAACTAGCTAGTGGTCTATGGGGAGACATTTTAAAACCATGCAGTACCTTGCTCCTCACTGGTCTCTCTCTCGATGTAGCACCCATTTCTGACTCTTGGCTCATCCAATCATTAGCGCAAGGTTGCAAAGTGACGCATTTCCAACTCCAGCACTGCCTCCATGCTTGCCAGTAGGCCCTTGGCATTCTACTGTAAGCAACAGAATGCGTTTATTTATTCTCTTCATTGAATGATGAACTCTGGTTTTTCCAATGGTTTCGTATTTGATACACCACTATCCCTATTTTGAGTATGTGCTTACTTTCTGGTCTGCAGAGGTTTCCAGGCTTATTTTGTAGTTACCTGGCACCAGCGCTGGAATCAGTCATTTCTCTGAGGGCTCTAGTTCCTTTTAGCGGGGCATGGCATTAGACACCCAGAACGGGGTTTGCTCATTGCTGTATGTCTTGCACCTTGGCCCTTTCGGGTGACAAAACTAGGAAATACATGCATCTGTACACGTAGACACCCACATGCTGTTCATCCACACGCGTACACACGCACATACACTTACATATTCGTATTTGAGAAATCACGAATCCACACCAATACCTCCGATTCCAAACCACCTCAACGGGGTTGTTTCCTGCCTTCCCCGTCTCATAATTATGTGTCCTTCTTCAGCAGTCAAACCTGGGCTCCCGGAACTGTCAACAAAATTCACTCATTTGCTCATCCTGTATTACATCGAAAATATTCTCAGAATTGTTTCACCCGAATCACTACAGCCAGCAAACCTCCTTCCCCTCATCCTCACCTTACTGTGCCATGTTCATAAATTACTAGAATAACGGACGATCTTTCTTTCCTGATTTTTTCTGTCCTTCGGTATGGTTACAGTATTTATTTGGACTACAGTTAGGTTCCTTTTTGTTTTCAGTTTGAGGGAGTTTTTTTCCCTTCTCATTTTTATTGATTTAATTTTTAAAAATGAATAGGACATTAACATGCTTTCAGAAGTCAAAACTATATAGAAAGGTATAGTTGGAGATATGTCACTCTACTCTGTAGCCCATTGCTTCCTTATACGTAACCAATTTAATTGTTTTCTGCTTACACATTTATTTGTGTTAAGAGAGCTAAATTATATGTTGTCTTATTTCCCCTTCTTTCTTACAGAAAAGGTAGCATTCTATATATAGATAGGTAGGTAGATTAGATAAAGATTTAGACATATTTACATTTTACTTTATTCATTCAATAATATATCCTGGCAATCACTTCATATCAGTCCATATCATCACTCTTTTTTACAGCAGTGTAATACTCCATGGTGTGTACGTATCATGGTTTATTCACTTGATCTCTTATGGACGACCACTTAGGTAGCTTCTCATATTTTGCAACTACAAATAATGCTACAGTGCTTGTGCATGTGTGTTTCACGTGTGTTTCATGTGGTCGAGGTTCTAAAAATGGAATTTTCAGGTTGAAGAGGATGTAGTTCTGTTAGTTGTTGCCAGATTCCCCTCCATGGGGTTGTGTCAGTTTGTGATCCGATTTTCCCACAACCTTGCCAACAGACGCTGTTGTCAAGTTTTTGAATTCTTGCCAATTTCATTGGTAAGAAATGATATCTCAGTGTAATTTTAGTTTTCATTAATTTTATTATAAGTGAAGCTGAACATTTTTTCATATGTTTAATGATCTTTTTAATGTCGCTTTTTGTGAATTGTCTATGTCTTTTGTCCATTTTCTATTGGGTTTTTGGTTCTTTGTCCCTCAATTTTTAAGAGTCTTTTATATACTAGAGATATTAACCCTTTGTCTATGATATATGTGACAAATGTTTTCTCCCAGTTTATCATTTGCTGTGACTTTACTTATGGGATTTGTCATATAAATTCTTTTGTATAGTCAAACTATCCAGTCTTTTCTTCTTACAGCCAGGTTATAGAAGAATTCACCCATGTGGAAACATAATTTTTATGGCTATACAATGCTAAGTCATGATTTTCACATAGATTCTCAAAGATGAATTGGAATCCCAGGCTGATGGGATGAAGGACAGAGGAGGGCAGAGGGGCAGCCCATTTCGAAGTTGGAGCAAGCCCTGTTGATTTTAGGATGGGGAGAGGGGACAACTGGTATCTGTCCTCCAGTGATGGACATTCACACGAGGCATCAAGACCAGTCCTTGTGACACAGTGCAGTGACAGGACCCGCAGGGAGGGCTGTGGACTTTGGAGGAGGGAGAGGTCCTTTGGGTTGGGCATCCAGACTCTGGGGCAGGGCCAGGACTAGGATGAGGCAAGTGAGGCACTCTGTAAAATTTAAGGAGGTACTCACTCTCAGGGGCATGCAAGTGCAGGCCTGGCACCTGCAGCGAGTGCCTCCTTAAGTGTGCTGCCCTAGGGCCTCCCCTGCCTCCCGCTGCTGCCTACTCTTCCTTGGGGAGAAGAAGGACTTGCCGGACCTTGGAAAGATACACGTTGAATGGATGGGAAGCGGGGGCGTATCACAGACCCTGAGACTGTGAGTGGGAGAAGCAGTCCGTCCATGAGGGAACTGGCCCAGCCAGAAGTGGTGTGGTACTAGAAAGGCGGGCTGGGAGGAGTTTGGATTTTATCCTGAAGGTCCTGGGAAACCACCGCAGGACTTTAAGAAATGATGACAAACTGAGGGAAATGGGGATGGTAACAGCCACTTCCCAGAGTTGACGTCCAGATTAAATGAGATAATCCGCGTAAACCTTTTCAGTTGGCATGGGGCCTGGTGTGGAGTGGAAGCTTAATCATCATGGGTTTCTTGGACTTTGAGGGGATCTACTGATTTTCCCAATCAGGCTTTGGGTCTAACATCCTAAACGAAGCAGGACTGTTCAAATTACAATGTAGGAATAGAAAGCTAACAAAACTTAAAGTAGACGAGCTGTCCACTCCTATCTGGAAGCATCTTGGGAGGAGGAAGACGGCATGTTCAAGGACTCGAGGAAAGTCGGGGCTCGCAGTTTCTCCAAGGCCTCCATTCTCAGAACAGAAACCGAGGCCTGGGAAGGCTCTGCAGTGGGTTCCTGGCTAACAGTGAGCTCATGGCTGTGCCGGAGTCTCCTCTCCCGTCCCGCTTCCCTCCCACCACCTCCTAGACAGCGCCTGCGCTCCTCTGTCTCTGCAGGAGGCCTTCCCCACAGTCTGTGAATGTCCTCCCTGAACCGTGCTGACCCCAAAAGCAGAAAAAGCGAGAAGCAGACAGGACCAGGTGGCCCTTCCCACCCCCACTGTGGCAGGCTGGCCTGGGATAGAGCAGCAAGTCCAAGGCCCTTTCCACACAGGCCAGCTCCCTGAGGGAGGGGCTGCCCAAGGACCTGAGGGCTGTCATTGGCCTCGGCTCCCAGCCCAGTGAAGGCCATTCCTTGTGCCCCCGTTGGTCACGCCAGTCGAGTGTGTGGGGAAATACGTGTGCAGTGATAAGGCAGGTGCATCCTTCAGAGCTCGCTGGTCTGCCTCTCCCCTGGCTCCCGCTGATAGAAGCCAGGAGGTCGCCTGAGCCTCCCAGACACACTCATGGAGGCAGGGTACACAGACTCTGCTCCAGCTCCCAATCCCCACTCCCCCTCACCCGCTTCAGGCCGGCAGCTCCTGCTGAGAAACCTAATGGGTCCTGGGCAAATTCCCAGCCACCAGCCCTCCCTGCACCCCTGCCTCCTCCACCAGGCTGTACAAGTGGCTGCCCAACAGGCCATCATGACATTTAAGGGCACTGGGAAGCCTCTGATGCAGACCCTTCTTACCAACACGGGGTGCTGCTTAAAATCCATCCTCAATGCATCCTCAGCCTCACCATGTCCTGTCTGTGGCAGAATCCACTGCCACCTCTTCCCACATACCTTTCTCAAACTCCAGAGGAAGACTGACCTTCTCCCTCTGCCTGCAGCCTACACAGTAGGTTTCAACTTTACGGACAGGTCTTGCCACATCTGTTTTTTGTCCCGGGTAGCTGTGAACAAAACTGTCTGCCTCTTTCAGTATGAACTACCCAAGAGCTAGAGCTACTTCTTATTCTGCTTTGAAATCCCCAGATATGTGGATTGAGTGACTGACATGCAAATGGAAAGACCACAGTCTTCAGAGACTGGAACGAGTAAGCTTGGAGTCTGGCATGATACTTGCCAAGTGGCCTCAGGGAAGCCACTTAAATTGTCAGCCTCTATTTTCTCATTCATTCAATGGGATAATGGTATCTACCTTGCTGGGCTGTTGCCCCACATAAAGCAGTCAGAGTGCCCAGCCCAGGACCTGGGCCCCAGCAGATACCTGTTGCTTCATTCACAGATGCCTACTATGTCCCTGCTCTGGGCCAGCCTTCAGGGCAGCTAGGGGTTCAGCAAGTTCCAGAAGCCTCTGTTGAGAGCCCTCTGTCTGGGTTGTGCTGGCGCTGGGGCTCCAGGGATGGGTACAGCAGCCCTTCCCTCCAGGCACTAATGGTCACTCCCATTATGGGCACAGTGGATTTTCCAGGCTCCTTCCAGCCACATAGTTGCTGAGATCAGCTCCTAGAATTTGGTGGTGGATGATTCCTGAGATATTCTTCCCGGAGTGAAGGGCCTGGCCTAGGTAAGGGAAGTGAGGGCTGCAAGGGGAGAGGAACTCAAAAGAAACAGAGGGCTGAGCTCCTGACCTCAGAGTGCCTGGTATGGCATGCCTATTGCTCTCCAGGAGGGGCTGAGATGGCCAAAGCCAGCCTGGGTTCCTCCTTTAGGGAAAATAGGTGTCAGCCAGCTGTTGGGATAAATCACGAGCTGGGCTTTGTCCTCTTGTTTAACTTGGGGCCAGGCCTGGGAGTACTGGACAGAGCTCCAGGGCTCAGGCAGGGCCAGGGAAAGACTTAAGTGAGACCTGGTGCCTTCTTCTACTGCCAAGGGAGTTTCTGGGTCCAGGCCTAGCAGACTGGGACCTGCCAACCTCAGTTTCCAGATTCTAATGCCCCATTTTCAGGTAGGCAGCTGGTAAGAGACAGTTGAGTGTAGGCTGCAGGCAGAACCCAGGGCACAGCTCCTTATGGGATCAGAAAATGAGGGGTCCCTGCCCTGTGGGGCGGGGGGAGGGCTCGTCCTGGGGAAGGCACCACGCTCCCATGAAAGGCCTGGACGACAACCACAGAGGCCTCTACAGTCATACAATGGTTGGGGGGAGGGTCTCTGTCATCGGTCAGTGCATAGGGGATGGGTGCAGAGGAGTGGGGTGGGCCTAGTGAGGTAAGTGTACTGAGGAAGGCTCTGGGAGAGGCACCTGTGGAACCCCAGGGTTTGAATGACTTCAGAGGTGGGGGGGCTCCCCCAAGAGTACCTGCTTCCTCTGTTAAGGTGTCAGTAGCTCTTTTTCTTCTCCTGGCCACCTTTAAAGGTCTGAGGACCAGTGGGAGGGCTTGTCCCATCCCCTAATTCAACATCCCGGCCATGCCTTCCTGAACGT